>NC_137815.1:61580783-61980966 GCF_963921795.1 Nannobrachium achirus | reverse complement strand
GCATGTTTTTTTTTTGGAGGGGGTATACAGGCATTGCTGCTGCAGAGCCTGGAATGTACTGGTTAACAAATGCCCTGACATCTCCTTTAACGGTGCATTTGGAATTATTGCTGCAAGGACTTAATTCACCGTGAAGTGTGCTAGCTGGTGCATTGCTTATCGTCGTCATGGTCAACTGTTTATTCTGTGCGCTGCGTCCCTCGCCTTGTGCACGAGTGGGTGCATCAACACGCTGAGAGCTCCCGCATTAAACCCTGTTATCACCAGATGGACAGTCACTTAACACATGCAGATCGTGGGCCTTGACGTGAAAACTGAATTGATTAAGCTTGTGCACACACCCCCATCTTGGTTTTCTTGATAACTGTAGTGTGTGTGTTATTCATGGTGATCAAAGCTACTCTACGCATTCTAACTGACCAAGTGATGCAGTCTGTGTACTTTCATACAACTCCTAACCGTTGCTCGCCTCTCTCTCTCTCTCTCTCTCTCTCTCTCTCTCTCTCTCTCTCTCTCTCTCTCTCTCTCTCTCTCTCTCTCTCTCTCTCTCTCTCTCTCTCTCTCTCATGGCGTGTATCATCTCACCAGGGTCAAACACCCCAATATTCTCACGCTGGTGGATGTGTACGAGACCAGAAAAGAATACTTCCTCTTCCTTGAACTGTGAGTAGCGACCATAGATTTAAGAAATCACACCCGTGTGAAGTGAGCGATGAATGATGATAGACCCACATGACGTCATAGGATAGGGATCAAAATTTGATACCACGGGAAAAGTCTTATAAAAACACATGGACATCACGACATAGTCAGGTATTGGAGTGGTTAGCACCACCCAAAACCTAGATCAGGGGTCTTCAACGTCTTCAGGCCAGGGACCCCTTAGTTGAGAGAGAGATGAAGCAGGGACCCCCACAACCTTATCATAGATCCCATATAGTTTCATCTTTTGACAGCACGATCATCGTTGTGTTTTGGATTAATGTCAATTTGTGTTTTCAGATATTTAACCACTTGAACCGTCAATACTTAATAAACTTGACCTTTCACTCTGTACATAGTCTGCTCTTTTCGCCCTCTACACCAAACCTCTTTGCCGAAAATAGCTGATCTACAAGCTCACAACGCCTCAAAGTTCGGTAGGCCAAACAAACTACCAGAGGGCACGCCTGCCTTTGATGAACCTACCTAGATCACGCTGGACCTTCCGAACTTCTGTTTCTGTGATGCACACGGAAACTTGCCCTCCTCCGCCATACAGACACCCCAGAGCCAGAGGAGGTTTCTACCTTTTTATGTCTATGGTACAGCGACCATCTGACTATAGGAGGCAATGGCAGTCCGAGTGTCATTGAGGCAGCCAAGGCCTACGACTGTATGTGTTGATTATGCACTCATGGGGAATGAGCTGTTGTAGCCCGAGGCCCTGCAGATATGAGAAAAGCTCTGAACTTCACTCATTTGGTATTCAGATTGCTTGCTGGCTGCCCCACATTCTCATCAGCATGTGTTCTTGGGGAATTTGATGTACAGCATTTCCATGGATATATTAAATGTACAGTACTTATTTTTCTCCAAGGAGGGCATTTTTGATTTGTGTGTTTTTGGGATCCTACTCATGAGGGACATGATCATAATATATACTGTACCAGAGGAGATGTTGATGTGGATAGGATTAAAATCCTCTCCCTTCAACATGTGTGGTGGAAATTGTCATCTTGTCAGGGTTTTGAATCTTCCACTGTTGCCTAACATCGGATCACAGGCTTGCTTTCTCAGAAGAGAGTGTACAAATGGAAATGTTATGGGGGTCCTTAAAAATGAAACTTTGGAGAACGACTGTCATAGTGGACTCCTAATGTGCCATATATTGTCATAGTAAATCAGTGTCATACATACTGGTATGCTGAAGAAAACCCGGAGACTGACATTCAGCAATTTGGTCTTATGATCAAAATAAGGTTATTATTATTATATATGATTGTGTAAAAATACAATCTAGAATTTGCCACGTACATATTTTGTCCGTGTACAGACATATGATGACCCCTGGAGATAAGATAAGCCTTTATTACCAGGTGGAAATGCAGGTGTCATCATACAGCAGGGTTCCCCAATAGGCGGCCTGTCGCTGGAGTAGTGGGAACGCCACCGTCGCCCCCTGCAATGTTGTGAGTGTGACCCCTCGGCTTGGTACCCTAGACATAATTCGGCCCTTGGGGAAAACTAATTGGGGAACCCTGCTGTAATGCCTGATGGGTCACCCTTTGACTTCTCTAGTGCCACAGGCAGAGAGGTGTTTGACTGGATCCTTGACCAGGGATACTACTCAGAGAGGGACACCAGCAACGTGGTCCGTCAGGTGTTGGAGGCTGTAGCCTACCTGCACTCCCTGCAGATTGTCCACAGGAACCTCAAGGTGGGTGTATATTAATTTGATGACGTATGGTATTATGATTTCTCAGTAACACTAATTCTAATAATAATTTGACCTATTTCATCCCAAGGGGGATATTCGGTTTTCAGGAATGCCTTTTACCTTGCTTATGAGGACTTATAGTGACTTACTGTATAATCACTCTATAATGCATTATAACAGTGATTACAATGCATTATAAAATTGTTATAATCTATTACAACAATGAGAATTATAATACACTATAAACCCGGCCAAGTATAATGAAACTGAATGTTCATAACTGTAATTATACAGTGTTACTGTATAAGCATAAATTACATTCGGAATATATCTTTTTTTTTTTTGATAATACATTATAAATTGGCTTCGTAGAAGGTGTTACTGAATACACTGAAGATAATTTAATATGTTATGATAAAATAGAAATGTATGTATGTATGTAAACATGCAATTAGTACACACTTAAAATGTATCCTTTTCCCCAGTTGGAGAACCTGGTGTACTACAACCGCCTGAAGCACTCTAAGATAGTCATCAGTGATTTCCACCTGGCCAAGCTGGAGAACGGACTGATCAAAGACCCCTGTGGGACCCCAGAGTACCTGGGTGAGAAACACACTGAGACTTTGTACAGACATGCTCATATTACCCACTTAACACTGAATTCACTCCAGCAGAAACAGACATTTCTACCGCTGCAATTTTCAACTAACCTTTGTAAATAAAGTAGTTGTGGTACAGCGAGAGCCTGGCAGGAGAGCTAACAGTCAGGGAGGAGAACACTCAATACCCATCTCTGGCAGCTTGTTTGTAAACAAACTATATTGTTTAACTTTAGGTAAGAATTCCATTCCGTTGCTTAATCTTGATTAATATAACATCTACTGTATAATTGCTACTTTCAGACGTCATCAATATTCGCTACTTTACATTTACAATATATTTGTCGTCTTCTCAGCATACGCCCAGTTCTGGTTGGCTGTCGCTTTGTCTTGCCATACTTGCCATAAAGCAAAATTGAGCTTTTCTCAAGTTTGCTGCTCTGCTTTTTGTTGACTCTGCCTCCTGCCGCAGTAGGTCAAGCGGCGGTCGCTCCTTGACAAAGACTTTACACCTCACCACTTTCTCAGAATGCTGGTGTGAATTCAGCATAAGCGCTATACTTAACCGCACGTCAGATAGCAGCTCTTCAAATGCACAATACATCGCACAATGTGAGCTTGTCGATGTGCTATTTTCACTGGTTTTGAACACTTTCACTTGGAATAACATGCCCAAAAATAGGAAAAGTGGTTAAGTAGGGTTCAGAGTTATGGGGGTCCTTGAAATGGAAAAGGGGAAAAAAAGAAAGAGAGAGAAGAAAGAACCACTGATTTAAAGTATTTCTCTTTTCTCCTGTATGAACATTCAGCTTTGTAAGTAAATATCTCAAAGTTTTAGCCTTATCTTAGAAAAAGAGAGGTAACACTTTCTTCAAACCATTGTATCTTGCTGTACAAAATATTCTGTCAATTTAATTAGCAGAAGAGCTCTCAACTCACACAGCTGTCTTGTGCTTTGCAGTGTTGATATGGGCTTGAAACATTTACTTGTGATGGACTCAGAAGTGCCAGCTTTGTTTGCAGACAAAGCTCTGCTTCTCATTTGTCACCAAGACGAAAACACTGGCACTTTTTGTGCATTTCATCAGTGAAACGGCATTAATTGCGTTTGCAGTGTGTTCGTTCGGCTCTGCGCAGCACAAGCTCTGCTCTGATCTGAACGAGACAAGCTGAGGGAGCGATCGCAGCGCAGGCAGACTAGTATGAATAATACGCGTTCCGGGGTTTGGGGTGGAAATCCGCTTCTCACAGTGTGTTTCCAAGCGTACCATTGAACGTGCATTGTAAATGCCCATGCTTTAACTGTGATACACGCAAAACCCCGGACATTTGAAGGAATTTATATTAAATAAATAAAAAAAAACAGACAGGCCGGACAGCCCCCCAAAAGAGGACATGTCCGGGTAAAAGAGGACGTATGGTCACCCTAGGTTAAGAACCTTAACCCTTTGACGCACACTCAAGCGTTGATGTTTTCGTACAGGAGAGAAATCGGATGCAGCAACATTCTGTGACTTTAAGCATCTTTTTGTTCTCCCACAGCTCCTGAGGTTGTTGGCAGACAGAGATATGGCAGGCCTGTGGACTGCTGGGCCATGGGGGTGATCATGTACATACTGTAAGTTTTTTTTAGATAGTTTAGTACTATCTACACTGTATTTAGTCCATGGGCCATACGAGATGTCGGTATCGGAAAGGTGGCAAAGGTTATCATGCATTTTTGAAAAGCTCTATATCTGTAGATTATAATTTGGTATGATAACCCTTTCTGAGACACAGCTAAATTGGTGTTATTAGCCGCTAGAGTTGGTGTCCCATTAACTTTACATTGCAGGGGAAAAAAAATAAAAAAAATAATCTGCTTTAAGTAGCATATGAGGGGTCAAACTAGGGGTTTTTCATGTGTCTGAATCCATTGCAAGCATCTGTTTTGCACAAAAAAACATTCCTTGGGCTAAAAAACGGCCCCACAAGACTATGGTTTAGTGATGAAAAGTGATGAGTCATCACTTTTCACACTTTTGTGGGGGCCGTTTTAGCCCAATGAATGTTTTTTATGCAAAACAGATGTTTGCAATGGATTTAGAATCATGAAAAACCCCTAGTTTGACCTCTCATATGTTACTTAAAGCAGATTCTTTTTTTGCTTTTTTTCCCTGTAATGTAAAGTTAATGGGACACCAACTCTAGCGGCTGATAACACCAATTTAGCTGTGTCTCAGAAAGGGTTATCATACCAAAATATAATCTACAGATATAGAGCTTTTCAAAAATGCATGATAACCTTTGCCACCTTTCCAATACCGACATCTCGTATGGCCCATGGAGTAATTGGCTTCCTCTTATATGGCTGATTCATGTAAAAAAAAAAAAGCTTGACACAACACAAATTTAAAAACTGCGTAAATTAATAAAACTTCATCTGCATGGAACATCAATCTTTTCCATCATAACAGTAGTCCTGCTGGGATTTCCCAACCGTGTGGGGAGGGAGTTGCCCATGAATATGGTAGTTGCTGCTTGTGGGGCTGTGCCCTTATTCATATGCAGCTTTTGTGCCTTTGCCCCAGGATAAACTTGCCCCAGTGTCTCCTCAACTGTGAATGAACCATTTTCACATCTGCCATTTTGACAGGTAAATGCTTCTGATGATAATAAAATTAATTGTGGGTGTGTTTAATTCTACCCCTAGAATGTGCTCCAGCACTAACTTAACTATACAGAAGATGTCTGTGCTGGCACACTGTAATTCTCACAAGCAGCAAAAAAAGCTTCAAAACAACTGAGCGTGGCTGGCCATACTGCTGCCTAGTTGCCAACGAAGAGTTGTTCAAGCCACACTGCGTAAAGTAAAAGAGTAGTGTTAATATAGGGAACTGGTTAACAGCATTTATGGAATGGAACAGCCAATTCATGACTGTTGGGAGAGAGGAGGTGGAAATGGTGAAACAATAACCCATTGACCATGCCATTGAAGCGCTGAAAAATGTTGATTTGTCACACCTGCCAAGTGTTGTGTGACACATCACTGTAGATTCATGTCATTGGCTTCCATTGAAAATGACTTGTTGTAGCCTGTCGCTTTGTTGCTGCTAGTGTGAATAACACCTAAATCAAACACACCCGCAATTGATATTAATGTCAGCATTGTTTATCCGTCAAAATGGCCACTGTAGGGAAATTAGCAATGATTAATTGGAGTAAAAAGAAAAAAACAGAAAAAAACAAGAAAAAATAAATCGAGTCATAGCAGTGACTGAGAACTCTGTGTTGTTTGAACTGTGGCACACTTACAATTATCCACAGAACCTACCCTTATGATATTTATATTGTTGTCACAGAAAACATTTGTAGGGGCATATTTAGTCAAAGCTAGTTTGATATTGGGTCACTGAGGTCTGATTAAATCACCCACACCACAGTGACATTCATAAATTAGACTATTTAGTACGGATTGTTGAGATAGAGAAATTAGACGACAGAATGGCCTCAGAAATGAAGCCAATTAGTTATGTTTATGAAAGATTCTTTTGTAGTATACATGCACTGAACCTCTGATAATGATCTGACTTTGTTACCTCAGACTGTCAGGCAACCCTCCCTTCTATGATGAAATTGATGATGATGATTACGAAAACCATGACAAGAACCTCTTCAGAAAGATCCTAGCAGGCGATTATGAGTTCGACTCTCCATACTGGGATGACATCTCTGATTCAGGTATTATTTTAATTCAAAAAAAAAATCAAGTATTTGTTTTTGGCTTTTCTGCCATCATTAATACCGAGGAGAGAGACATGAAACAAGGAAAGAGTAGGGGAATGACATGCCGCAATTGGTCCGCCTGACCTGGCAGTCAAATCAGGCATCCAAGCCTACTCTATAGTACACGCCCTAACCACTCGGTGGCCCTGATTCAGATACTTTTAAGGTTAAATGAATAAAAAACTAGAAGCAGTGCTCTTCCGACCACAGGTCTCCACCAGGTCAGGTAGGTCCTGGTGGCGCTAAATGTGAAAAGGGTGCCATGTCTTGGCAACATGGCAACATGACTGGTGTCTTGCATGTGCACGAAGACACCAGTCATGTTGCCATACCTTAGCTTTTGCTGAACTGACGCCACTGCGTACTCGTCAGCACTCAGCACCATGGACAGCGAAGGAGGGTTGAGAGAGAGAGAAAAGCAACCCTTGCTCTTCTCTCTTTGCGGTCTCATAAATAATTTCTAATGGAAAACAAATGAGTTTCAGAAATATATTTTAAATATATATTTTTGTGAGGCAGAGTTACAGTCTCTCTGTAGCATTCAAATATTGTGTAATAGTTGTCTGGCATGAGGGACTCTAGGCCTTATGTTCTGGGTTATGTCACCCTAACCCAGAAGTCCCAGTGCTAACAGGTGTGTCCTCCCCCATAGCTTTCATCCCAGTGCAAGCTGCATCCCACACGTTTGGTAATCACTGCTGCATCTGCTCTTTTTGAGAGATAATGAATTGATGACATTTTCTATAGTTCCCTCCACCAGCCGAAAGGCATGGGAAGAGACTATGTTTTCGCCCCTGTCCGTCTGTGTGTGTGTGTGTGTGTGTGTGTGTGTGTGTGTGTGTGTGTGTGTGTGTGTGTGTGTGTGTGTGTGTGTGTGTGTGTGTGTGTGTGTGCGTGCGTGCGTCCGTCCATTACCAGCTAATCTCCGGGGGCGTTGGCCTGGTCGCTGCCAGACTGTGCACACACACTCCCTGGATGCCAATTCAGAACCTCTGCTCCGGGAGGCCAATGTTTGCGAAAACTAACTTTTGGCCAGTACTCCTACAGATTTTGTCCAAAAATCACGCACAATGGTAGACAAGACAGTATCTCTACAGTCATGTGATCGACATGGATCTGTCCGATTTTCCATATTCCATCCTGATTGGCTAAAACTGGCTTCCAAAATTGGTCCGTTTTGTATAAAATGCCTGAATCATGAATGCAGTGTGCAACTTTGGTGAAATTGTTCATGCACATTTCCAATAGGCAGAGGAATAAATGCCACTTAAAAAAAAAATCTAATCAGCCTCATGGTGTCGCTATAACAGCCCGATTCGTGTTTTTACCTATAACTCTACTTATCAGTGTACAACTTTGTGCACTCCCTAGAGGCCAAGGAAAAAACTTTGCCCTGCATTTTTCATATCTGCCTTTTATAGGAGGCCAACTTACCGGTATGTAAAACACATTTTTTCCTATTATTCCTTTAGATTTTATACAAAAATCATGCAAATCAGTACACAGTATCTCTATGACAGGATCTGTCCGATATTTCATATTCCATCCTACTTGGCTAACATTGACTTCCAAAGTTTGCAGGATTGGTCCATTTTGAACAAAATTACTTAAATCATGAACGCAGCTTATGATTACAGAGAAATTCTGTACGCACATTCCCACTAGGTCAAGGAACAAATTACACTCTTTTCATATCGGCCTGTTATAGCGCCACCAGCAGGTTGACTTTTGCCAATTTTGGATCAAAATGCCTCAAATCATGCATGCAGTCAGTGTCACCGTTAAAGGCCAAAGAAGACATGTCACCCTTTTCACATTTAGCACCACCAGGAGGCCACAATAACTAATACCTGACCTGGTGGAGACCATGTGCTCGGAAGAGCACTGCTTCTAGTTTTGCTTGATTTCGTTTTTTTCTTTTGAAATTTTTGTGCACCACTGAGGTACTTCCGCTTGCTAATTTTTTATCTGCTGCTGCCAATGTCTCCCCCCCAAAAAAACACACACACACACACACACACACACACACACACACACACACACACACACACACACACACACACACACACACACACACACACACACACACACACACACACACACACACACACACACACACACACACACACACACACACACACACACACACACACACACACACACAGCATGGGATAGTCAGAAAACAATTCAGTCATCAGTCTGATGAAGATCATGCCACTCTACTCAAAACATCACAGGCACACCAACAGCGTGTGACCTGTTTCTTGTATCTGTTGTTTGTTGCATCAGCACCTGCCTATTTGCATTTGGATGTGCGCGTGTTCTTCCTCTTCCGATGTTCAGAAAACAACTCATATTTACTGTGCATTTCATCCAACAGGATAAATATTACATTTTCTTTGTTCCTCTGTGTTTTTCCTTCTGTCAGCCAAGAGTCTGGTTGCTCGCCTGATGGAGGTTGAACAGGATCAGAGACTGACAGCTCAGGAGGCTATTAATCATGAATGGTAAGAATGAACTGTAAGAACGTGCTGTCTGTGGCAACGTGATTAAAATGGTTACATCAATGTAATTCTTTTTAATGGTAGGATTAAACCAGGGGTCTTCAACGTTTTCAGGCCAAGGCCCCCTTAGTTGAGAGAGAGATGAAGCGGGGTCCCCCACAACCTTTTCATAGATTCCATATCGTTTCATTGTTTGCCAGCACAATCAGTGTATTTTGGATTCGTGTCAATTGGTGTTTTCATATATTTAACCACTTGAACCGTCAATACTTAATAAACTTGACCTTTCACTCTGTACTTAGTCTGTACTCTTTTTTCCCTCTACACCCAAACAAATTTGCCGAAAATAGCCGATCTACAATCTCACACGTTGTGAGCTTATTTTTGGCTAAAGTTCTCCTAATTTGGAAACTAGCTGTTCAAGTGGTTAATATAAAAAAGAAGCAAAAAAAAGTTTCTATCACACAAAGATTTGGAGGACCCCCTGCTGTAACTTTGAGGACCCCCTAGGGGTCCCGGACCCCCTGTTGAAGACCCTTGGATTAAACTCTTCCTGAACAAGCTTGGCAAGTTTCCAAAACGAGCCATGCATTTGGTGATTTGTGCTTTCACTAAAGATTCTTATTTTACTAGTCGTAAGAAAATGTCTGTGCAATAATGCAAATGACCCCCCTCTGTGTACTTCAGGATCTCTGGGGGAGCAGCTTCAGATAAGAACATTAAGGAGAACGTCTGTGCACAAATCGAAAAGAACTTTGCCAAAGCTAAATGGAAGGTAAGTGTCCCCCCTGGCCTGCTTACAGAGGGCTTCCTCTCGCAAAGGTCATCCTTAGTTCTTAACACTTGCTCTGACGCGTTTCATGCCAACTCCTGCACAGGCATGTGCACACATAGACATCAAAGGGGGCTTGAGCCCCTGCCCTTTTACCCGTCTGTAAAAAGTGCCCTCTCCGGACCATGAATGCAGTTTTCACTATGGTGAAAGAAATGCAAATGCCCTCTTTCCATGGCATACCTGAAGGCAGCATTCAAGAGAATTGCTTTGTCCAAACTCTCCTGAACTTGAATGCAGCATCGTATGTTGAAATCAAGAAATGTGTAGAAATCCAGCTTGGAGGTCTGCTATTTTCAATATTTTTTACCAAAAGGCCGTTTTAGAAATTTCAGCCCTGCCTCTCTAAAATTCTCTGCACGTCCCTGCTCCTGCAGAAAGCGGTTCGGGTCACCACCATCATGAAAAGGCTGAGAGCACCCGAGCAGACTGACCCCAGCGCAGCCAGTGCAGCCAGCGCAGCCAGCGCAGCCAGCCCTGCAGCCGGAGCCACAGCGGAGTCGGACCCCGCAGCACCCGCCCAGACTGACCTCTCTGTAGCACCGGCCGCCGCGGTCACAGAGCCTCCTGCTGCAACGGAGGTGAGCAGCACAGCAGCCTCAGCCGCCGATCCAGAGCAGGCCAGCCCAGCCCCACAGGAGGCTGAGGCCACGTCGCGTTGCAACGGAGAGACGTCGGCACCTCACCAGCTCACGGCTGAGGCTGGGGGTGAGCAGGGTTAGAGCCACCAGGCATACACCGCCCTCATTGACCACTGCAGGCTGCGTCGTCAACTCCTGCACACTCGATGTACAGTACATTAGCTGCTAGCATGGGGATAGCGCTTTCTTTCTCACTTGCAGCATTAGTACCATATCATGGAGGCTGTACGCTATCTTTCCTGAGTGTCGTATTGCATTTTGCTTTCTTTATACAGTACATGTATCCCGACTTTTTACAATGGCCCTTTTAAGTGGTTAATAAATTAATAATATCCAACTACCATGTCTACCACAGATATTTCCAAACATATGTGATTGGGCAAAACAGACCTTTTCTCTCTGAGCTCGAGGTTTACACCTATACCGTAGGTTTCTTTCTGTGTCTTACCTTTTAGTGATAAGAGAATACAGAAAAACATAACCGTGCTTTGATTGCTTTTTAACGAGCCAAATTCTGTGTCTTTCTCTGCAGTAGTCTTGCTATTACAGTCATTTTTTCCTGTTATCGTGGCTGTTGACAGGCTACCAGGCAGTGTTATTTTGGTCCTGAAATGTAGTTAAGCACAGTGATACCCAATATAGTGGGACTGCTGTTGTTTCCCATGTGGAGAAGATCGAGTATTCCTCTCATTTGGGAACTATTGTTCTTTCTTATCCGTTGCTACACACCAACCCGTTATGTGTCTTACAAAATACTAAGATTGGTCACTATAATTTGAGACAGGCAGCTTCACACTCTGTTACTTTGCCCACTTTGTGCTCAGGAAAGAACCTCATAGCTGTAACTGTAAAGATTCTGTACATAAAGACCTTTGTAGAAGTAGCCAAAACAGCATGCGTTCATACATTACGCTGATTATTTCACATTCTTAAGCACTCGGTGGATAGAGAGATACTCCTTCACGTGCAACACTAACGGTCATCCTTTCTGCCAACCTTGTCTTATCTTTCTGTCAGGCATAATGATGCTATTGGCTCCAGATAGATGCGTTGTTGAGCACTAATGCGCTTTTCAAAGGTCCATGTTACATTATACGATTTATTTCCTCCACATTTAGTGCTGCTGCTGTAAATGTGGTTTGAAACTTTGTGTCTTTGTTACATAGTAGTTTCTATGCATCAACATGTATTTGTAGCTCATCATTTTACAGTAGATAGATTATGCAGGCCTCATGACTCATGACTCTTTATCCAGTCCAATGTGTGACTAGAGGATCTGTTTGTTTGAAGAGCTCAATTCTTCCCGTTTCTGTTTTGATTTCATTTAACGTGTTGTGGCTATTCACTCTGATAGCACATGCAGTATGTTTTAATATTTGGTTCGTTTTGTGAGGAATTGTAAATGGTCCATAACGCTGTTAAAAAGGGAAAGCATTATATTCTTACAGTACAGTAGGCCTACATTTCTACTGTGGTTACATGTCATTTTCACCCAACACTGAGCTTTGCTTACTTGTATTGTTGTAAAACAGAATTGTAAAAAAGATAACAATGTATTCATCACATTATTTTTTATTTTTTATCCATACTTGTTAATGAACAATAACTACAGGCTGTCCATTTCAGTTGTCCTTGGTCCCCTCGGCCTCTACTATCAATAATTAACTACAGAAAGAGTTATGTTTTATCACCTTGGAGTAAATTAAGCAATAGTCAACTGGCTGCAGAAACTGTGAAACCTGGTGTGCATGTGTACCCGTAAGTACCGTAAACATCTGTAGTCTGTCAGTCTCCTGCCCATGTCCATGGCCACTTAACCAACACCCAGCAACCACCTCTCAAATAAGAGGGAGAGTGGGCGAAGCTCAGATCATATTAGTTATGATTGTAATCTGTGAAGACCTCTGTACACTGTGCACTGTGCTGCCTGGATGTTAAAAAGGCTTGCCACTACCTTGTCACAGCAGGACAGCAGTTCTTATTGTGTATGTATAGAGCACATCAAAATAAAGGTACAAAGTGCTTTATAGAAAACTGAAGAAATAAGCCAATCAAATAAAACTACAGAATAAAAATGGAGTGTGTCAAATAATCTGTGATAATGCGAAATAAAAGCATAACATTAAAACAATAAAATGTCAACATGGTTTTGGAAGAGATTAATAAAGAAAACAAACAACAACCCCTTCCACTGTCAATCGGACAAGGAAAAACTCCCCTTGAAGGGAAAAGAAACTAAAGAAAAAAAACAAAAAACTTTGGGAATCACAAGATCATGAAAGAGGGACCCCAGACAAGCGTAGTAGTATGGGCATTAATCCTTCTCAAAAATAAAAGTGCAGTGAGAAATAAAACATTAAAAAATCAAACTATATTATGTCTACATTTCAAATTATGGAAAGACCTTTCATTAAATATGTTTTAAGAAGTGGTTTGATTTATCAAGCCTGCAGCACCTCGGTGGGTCATTCCAGAGCCGAGATTCCCTGGTGCCCCCCCCCCCCCCACTGGTTTTATTTAAAAGCCTAGTAGCAGCGTTGTGTATAGCCTAATAATAATAATAAAAGCATGTATGATTATTTTACTGTCTTATCACTCAAAACTGAACCGACGCATCCTGGATATATTCCTCAGATGATGGAAACATGTCTGAACAATTCTTTAATATGTTTGTCAAGGTTTAGGCATGCGATCAAATAAAGACACCAAGGTTTTTGGCAACAGACCTAGCATTGTTGGATAAAGAACCAAGTGATGATTACATTTGAGAATGTAAGTCATCTGGATTGGAACAGTTATGAACATTTCAGCTTTTTCTTTATAATACAAGGTTTTAATTTGTTGCTGCTCATTCTATTTATAATGTACCTGCACCTGACACATTTAAAACTGTGTGAATGTGAAGGGATGTAGGGAAGCATTGTTCAGATTTTGCTGTTACGTGTTTATAATGTCTATTTTGTCCACATAAATGTCAGTTTTAATGATAGGTTTAATCAGAGGAATATCTGAGATTATTTATGTGAATAGATTATTTATCGTTGTCCATTCTCTTAGTTAAGATGCTCAAATAAAATACTGTTTCACAGTTTTAAAGCAATGCTTTTCTTCCAGTGCGGGTTCCCCACTGTGTTCTGTTCTGTTCATTTTGCAATGCACTTTCAGGTGTATATTATGTAGACGTGATGTTCACCAGGGCCAGTGGTCACCTGTCGGTCCTGTCTCTCACCTGTAAGCAGTCTGTACCGTACTCTTTGACTGAGTTGAAGACTTTGATGGTAATAACATTTAAAATAAAAATAATTGGTTTATTCTTTTGTGGTCACCGCTCTTTTCTCTTTGCTCTCTCTGCTTTATTTTGCCAAAAGATTGTAGGTGACAGGGTATCTGGTACAAGTCCTTTTCAACACTGTTTGTTGGTTGGAATAGTGACATACAGTAGGCTACAGCATCGCCTCATTTCAATTTTGAGCTTCACACTTCATCTGTAGTCGTCGGACACACATAAAAAGCATGTTACCTATGCTTTACCTGGGGGAGGTGGGGGTAAAGCAGCGTCGAATTAATTCCCGATGGAAGTCACATGGTTTTGAAGAAGCAACATGCTTCAAGGCTGCCCTGTATTCCCTCATGAAGCAGCCTTAAAGCAAGTTGCTTCTTCAAAACCAAGTGACTTCTATAGGGAATGAATTGGATGCTGCTTTATCCCCCGCGCCCCCCCCCCCCCCCAGGTAAAGCAAAGGTAGTGTGCTTTTTATGTGTGAGTCCAGCCTTATTCAACTGTATCCAAGTGGCTCAACTATGCACAACTCCTCCAGAGTCAGACTCTATTGAACGTGAAGGTGGCAGGACAGCTTTTCAGGATCAGACCGGAGCAGGGAGGATAAACGATGCTGCTGGCCCAGGACCCAGTGGAGACCACCTGCTAAAGCTCTCTCAATTAATGCAAGCTTAACTTTGATCCCAGACTAGTGCAGTGTGAACCGGGGGGGGCTCCCATGGGATGGCAAAATTGCCGCTACCTTATTACTCTGATTTTAGGTTGGTGCTGACCAGGGGCATCACAAGGGGGAGGAAAGCTGGAGGGGCCTGGAATTATGTTGTACTTTAGCTATTGAAAAATAGCAGAGCTCACAGCTCACAGCTCACAGCGCGGCACCGGTGCCGCGCTGTGAGCTTGTAGATCTGCTATTTTTTGAAATGTCATAAATGTGCAAATCTTTGAATATATATTATATTGTTTCTTTAGGCGAAGATTTGTAACTAAGATTTGAAATATTTTTGAAAAATGCACACATTTTCATGATTTAAAAAAAATAGCTGATCTACAAGCTCGCAGCCGTGCTGTGAGCTTGTATATCTGCTATTTTTCAATAGTTAAAGTACCCAGAATTCTGGTGCGAACTGGCTGCATCACCCATCCATCTCCATTTAGCCCTTGAACACCATAAGTTGTTCACAGAAGATTGCAGATCGACGCTTGTCAGAACACGGATGCTGGGGTTTAAGAGGTTAACGTGAAACGTTATACTGTAGGGCATTGCAGTGGGCGTGGTTTACTCGTGCCACTAAAAATCATCTATTCATTTTTCCCATAGACTTTTTCAAAAACATTTATATCAAGTATTTTAAGCATAGAATCAAGCCATCCAGGATTCTGGTGAATCTCATGATTCATAAAAACTTTGATTCTGTGAAAAAAAAAGATGAATATTTAATGATTTACTGCATTTAATAAATAGGCTACCCTTTGTTTAGTGGTTGTACACTTTTTCTTTTCACAGAATCGAAGGTTATATGGTCATGATTCACCAGCATAGCTTGATTATAGGCTTAAAATAATTGCTATAAATATTTTTGTAAAGGTCTATATGGGAAAAAAATTAATCGCAATGTGAGGTTGAGCTTTAGAGCAGTAATTCTAGCTATTTATGGAATAGGGTTTAACTGGTTACTTCTGGTGTGAGCTGATGTGAGAGGAAACCCAGTGTAGGTGAGACTTGCTCCCTGGGAACGATAATGCATAATGCACTCTTTCTATGCTCCCATGGGACACAATAGTCTTCTCTCCTGGGAGACTCTCTTTTATGCCAGCTCTACATTGGTATGCTGCCATGCCGTACAACCATTAGGGCTCAGGGGGGTTCTTCATCTGTATCTGTGTAACAGCAGGCACGTGCACACAGACATGAAAGGGGGCTTGAGCCCTTGCCCCCTTAACAGTCTGTAAAAAGTGCCCTCTCCAGACCATGAATGATGTTTTCACCAAGGTGAAAGAAATGCAAATACCCTCTTTCCATGCCGTACCTGAGGGCAGTATTCAAGAGAATTGCCTCCTGAACTTGAATGCAGCATTTTATCTTAAAAGAATTGCCCTCACTGTGTAGAAATCCTTGCCGTTACACCACATCTCCAGTATTGCCTTTTTAATGCTTAGTTTAGTGTGGTATCAAGTACTGAACATAGCCGACCTCCAAGCTCACAACTTGTCGCAACGCGATGCGTTGTGAGCTTGGAGGTCTGCTATTTTCAATATTTCACCAAAAGGCCCTTTTAGAAATTTCAGCCCCTGCCTCTCTTAACATTCTCTGCACGTCCCTGTGTAACAGGAGGACTCCATTAACACATAAAGGAATGTCACTCACAAGTAATGTCAGTTTGCCCTGGCCTTGCTAATCAGCAGATAAAAAGGGCGCCAAATAATTGCCTGTCCCTTGCACAGAGGACGAGCAAATTAATGTGAATTGTACATAATGTAAAAATGTAGGCATTTAGCAGACCATTACATGCATAGGCTACAGCTTCAGGCATTACCAGTTTTCAATGCCATGTTCTCAATAAAACCTACAATAAGTTGTTTTTCGTCACATTCATGAGAGAGTATTGAGGAGAAGAAAGAGTGGAAATGTGCCTCCCCAGAAGGAATCAAACCCCGCTGCTGCCTCCCCCGACGCCTCACATGGCGACTGTCAAGCAGCCTATGGCAGCAGGAATGGCAAAGTGTGTACCACTGGGCCTATGATTGATTGATTGATTGATTGATTGACAGACAGACAGACAGTACAGTTCACCGGTAAGGTCAAGGAGACCAAGAAAGCCTTTCGGCTTATTTACATATACTGTAGGAAACCTTTATGTATCTCATATAACATTGAATGACAGAAGGATACAGTAAGCCTACTATGCAGAGGATATCATAAATAGCAAAAGAAAGGGAAAAAAAACTGTTGTAAATAAGAAAATAAATAAAAGATATTTACAGTGGCGAAGGGGAGGTTAAGTAGGCTATAGGCTTTGTCTATTACACGTTTCGAGTAGCCGCCTGTAAGTGACTTTTCAGACCGATTTTAAAGGAAGTAAGTAAGGGATTTACACTCCTTTAAAGGAGTAGTTTCTATTGATTAGTCACGCCATGGATACTAGAGTTCAATAATATTTTTTGGTTTTTGTCGCATTCCTAAGACAAAGATTTGATTCGAGTAAATTTACCCCCATTGATTCCGAATGGGGACCCGTTCCGGAACGAATGCGGGTAAATTTATTGTTATCACATTTTTGTTTAGGAATGCGACAAAAAACTAAAAATATTATTGAACTTAGGTCTCCATGGCATGACTAATCAATAGAAAAAAAGTCATTTTGGGGTTGAACTACTCCTTTAAAGCTTCCTTTCAGTAGGGCGTTCCACGTTAGTGGTATTGCAGGAGAATGAATTTGAACCTTTTTTGGAGACAAATCTGGGTTGAGCGTGATCTGTGGAGCTGCCTTTGGTGTTGTAAATGTGGACATCCTTGACGTTATGGAAGTACCTTATGTTGTCAGGCACATGCTGGGTATCTCAGTGGTGTACTTGTACACCAGGCCCATTGCAAGATGCTGTACTCTGTCAGCTACTGTGAGCCGCCCCATGCTTAAATAGTGATAAGCGGTATAGGTGAGCCCGAGAAGGAAGGCCAAGCAGGACCCTAATCAGTTTGTTTTGATGTTTGGAGCCTTGTTTTTAAGGCATTTGGGGCATCGCAATACCATATGTGGACTCCATAGTCTAGGAGAGGCAAAATCACACACACACACACACACACACACACACACACACACACACACACACACACACACACACACACACACACACACACACACACACACACACACACACACACACACACACACACACACACACACACACACACACACACACACACACACACACACACACACACACACACACACACTTTACATTGTGTAGCTTATCTAAAGCAAACAATAAAATGAAATAAGTTATAGAACTTGGTGCACCCTGCCATCTGCTGGGTGATGATATGTATTGCAACTTGCCAGGCACCTTTTTTGTCTGAAGAGAAAGAAAAATAATGACATTCTTTTAATTCTTTTCATATAATGGGAAGTTATAGAATTACAAAAAGTCAGCTTCTTTATTTGTAGCATTAAATGTAAAATTTTAATATGCAAAAACTCTTGACCTGTGCTGTGCTGCTCTATGTGGTAGGCCTACTGCATTTATCCAGTGCTGGCTACTCTATGTGGTACTGCATTTATCCAGCAGAGAGCAGTATTGGTCTCTCATTTCTCTGCACTATGTTGCCAGTTTGCTTGTGAATGGCTTGTGATGATGTATAGAGGAGAAGTGCACATTTGTGGAGATGATTGAGCTCATTAGCTCAATATCAAATTAACTACAAATTAAAAAACAACAAATGGACATGTTAAATTAATCCAAACTCATTTAGTCGATTCATTTTCAAATCAAAATGGGCTTTAGATATTCTGTCGTATTACACTTTATAGTGGGTATTTAGGTTGTTAGTTTTGTTGGCTTAAATCACGTACACTATTTCAGTCTTTTTTTTAAAAGGCTGTTATCTGTGCACTAGCCTGTCCCGTAAATAAACAAATTAAGTAAAATTAACTATGTTTTTTCAATCTGCACAGAGCTGTATTATATTGCTCTAGAGGAATGTCTGAGAAAATGAGAACTGGGAATTTATGAACCACAAAAAGAACTTGGTTATGACTGAAAGAAGCCTTTAACAAAGGCAACACAGCTACACGGTCAAATAAATTGAGTTTGTTTCCCAGTAAAAATCCAGGTTGAAGCACTGAGGTCAACCCTCTGAGGTCAGAAACGGTTCAAAGGACCTTGGTTGCAACAAAGTCTGTAGGTCTTCTGAAGAATGTCTATGACGAACAAAGGATCAGTTTCACAGCATGAAAAAGGTCTGCCTCCCCCCTGTTCTGATTTCTGAGGCTCTTTGCTGCAACAATGCTGTCTGTGCTGCGAGAGTGACTGCATGGAGGGTTGATGCCCACAGAATGCCATGTCTGCCAGCCTCTGCCACAGACGACCTGATCAGACACACTGATAAGTGACACAGCAGAAATGTGAGGTGAATTCCTCGTCTGTAAGACACTCTAAAGACGTTGGCCTCGAAGCACAAGATGTGACATCATAGCCTCCACATAGTCGAGATAACGGCTAACAATGACACTCTTTTGGGTAGTGATACAGTAAAGGGCAGGCATGTGCACACATAGACATCGTAGGGGGCTGGGGCCCCTGCCCTTTTATCTGTCTGTAAAAAAGTGCCCTCTCCAGAACATGAATGCAGTTTTTACCATGGTGAAAGAAATGCAAATGCCCTCTTTCCATGCCATACCCGAAGGCAGCATTCAAGAGTATTGCCTTTTCCAAAATCTCTCCTGAACTTGAATGCAGAATCTTATGTTGAAAGAATTGCTCTCTCTGTCTAGAAATCCATGCCATTATGCCACATCTCCATTATTGACTTGATTGTTCTTAGTTCAGTGTGGTATCAAGCACTGAAAATAGCCGACCTCAAAGCTCACAACGCGTCGCGCTGCGACACGTTGTGAGCTTGGAGGTCTGCCATTTTCAATATTTTCATCAAAAGGCCTTTTTAGAAATTTCAGCCCCTGCCTCTCTAACATTCTCTGCACATCCCTGGTAAAGGGTGCCGGTCCACTCCACAGTAACTCCTTTGATTCTGTGGGGCAAAAGATCCTTTAGATCGCATTCAAAATGTAATTCTTTATTGATGATCTACTGTCCATTAATGATGTTGGGAGCTTGGTTTCAAGCCAGTCTCTGATTCATCTGTGAGTTGCAGTGGTGGCTGAACTGGAAGTGATACATGTGGTTCTATCCAGTTTATGGTTGATGACTCATCGTACTTTAAATGTCTATACTTTGGGGACGGGGAGAGCTGGCCCTAGTAATTTGGCATGATGTATTCACAATTGGTGTCAAACTCCCACCCCTGTCATCTGCTTCTCGTGCTTATCCGATCTCAGATCAGATAAGCTCAGAACAGAGCACCGGATGGGGGAGTGGGGGGACAATAGATTCCTGTAATACCCAGACACCAAGTAATGCCCCTGGGTGCCTGCCATGGCTTTCAGAGCCATGTGAACTCTTCCCTGAGCTGTCCTCAAATGGACCCATGCTCAGTTGAGACTGGGGGAGTACTATAATGTTCCCCATGGCAAATCAATAACTTACACTATTCATAATGATTTTAAACCATCAAGAATGCAGTGTACTATAGGCTTCAGAGGCGTCACAAGGGGGGGACTGAGTTACTAGTGCCCAAGGTGTAGGGGCCTTAATTATTTAAATACCGTAGCTATTGAAAAATAGCAGATATATACAAGCTCACAGCTGCGAGCTTGTAGATCTGCTTTTTTTGAAAAGTAGTGAAAATGTGTGAAAATCTTTGAATATATGTATTTTTTGTAACTCAAATTTTGCTTCTGGGGGGTCCCTGGAACTAAATATTTTGAGTTGGGGGTCTGTGGGCAAATACATATCATTTTGGGAGTCCTTCACATGAAAAAGTTTGAGGACCACTGACATAGGTTTTTCAAAAAACCTTAGAAGGATTTGAAATATTCAAAGACTTGCACAAATGTTCACGATTTAAAAAAAATAGCAGATCTACAAGCTCGCAGCGCGGCACTCTGGTTAAAGCACAATAGAATACCCAGGGCCCAGAATTTGGTGTGACACCACTGATAGGCTTAGACTGCTGGGAGACCTCTCCTCACTCACCAAACTCCTCTATCTTCCTCTCCCTCCCTTTAGTGACCACTTTCTCAGTGTTTTTGTACTTTATCGTCGTCTTGCAGACTTCCATGGATGTCGATCGCGGACCTCTGTCTGTGGATCAAGATGTGCATGCTGACCCTGTGTGTAGCGGGAGCTTCATTCAGGTCTGAACCTGGTAAAACCTAGCCTAGCACAGCTAAACAATCCCCCCATGTTAAAACAAGGTGGGGTCTGGCCAAGCCAAGCTATAGGTAAAACCCATGAAGAGTTGGTCACAGTACGTGTGTGAGTGCGCGTGTTTGACCCTTGCTTGAATGCCGTAATCCCCCCTACTTTACTCCAAGTAGTTGCAGTTAGTTGAATATAGACTAAATTTGACTGTAGCACATGACATCTCTCTCATGGTAACACGTTCTTACACCCATGAAGGGGCAAACATTTTAACCCCCTCAATAACATCTTGAAATGCTCTTACCACTGAATTATCTAAGCATCAATATTTGATTCTAGACTTCTTACCGAATACAAGCTGAACCACTCCTCCAGGACAGGTCCACAACAAACACTCAGACTCAGGCTTCTGCATAGCCAAACAGGCCCAGACACAGGCCACCTCCCCTTATGCTCTGCCATTAAAGGGGCAGTGCTACTCCTGTAAAACACTTGACATGATTCCTGAATGAGCAAAGCATTAATGTTAATATACGAATACATACTCAGTGGTTGCAACCATGCCTGGCTCTAAACCAATGATATGGTTCTCAAACTTGGGGTCGGGATTCCCAAATGATTTTGTGGGGTCCCCAGATGATTATAGCTTAATGTAAAAAAATATATCTCACTCAACGGTAAACAAACCTACATAAGTGTATACAGGGTACCTGCACATTTATAAAGTGACATTTTAAGGACTTTCAAGACCGTTTTATTACCAAACTGTCAAATATGAAGTAAGCAAGAGGCGAACATTGTGAAAATAGCAGATCTACATGCTCACAACGCCTCGCTGCGAGGCGTTGTGAGCATGTAGATCTGCTATTTTCACAATATTTATCCGTGGAACCGAGTCACATTAAATGTAAAACCTACAATTCCAAGTGCTTGTCAGGGTAGGGGTCCCCAGTTCATATATGTTTATTTTGGGGGACACAGCCTAAAAAGGTTTGAGAACCCCTGCTCTAAACTAATCATTTTACTGTACCCTCGCCCACAAAACCGCCTCTCTTTCTCTCACCCCACCTCTTTATCAGTCACATTGTACCCTGACCTACTGTAGATCATTATGAGTCACTAGTCTCATGCTGACGGGTTAAGGGTCTGCTCTCTGCCGCAGTCTAGTTCTTTTATGAGGTGTACAACCCCGGCCCGGAGGGCCTGACTAACACATGCACGACTGATCTGCCCTCTGAGGCCACCTCCCATCACCTACGTTCTAGGGATGCGGTATCGGTACTCGTGGTATCGGTACTCGCCCCGATACCGGCCTATTTTGTGGTATCGGTACACGTCCGATACTGCTCACAAAGCGCCCGAGTACCCTGTGTGTTCCGCCACTTCGCCTTTCTCTCTCTCTCTTAAAGTATTAAAAGTAAAAATACAAAATGTTTGAGCATAGCAGATCTAGAAGATCATGCACAGTACAGGAATTTCCATGGGCTAAACCTGAAAAAAAAAGTGAAATGTGTGGCAGTTGTGCCATGTTCTGGGAAAGCAATGCAATTGAATGTGTTATATACAGCCAGAAAGTGAGGAACATCTGATAATTAAAAAAAAAAAAAAAACGTAATTTAAAGACTTTTTGTATTATTAATTGTACTCGTATCGGTACTCGGTATCGGCGAGTACTCAAAATGAAGTACTCGTACTTGTACTCGCTCAGCAAAAAAGTGGTATCGGGACATCCCTACGAGTACGTTCCTTGATTCATAAACGGATGGAATTCATATCATGGAAAATATGAAAACCTTGTTGGCGACACTTGCTATTTCTATAATGCATTATACACATACTTATAATGCATTATAATGTGCGAATTCTTGGCCATCTGGCCAGTGAAGTACATATATCGTACCAGTTACCCATATACGGAGATCCATGTACTGTATATAGTGCATTCCTTTTATGCCCATACATGGAGATCCCTGTCTGAACCAGCCACACAGATATGGGCTGTCTTCCTCCATATATGGGCATTCCCATATGAAGTCCTGTTAGATATGGGCTTAACACTTATGTTGCAATGATTTTTTCTCTTCAATGTCTCGCGTTGCCATGGTTACCATAGACTTCCATGTAATTGTGCAATTGTGTAAAAAGTGCACGCCCATGCCTAGATGATGCACCACGTGTGTAGATGCTGTTCACAGCTTTCAAACAAAAAAAATCTGCTTGGAAATCCGTTCAGGCATTCATGATTTATCAGCCATTATGTTTTCTTCAGATGTAAACAAACATGGCTGCCATGTTTGAAAGAATGAGTTGGTATGGGGGTTAAACATGCAATTTCGCGATCGCGATCATGCCTAAGACATTTATGGAGGTCCCAAAAAAAAATTTGAAAAAAAAAAATTTGAAAAAAAAAAAACTTTATTTTTTTCAAAAACGGCCCAAACTCGGGAAACTCGGGGTTGGCACAGCGGTAGTACCAATACAAACTCGGGAAACTCAGGGTTGGCACCATATGTGTTAATATTGATGACATCAGGGATCTCCATATATGGGCATAAAAGGGATTCTGTTAGAGTGGTTCCCATGACGTCACAACATACATAACAATATCTTTTATGCCCATACATGGAGATCCCTATCTGAACCAGCCACACAGATATGGGCCATATCTTGGCCATCTGGCCAGTGATATATATCGAAGACATCAGGGATCTTCATATATGGGCAAAAAAGGGATTCTGGGGAATACCCATATATGGACTTTTACATAGGTGATGTCACCTGTGATATCACCTGTGATGTCACAGTGATGTGTCAAGGGAACCACAGTGTCAGGCGTGACCTTCAGAGATACACGGATACGTGGACAAGATGTGCAGGACATCACAGTGACATCAGAGATTGATGACAGAGCGGCAAACCCATAGACCAGGGTTCCCCGATTAGTTTTCCCCAAGGGCCAAATTATGTCTAGGGTACCAAGCCGAGGGCCACAACATTGCAGGGGGCGACAGTGGTGTTCCCGCTACTCCAGTGACAGTTCAGATATCGTCGTTGTCGGGTGAAAATCTTGTATGTCCAAAACCGTTCGTTTTGCATTTATTATTTTAAAAACGATTTAAACTAGTGAAAACAGCCGATCTACAAGCACACAACGCCTCGCGGTGTGAGGCGTTGTGTGCTTGTAGATCTGCCGTTTTCACTACTTTTGTGCGACGGCCTCGTATGATGAAGCAGGGCTTTACTTTGTGAAAGAACGTACAGATACGAGGTTTCCACCCAACAATGACGATATACTAGTGTTGTTGCTGCTCTTATACCACCATTATTACTGGGGTTGGTGGGAGCCAGACAGTAGCCCCTCACAGGCCGCCTATTGGGGAACCCTGCCATAGACTGTAAAAATGTGTACACGTCTACACGGACAAGCTGTGACGTTTCTCTATGGTCGCAATAAGCATGGTTCTGCTCTCACAGAAATGTGCGTACATGTCTTTAACAGGTACATCTTTATTCCAAGGATCCAGAGGGTTCTGGACAAGAACACGGAGACATCCACTATCAAGCCAATCACAATGACGGGAGGGGGAGGGGGATGGACATTCCATTCTTATAAAATATAGAGCTTTAATTTATTAGTCGGCAACAACAATGAAAAGGGAGAAAGAAAACGTAATTTACACAATATAACAATAACATCACCTCTGTGCATTTTGTTTCTCTTTTTTTTTCTTCAGAAAGTCTTAAGTGATAATGCAAAAAACAAAAATAGAAAACCAATAAAAAACACTTAAAAACTAAAGACGCGTCATAAAAATAACAACAAATTGTACAACCGTTTATCACCTGTTGATTTTTTCTTCTTCTTTTTTTTCTTTTTTTCCTTTCTTTTTTTTACTGTAACACCTCTGGTTTTGGTTGGAAGAGAGAGACATCAGACTGGTTCTGGGAATGAACAAAAAATCCCATGGAGGAAATGAAAAAGATCCCTGTATAAAAACATAGATGTTGTCTTATACTCTCATACTGTACAGGCCTTTCTACAACATGTCAAAGAGATACCAAACCATAACATAACATACTGCATCCAATGTCTTAGACCAGGGGTTTTCAAAGTGGGTGACGGACGGGGCACCCTGGGGTGCCGTGATGCCAGTCCAGGGGTGCCTCAGAATAATTTGATGATATTTGGAATTCAGCAATATCACTACATCAATATCACTTAACTATGTGGAGACCTGATTTGCACTGTAGATGAGTTATTTTTCCATCTATGGCCGACATTTCACCAAAAATAGCAGATCTACAAGCTCACAACGCAGCAAAACGTGACACGTTGTGAGCTTGTAGATTGGCTATTTTTGGTGAACCTTCCCCCCAGAATAGAGATGCAGGGTCTCAAGTGGTTAAACGTCAAGTATAAAGTTATTTTCAGTCAGTTCTGATGGAAACGGATATTTCTCAGTGACATAGCCTACCGTATCTCAGTTGGAAAGATGTATATATCTGCGTCGCTTATGTAAGATTCTAAAAATTAAAAGTGTAATTCAGGGGTGCCGTGGATGAAAAAGTTATTTACAGGGGTGCCCCTAGTCAAACAAGTTTGAAAACCCCTGTCTTAGACCACCACACCTACATTTACCATTATATTGTCCCAACTAAAGTCCATTGATGTTATCTGTTTTACGCGCACAAACGCACATGCGCGCGCGCGCACACACACACACACACACACACACACACACACACACACACACACACACACACACACACACACACACACACACACACACACACACACACACACACACACACACACACACACACACACACACACACACGGTTAGAAGATCTTTAGGTATAGGAGTTGCAACCCCATTTAAGCCTTATTTGTACTTAGTTGTGCACCGACAACCGCAGATCCACAAGCTGCTGCCTCCGAGAATGCTCCTCGGCATACTGTACACGTCAATTATTAACAGTTAAAGAGGTGAAGAACAGAAAGACAACCACATAGCATCTTATCATAATTACAGTACAGATACAGGTTCATGCACACAATGAAAAGCCAGCTTCCCAATATTTTGGTTAGTGTCACAACATTGTTACGATGCTCTGTTGTGTATACAAGTGTTACTTTTTTATGTTTTAACCCACACATGAATGTCAACGGATCTGAATATCTCATGCTCGGAACTAAAGGCTAATTTATACATTGTCACACTCCCCTTTCAACGAGGGACACCCGACAAACATGCCATATTTTCACCTGGAAAATAAACATGTTGAGTGACTTTTCCGTTGAAATGATGTCATTGATCGAAAAGGATGTGCGATGAAATACAGTATACATTAGCCTCTCAACATGCCTGCGGCCTTGTCAAAATGATCTTGGCACGTACACCATTCACCTTAGGTTGAATTGTGCTCTCTGTTTGACCATAGTAACATGTACTTTCCCAAAGTGTGCTTGCGGTGTCTGGCCATGGCCAATGTTTTGAGTATCCACCTTCAAAAGACCACTTCTTGAATCTTTTGGAGGTTAAACAATAATGCCCTTTGTGCAAAACCTTGACCCTTTATTGCACCGCACACACAGTCAAATCCTCAGTGTTCATTTAACTATGAGAGTGTACAAATGTAACCAAAAGATTCATTTATACACTCTGACACAGATCCTTTTGGTTACCTTTGTACACTCGGAGTTACAAATGGATAAATTAACGCTGAGGTTTTAACGTGCACTTAGTCTAATGGGATAATTCATAAAAAAAAAAGAACCCAAGCTTGACTTTTCATTAAATTGTTTTCTGAGATTTTCATTGGAAATATTAGCGGGAATATAGAAAAAGAAGTCGACATTTTCTCAATGTACAATTGAGACTTAAATCCTTTTTTCCCCCCGATCCTTTTGCTCAACAAATATACATTTTCATAATCCTGAACAGGATCTGAGCTAACAAGTAGCAAACACGTTGCAACGTTTTAGCATCATGCCTCAACCAGCAAATGGAAGGTAGCCAATCAGGGCAAGATACCAGTGGCCTACTACTTTGCGGTAGTAGGGATATTTTTAACTGTCACATGGGATGTCTGGGTTCCCATTGGAGAAATTACATTTTCTTTTTTTGACACCAAGTACATTTTGTGGATCCCTTGCAATAGAAAAAGTCTCTGTCCACATGCAGCCGTGATGGGGTCGAGTCTCACAGGTACGTATGTCGGGAGAGTCCAGGATCTCGGAGTCCTGGCACTGAGTCAATACAAACAAGACACAACATGGATCCCATTCCCCACAGTGATCCACAGTACACGTCCCCATCCCAAAGAACTCCTCGTCCTGTAGCTCACTCCCAACAGCTCACACGCCTGTGCGTACATTCCAGACAGTTGTCAACGTCATAAACGATGTGATGATGATGCTGATCGGTGACAAAATGAGATCTTTTTAAGTGACAGTAACAGCAACAATAAAATTAATGTCAATAATAATAATAATATTCGCCCCAAAGTTACCTATACACAAAGAGCATGTTTTTTTCCCTCTATAAGTACAAAGAAATCCACAGAATGATACTATATACAACCTACAATAAATACTGTGTATCATATATCTTACTGTGTGCAGGGTTTTGTCTGTTAAGCCGGGTTTATACTTTGTTGCATGCCGGTGCCACACACTGAAAATAGCAGATCTACAAGCTCACAATGCTTTAAACGGCAACGCGACATGAGCTTGTAGATCGGCAATTTCCCGCGAGTGACACCCGCACGCGACTAAGCACAACTCAGACCTAAGCTTCTCTTCTCTCAGTTTATCTCTTTTTGTCGGTTTTGTTGTTTTGATCGTTTCACACATCTTTACTCTCATTGATTCTATCCCAGTTTTCACAGGGTGGTTGGGGACAGGGGGAGGGTGCTGGGGGCGATCGAGGCCATTTCGGACAAAAAAAAAGAGGAGCACGCGTCTCCTCATGTCTTCATCTGCTCGTCTTCCTCCTCCTCCTCCTCCTCTCCCTCCCCCCTCGCTCCTCCGTGATGCCGGCGGTTGCGGGGCTTCTTCTGCTCCTTGAGCTCCTTGAGGTCTTTGGCCTTGACGCTCCCCAGCAGCGGGTCGCCCAGCTGCCAGTAGTCCTGGCAGTACTGGTTGATGAGGCCCATCTCCGGCTGGCTCAGGATGGTCAGCAGGTCTTTGTACTGGCCCGCACTGGGGGCCCACTGGGTGCCCAGCGAGGATGGCACCATCGCCCCGCCGCCTCCTCCGCCCTCCACCAGCACGTTGTTGACGGCCCGGCCCGACAGCACCACCAGCTGCAGCTTGACCAGCGTGTGCTTGAAGTTCTTCTCCGTGGCCGTGCACTGGTACATGCCCGAGTCGGAGGGCTGCAGCGAGCGCAGCAGCAGGCCTTGCTCCGTCTTCAGCACCCGCCCGTCACAGCGCATCTGCGAGAAGGATGGGGAGACCAGAGAGACCGTTCAGAAGCTGACACACCCGTGTTGTGACTATTTGCGCATTCCTTCCCTGTCATAATCGCTTTATTTATGACTAGCCCCAGGCCCGAATGGTAAAAACAGAGACATGATCAACTGTGCGTTCCCCTTTTCTTTTTATATCCCTTTGCATATCCCTATCCAGGGCTCTGCATATCCCTATCCAGGACTCTGATTAGGTGACGACAGCTTTTGTGCTCGGAATCAGATGTGCGAGGCAACGGCAGAGCCAAGTCAGCCGTGCCTGTGTGAATACAGAGCATCCAGCAGAGCAGTCAATAAAAGAAAGGCAGCAATAGAACACAGTACCACAATAAAACTTTAACTAGCGCCTGAGGTTATATATTGTAAGACGGGGGTTTCACCATTTCTCCTTTATGTGTCCTTCCCCTGGGGATAAGGATAGTTGGAGGTCTATGGGGAAACGCACGCACGCACGCACGCACACACAGGCGCCATGCGATTGGTGCCTGCGTCACTTTATCATGCTAACGCTACCCTGGAAAGAGTTATGCTCTACTCATTTTTCAAACGTGACATATTGTCAAAATGTAACCTCCTCTACTCTTTGTAACAAAATGAACAGTATAGCAATGTTTTTTCAGGTGGAGGTCAGAAAATATCCCCCCCCCCCCCCCCCCCCCCCCCCCCCCCACACACACACACACACACACACACAAATAAAATCTTGATTTCTTCCATGGATTAAAAATGTAAATCATCCCTCATTAACAGGAGAGCTACTTTGTATCATTGCTGGGGCAGTAGATTGTCCAAAGGCGGCACATCAGTTAAGGTTACAAAGTTACAGAGAAGTATGAAAAGAAAAAAAAGTTGTGTTGTGTACAGCGAAAAAACTAAGCCAACAGCAGTGGCTCAGGTGGTAATTAGAAGGATCCTGGTTCTATCACAGCTCCTACTGGCTGCGTATCCTTGAGCAAGCCATTGAACTCCTAACTGCTCCAGATGAGAGGTTGGTGCCTTGCAAGGCTGCCTTCACGATACCCGATGAAGGTCAGATGGATCGAAACGGTGAAGCCCAATAAAACACTTTTTTGTAAGTCTCCACCATGTAACACTATGTAAAGAGCACCATGTAACACTATGTAAAGAGCTTTGAATAAAGGCGATATATAATTGCATCATTTACTGTACCATTTATGATGGAAGAGTTCTGTGACTTTGGCACTCGACAAATACACAATCTGGCTGCTCACCTCTTTCCTGCGGTCACTGTTATCTCTCTGCAGATGCCACTTGAGGATGGCATGCGGAGAGCGGGCCTGACATTCCAGGAAGGTACTGCTGCCCTCTACCCCATATTGCACCATCTCCAATGTGTTCTTATTGACTGCAGGGTTAAAGACACACATTACCATATTACCATGGTAGCCAGGTGCATTATCATAAGCCATACAAAGTATACATTCTATACCAGGGGTCTTAAGTGTTTTCAGGCCAAGGATCCCTTAGCAGAGAGAGAGAGATGAAGCAGGGACCCCCCACAACCTTCTCATAGATTCCATATAGTTTCATTGTTTGACAGTACAATCATCAATGTATTTTGGATTCATATCAACTTGTGTTTTCAGATATTTAACCACTTGAACTGTCAATAGTTAATAAACTTGACCTTTCACTCCATACTTAGTCTGCTCTTTTCCCCCTCTACACCAAACCCCTTTGCCGAAAATAGCAGATCCACAAGCTCACAAAGCCTCGTAGCGCGAGACGTTGTGAGCTTGTAGATCTGCTATTTTTGGCTCAAGTTCTCAGAATATGGATGCTAGGGTTCAAGTGGTTAATATAAAAAATATATATATATACAGAAAAAAGGTTTCTATCACACAAAGATTTGGAGGACCCCTTGCAGTAACTCTGAGGACCCCCTAGGGGTCCCGGACTCCCTGTTGAAGACCCCTGTTCTATACAAATGTGATTATAGTCCAATACTATGAATGCTTTGAACACCACTAGATCTGTACTATATGAGACATGCTATTATTTGCATTATTTTTTAACAGTTTTTATTGTTGTTGTATTTTCTCCCCAGTTTAGTCATTGGCTATTCCTCAGCTGTGTATATTTTATAGTATTGGAAAACCAGAAAGAAAGAATTGTTGAAAAAAGCAGGCCTTTGGTAAATGTTTACAACAAGGGTTCCTATTTTAGATTGTAATTAGAGAAAAGAAAAGATGAGTGTTAAAATGTTTTCATTTACCTCTTTCTATTGTTTTAGTGATTTGAATGACTTTGATTTCAGTGCATGGGGGCACGCGTGCAAGTACCTAAATGTGTCTTTTTAGACACAATAAGCCGGCAATTTCTTTATCACTATTTACAGTAACACTACTAGCCCCCATAAGTCACATCTGCCCATGAGAAATTGTGGCGCATGCCCCCAACCACTGAAAATCAATGTTAAAATCGCTAATACGGTAGAAAGAAGTAAACGAAAATGTTTTAACACTCATCTTGTCTTTTCTCTAATTACAATCTAAAATATGAACCCTTGTTGTAAAAAAAACAAAGTTGTCCTTTAATAACAGATAACCATCAATGTGCAGTTGCTAGATGCACGGTAAGTACAGAGGAGAAGTCCTACCATTAGAGTTGAAGCCTCTACACTGACGGATGGGGTTCCCGTACTTAACGTCTTGCCTCCGGCTTCGTCTAAAGGGGTCAGACCAGTATTGCCGAATAAGGAGAGAAAATATTATAAAGCAACTGCAAGCCATTCAAAGCCATTCCACAAAACATGAAAGCCATTCGACCGTCAAACTCGATAATGCAACTTTCTCCATCATGGTCGCAAGTCATGTCACTGCAAATGTGACATTATCCAAAATATGACTGATGACACTGGTTACAACAGGTATCAAATATTGTTAGGAAGATATATGCACACACATGTACATGTATTAGTGCAACTGTAAAGACACATTACCCCAAGTATAAAGGGCAACAAACTATGGTTAAAATATTCAAGATTGCCATTTCAGGACCAATAATGCCAGTCAGCCATTCAGGCAGCAGATTTACCATCAAGGTCAGACAAGGATACATAACGTCACTGTCGGGCAGAAACCTTGTATCTCCAAGTTTCAAATTTGTACATTTCTTCGCAAAGTAAAGTCCTGCTTCACCATACAGGGCTGTTGCACAAAAGTAGTGAAAACAGCAGATCTACAAGCACACAACGCCTCGCACCGCGAGGCGTTGTGTGCTTGTAGATCGTCTGTTTTCACTAGTTTAAATCATTTTTAAAATGATAAATACAAAACAAACGGTTTTGGACATACAGTACAAGGTTTCCACCCGACAACGACGATAATGTTTGTGTGTGGGTCACCAAAGTTAGTTGGTTAATTTGGCTCATGCTAGTTGCTTACCTCTTCTGCGAGGCAGAGTAGCGCGAGCAGGACTTGCCATCCCAGGCACAGTAAGGATCTCTGGCCAGGCAGCAGTCGGCACAGGCCTCGCCATAGACGTCACACCGATGGAGAGCCAGATGTGTCACCCCCATCTCAGACGACACGTATAACTGTTGCTATTTAACAGAACATGGGACAGTGTGTTAAAGGCCAGTGCAAGACAATCTGCATTCCACAATCTGAACTGTTAAAACCATTTAGGACTAAGGCTGATTAAAAAAAAAGGCCTCTAAATCCTGACTTAGGTTTTCTGAATAACTTCAAATATTTATTCAAAAATGTAAAAAAAAAAATATATATATATATATATATATCGTCAGTGGAAACCTTGTTTGTCCAAATACCGTTTTTGTATTTATCATTTTAAAAATGATTTAAACTAGTGAAAATAGCCGATCTACAGTACAAGCACACAATTGTGTGCTTGTGCTTGTAGCAATTTTCACTAGTTTTGTGCGGCAGTCTTGGATGAAGCAGGGCTTTACAAAATGTGCACATTTTAAACTTGGAGATAGGAGATTTCTGCCCGACAGTGACGATATGTTGCTATATACTGTACATAGCAACAAGAACCCCAAAAGGGGTTCCCGTCAACTAATCCAGACTCGTTTAATGCTGAGGTCATCTTTAAAATGCTCAGGTTGCCATTATTTCATGACAATGCACCTTCACTTTTTATGATCAGCTGTTTTGAATTCATCATTCTGGCAGACAGTATAGCAGGAACTCTCTCTCTCTCTCATTCTTTCTGAAGAATGACGTCACATCATGTATTGCAGGGAAAGCCAAGTATTTTAATCACGGTGAAAGACGAGACTAAACGCTTAATGTTTTCTCCATATTTCTCTGGTCATTGTCTTGCAGCCATACAGGCCTTCTATGAATTATGGAGGGAGGCATTAGTTCCACAGCTGTATACATGTAGCTTGTGACATTTCCAAATTATTTCCCGTTTCATTGATTTCATTCCCTCTGTCTGGCTCTTTATCCCAGTAAAGAGATATAGGCCCACAAGGCAATCTGTTGCACAGACATATGCTTACCCTTTTGGATGAGATCTTCATTGTTGTAATTGGAGTAGGGACCTTGAACAGGAAGATGATTTATTGTGAGCAAAATGTGGTATCTTTACAGTGATTCAATATATATGGAAATATAGTTTGGAAAAAAAGGGTGTGTGGTTCAGAGCATGTGAGCGGAGCAGAGTTGGAGCGGAGCGGGGCGATTTCTAACCTAGCAGGGAGTGTGTTTATAAAAAGGTAGGAGTGAACTCGGAGTGAGGACCGCCTGCCACTCCAAGCCGCTCAGGCCGAGGCCGCGCACCACATGTTTGAGCATGCCCGGTTTGCCGGACAGACACAAAGAAAGTGCAAAGCGCACATCCCTGATCAAGATTTCATTCAAATTAATCCGTAAAGTATGTTTATAAATACCCTATGTGAGCTATGTTATATTACCAGCCAGTCAAAGGATACAATTTGAAACGCATGTGACAGGTTTTGGCTGAACGAACCTGGCTGAAAAACTATGCCTACATAAAAAGGAAACTTAGACGCCGTCAAAGTAGTAGGCCTAGCTGTTCATCGAGGCTCCATCGAGGCTCTTTACACTGATGGGGATGCATTTGTGGCAAAAGAGAAAGTGTTTTGGACACGTAGCAACATACTTTTTTTTCCTGCAGCAAAATACTTTTTTTGCTGCTGCCGGCAGCAGACGGGTCTGAGTGGAGCGACCGGTGCGCAAATCAAGGTGAGCGACGGGGGGGAATCAACACCAGCGAATACTAACAGCAAGCTTGACAACAGCGAACAGGAGCGTCATTTCCCCCCAGCTCACATGCTCTGGTGTGGTTGCTGATGATCCACGGGGACACAGAAGGATCTGCACATGGTGGAGCTCACCTTGAACACCTCCACCTCCTCCAGGACCAGCTCCTCTGTCTGCAGGTCGTCTCTGGGCAGAACGATCACCTTCTGAACCGTCCCCTTGTCTGAGGAGCACAACACACCCCTGTCAACCACATGCCACCACCTACGCACACCCGCTGCAATCTGAGACACTGTACGCACACAGACACACAATCCACCTCTAGGGTCTTCATTCTAGTCTCCCAACCTGCTATAGCAGGGGTCTTCAACAGGGGGTCCGGGACCCATTTGTGTGATAGAAACTTTGTTTCTCATTTTTTATATGAACCACTTTAACCCTAACGTCCATATTCTGAGAACTTTAGCCAAAAATAGCAGCTCTACAAGCTCACAACGCCTCGCAGCACGAGGCGTTGTGAGCTTGTAGATCTTGTAGATCTTGTAGATTAGCTATTTTCGGCAAAGAGGGGGAAAAAGAGCACACTAAGTACAGAGTGAAAGGTCAAGTTAATTATTGATGGTTCAAGTGGTTACATATCTGATAACACAAATTGACATGAATCCGAAATCACTGATGATTGTGCTGTCAAACGATGAAACTATATGGAATCTGGGGGTCCCTGCTTCATATCTCTCTCAGCTAAGGTGTCCTTGGCCTGAAAACGTTGAAGACCCCTGTGCTATAGAGTGACAGCTAATCCTCATACCCCCAGTTCTTACTGTACTCTTCAGATTCGTTTTTGCCCAACGATGCAAAACTCGGTTCTACTTGCTTTAGCGTAAAGACTGTCACTACCGTAACAACATCCCTCTCGACAAGCCCCGATTTCCTCGTCTTGACCCATGTCTGTTAGTGCACTGGAGGAATTCTCCGAGACGCGCTGCAGCCAATGGCATGTTTGATTCCTGTGCCGAGTGAGGCATTCCTGAGAGCAGGATACCTGAGATTTATTATGACTTCTCCGATGTGCCCCAACGCTGAGCTGAATGCCGGTCTCTTACAGCGGCTGAATGGACAGACATTCCAGCGGCTCCAAGGCACAGTGGGGCAGGCCGCCATCCACACAAAGACATTAGTCCACCCTCTCCCACCCACCCAGTCTTCCACCTAAAGCACAAAGAACCTAGCTAAAAGGAATCGTGTGCCCCATGTTAGGTGTGCGTGCTTAGGGGAGCTGCATGATGTCATTCTCTGGGTGCACAAAAGGTTCAAAAGCACGCAGACAAACACATAATCTGTTTTACACTGCTGGTTAAGATTAAGGTGATGGATACCTGTAGTGTAACCCCCCCTCCCACCTCTGCTCATTTATCTCTGTTCTTCTGTTATGCATCATACCCGCCTGCCCTACAAGTACAAAGCTCCCAGTGTTTACTTGAGTAAGAGAATTGAGTAACGTACAATAAGAACCCTTTGACACTGATTGGCTAAAGGACAACTTGTTTTCATTTACTGCTTTCTATTGTTTAAGCGATTTTAGTATTTTGATTTCAGTGGTTGGGGGCATGCTTACAAGTGGCCAAATATGTCTTTTTAGACAAAATAAGCCGGCAATTTCTTTGTTACTGATTTACACCAGCCCCCATAAGTCACATCTGCCCATGAACGATTGCGGTGCATCTTGGGAATGGGCTTATTGTGTCTAAAAATACATATTTAGCCACTTGCATGCATGCCCCCAACCTGGGGGCATGCATGCAAATCATAATCCTTAAAATCACCAAAACGATATAAAGAAGTAAATGAAAACATTTTAACACTATTTTCTCTAATAACTATCTAAAATATGAACACTTGTTGTCCTTTAAACGCTGCCTTATTCACAAAGGCCTAGGATGGCTTTACTCTTATTTTTATTATTGAAGGATTCTTCTCTCTATTGTGTAATGTTCCGCAGATTTTGCCATTCCCCATTCTGACCTCAAACCAAAGGTTCATGAGCCTATTGGAGACACAATGACTACGGCCTAAATCTAAATGATAATTACATTTTGCCACAACTATGGCCTGATTATGACTTTGCCCTGGTTTCTGGAAAGACACTCACCGGTCCCCAAGAAGAGCACCTCATAGTTGCCATCTGCTGCTGTCACCTGGTCCACTGTGATGGTGGTGAACTCATACTCCACATTGGTCCGAACCACCAGGGGGCGCTTGTGTACTGGGTACACAGCGTTGTACATGGTGGGGTGGTTCCTCATGAAGTTAATGACTTCATCTGGGTAGTCCTTGGTGGACTGCATGTTGGGGGTGAATGTACCACCAGGGCACTGGAGGTGAGAAAGGAGAATTAATTTCAGTGTTGATTTTGACAGCACATTTTGACTTAGTTTAGTCATAGTCTTATGACTAAAATGTCATTTAGTTTTAGTAATATTTTAGTCATCTGAAAGGTTTTGGTTTTAGTCTAGTTTTAGTTGACTAAAACACACACATGTATTTTGACAGATTTTACACTTGGTTGAATGCTGAAAATAGCCGATCTACAAGCTCACAAGGTGTTGCAGCATGACGCGTTGTGAGCTTGTAGATCTGCTATTTTCAGAGCACAACAACCGAACGCAACCAAACATAAAATTACTACTGGATCTCTTCTCCATTAGTCCCTCCCTAACATTTTTGTATAGTTTTTATTTGTTGACAAAATTGAGAATATATAGTCTTAGTTTTAGTCATCAAAGCTTATTTTTTATTTAGCCTAGTTTTCGTCAGTGAAAAAGATAGTCGACGATATTTTTTGGCCATAGTTTTAGTCAATTAAATAAATCAATTGTGTTCCAGCTCGGTTCAATGTTACAAACAGAGTATACTTTGAGTTGCTATTTATCGGTATCACAATGAAAACACATTTTTCAAGCGTTGAAAGAAAAATGCCAAGTAATTTTTTGAACATGATATTAATTTATACCAGTAAGACGCCCTAAGGGCGAGAAGCGACCTCGTCCTAAAGGGCGAAGTCGCGCAGGACGCAATTCGCACAGGACGGAATTAATTTGCAAGTGTGATTCGAGTTGCGGTTGGTTGTTTAAGTTGGACAAAATATTTTCCCAAATATGGATATGACTGACATCTGACATCATAGATGTCTTATGTTATAGACCACATGAGACCATATCTCCATATATGGGCGTTCCCAGATATGGGCTTAATATTGATGGGCATAAAAGGGATTCTAACATGTCAGAACAGGTCAGCTATAGACATTTGAGGCACTTGCAAATTAATTCTGTCTTGGCCATATATGGAGCGTACATATATGGGCATTCCCAGATATGCGCTTAATATTATTGTGTCAGTTTGATATGAGAATGGTGTGAGCAGAGTGACACTCACCGTCCCAGGCCGAGGGTAGGGGATCTTCCCAGTGTAGGCCACCCACTGGTAATTGGGACCTTCCTTGTGGGCGAAAGGACCGTTGAAGACCATTCGTATGTCTGCCATGGAGTACACACAAACCGCTGAGCCTTTGAAGACAGACCTGCACAGTGGAACAGGAGAAATAGTACAAGAAGAGAGTCAGGATAGTAGGGTTTTAATTCCCATGAAAGCTATGCATTTGTACCATTATGCACTTCTTTATTTTGTTCAATCCGGTCTACAAGACAATTAACAGATCTTCACTGTCGGTGTATGGACAAAACTGTTTCTCTAAAGCAGGGGACTTCAACAGGGGGTCCGGGACCCCTAGGGGTCCTCAGAGTTACTACAGGGGGGCCGCCAAATCTTTGTGTGATAGGATCATGTTTTTTACATTAACCACTTGAACCCTAGCATCCCTATTCGGAGTGGAACATTACCCAAAAATAGCAGATCTACAGGCTTACAACGCCTCGCGTTGCGAGGCATTTTAAGCTTGTAGACCGTCTATTCTTGGCAAAGAAGAGCAGACTAAAGTATTTGACGGTCCAAGTGGTTAAATGTCTGAAAATACACGTTACTCCAACATGATGACAGTGCTGTCAAACAAGTCTAAGCTGTCTCAGAAATCTATGAAAATCTTTCTTCTGCAACACAATTTTATACAATATGTAGTGGCGGTCCCTGCTTTATCTGTCTCTCAGCTAAGGGGTCCCTGGCCTGAAAACGTTGAAGACCCCTGCTTTAAAGGAAATGCAAAGAAAAAAGGGCTCCAAAATTAATGAAATGTAGTTATTATTTCATAGGTTTCTGCCTGACAGCGAACAGTTGCTGGTATTGTGCAGGGAAGTGGTTCAGGTACTGACCCAGAGACAGAGAATACTCCATAGATAACAGGATTCTTTGTGTCCTGTGTTGGCTGTATGTAAACATCGCCTATAGAGAGGAGAGAGAAAAAAAAGAGAATCAACATTACAGCACAGACAAACAAAACATGTTATACAGCACAAACACTGTTCATTGGCTAGCATTTACACAGCGCCCATTCAATACCAACCCTCTCAGAAGCACCTATCTATCACTCACTAAACATGGGCATTCATTCACGAGAAAATAACATCGACACTGTGGCCTTTTTGTTGTTCTGTACTATGTAGGTCCCTGGCATCTGCATATTTACACCAAGACAATAAAGGTCAAGGGGTTGATGTGTCAAGCTTTGTATTGCTTACAGCGTGTATGTGTGTGTGTGTGTGTGTGTGTGTGTGTGTGTGTGTGTGTGTGTGTGTGTGTGTGTGTGTGTGTGTGTGCGTGTGTGTGCGTGTGCGTGTGCGTGTGTGTGTGTGTATGTGTGTGTATGCGTGCGACGTGCGTGCATGCGTGTGTGTGTATAGTGATGCTATAGCTCGCGGAGTGACTAGAAGGAATTGCAAAGCAGTCGAGCAGTAAGAAGAAAAACTACTAGATAAAAAGAGAATAGCAATGAGGTGATCCTCTTCCTTCTAGATTACTCCCCTCCCCTGTCACTCCCATATCCTGCTGACAGAAAACAGGAGGTGGCAAACCACAGCAATCTACTTTCTAAAATAGGGAACTGAACCATCGTCTCAGGAAGAACCAACAAGGTGAAGGCTTCACTGACAACTGTCAGCACTGAGAGAGGCTCCTGGAAGAAGCTAAGCTCCAACATCTGGCCGTGTCCGGTCCCCAAAAAATCTCCGGCCCCCCAAGAATTTAGGTCCCCCAGAATTTTCGGGCCCCCAAAAAATGTGAATAAGCGTGGCCTACATCTGGCCTACATCTTGGCACAAACGGGACAAAGTTTGTTGTACACCCAGGGTCCCATTGGCCAAGCTTTGCAGGACGTGCTGTGATTGGCCATCGGGACGCTTGATGAAACTAGAAAGATCAATTGGAAATTGCGAGTGTGGTTGCTGACGGTTGCTGACTATATTCTACAGTAAGCTAACTGTCATGTGAAGCTCGACCAATTGATTCCCTATTGATTCCCACTCCCATTGATTCCCTACTGATTCCCACTCCCATTGATTCCCTATTGATTCCCTATCCCTGCCATTTCCAATGGCAGCGGAAAGGTTACCCTAGTAATAGATAAAGTTTCCCTAGGACTATAATGTGTTGCCCTGTTGGGCAACCACACTAATTAACTCCTAAATAGCACCACTCATTTCACACTAGGTGTGATTTTGTGCACTGCATTTACACACAATATTTTATACGATCTTACACACAGTTCATGATTGCTCATGATGAACATATGGATTGCAGCTGTGGAGCTATGCGGTTGTGTTGCTCTGAATACGCACTTATGGTATATAGTCAGGGAAAATTTGCAAAATACCTGTCAAATCTGGGAATAAATTCCTTACCAAACAATTTCTTCACCAATGTGTTTGTAAAGGTGTCTAGTAACGTATCTAACAAAGATTGAAATTCAACATCCCTAGCAAAATGTTCTGTGTAATTCTGTGTCTCATTCACTTACTATACACTGTACTATAAGGGGAAAAAATCACTCCCAAAAATATGCTTTAAGTGGGATGTGAGGGGTCTAACTAGGTGTTTTTAATTATTCTGAATCCATTGCAAGCATTTGTTTTGCACGAAAAACATTCCTTGTGCCAAAAATGGACCCCATACACCTTGTGAAAAGTGATGACTCATCACTAAACCATCTTTTTTTGCGTCTGATTTTGGCCCAATGAATGTTTTTCGTGCAAAACAAATGCTTGCAATGGATTCAGAATAATTAAAAACACCTAGTTAGACCCCTAACATGCTACTTAAAGCATATTTTGGTAGTGATTTTTTCCCTTAGAGTACAGTGTATAGTAAGTGAATGAGACCCAGAATTACCCTAGCTGTCAAATATTTTGCTAGGGATGTTGAATTTCAGTCTTTGTTAGATGTTACTAGACACCTTTACGAACACATTGGTGAAGAAATTGTTTGGTAAGGAATTTATTCCCAGGGTTTTATTAAAATTCCCTGACTAACATCGTGCTGCAGTGCAAAGCCCAAACTGGAGACAAGATGACATGATTCAGGACCTGACAGGATTCTGTGTCACCTGAGGATTCTCTTTAAGGGAGATGGAAGACGTGTAAGGATTGTCCACTTCCTGTGTCCATTGCTTATGTCTCGTGCTTGGGAGGGAAGAATAAATCTCCACATTCCTTGTGGAGGGCCGGATTATACATCGTCAAGCCTTGTCTGAAGGTCCTATCCATTCTCACATGGGTCCTCTGCCCAGGGGTGTCACAAGGATACTTTAGCTTTAGCTATTGAAAAATAGCAGATATACAAGCTCACAGCGCGGCACCGAGGGCCGCGCTGCAAGCTTGTAGATCTGCAATTTTTGAAAAGTCGTGAAAATGTGTGCAAATCTTTGAATATACAGTATGTCTTTTTTAAGCAAACATTTTTAACTCAGATTTTGCTTCTGGGGGGTCCCTGGAACTAAATATTTTGTGATGGGGATCCGTGGCCAAATCCATGTCATTTTGGGGGTCCTTCACATGAAAACGTTTGAGCACCACTGACATAGAAACATAGGTTTTTCAAAAAATCTTCAAAGACTTTTTTCAAGATTTTTCAAAAATAGCAGATCTACAATATTTTTCAATAGTTAAAGCCCAAAATAAAGCAGTGAATCCTTGTACCCAGGGCCCAGAATTTGGTGCGCCACCCCTGCCTCTGCCTATAACCTCCGTGGCCCTGGACACTGCCTGATTTAGATGCTATCATTCTCTTGGTAATTGTGAGGAAAGTCCTCCACTGACAAAGAGAAACTAAACCTGTGATAAATGATAAGTCCCTCTCCTGTTCTGTAACTGACCTAAAAACTATAATCCCAAGAGGCTTATTCACTACCCACAGTTGGACACAGGCCTTCCAGCAGTGGTAAGCAGAGAAACGAACAGCGAAACGTGTGCTGTGAATGTTGGACCACTGGCTGAAGACACTACTGAAAAGATAGGAGATAATTTCAACTTGATTAGAGGCGTCAGTAACCAAATGGTTAAAGGGGTAGTTCACCAACAAAATGACCTTTTTTCTATTGATTACTCACGCCATGGAGAGTTCAATATTTTTTGGGTTTTTGTCGCATTCCTAAGACAAAAGTTTGATTACAGTAAATTTACCCTGATGGTTTCCCCATCCAGGGCCATGCATTTGGATCCACATCCGGAATCAATGGGGGTAAATTTACTATAATCACATTTTTGTCTTAGGAATGCGACAAATACAAAAAGATATGATTGAACTCAAGTCTCTATGGCACGTACCACATACAGTAGGCTTTGACACCTGACAGCGTGTGCTGGGTTCGATCTTATTTCACTTTACTAACATTAAAGGCCGAAAAGCCTTTCTAAAGAAAATATATTTCAACTTGAAGCTGATCAAATGTTTGAAAATAAAGTGCAAAAAGTACCAAATCTATAGCTGCTTCACAAAGACCAACATGAGAAATCATCTGCCAGATGTTGATGTACAGTATATGGAACAGGGGTTTGTGTATTTACTGTAGAACAGGGGTCTTCAACAGGGGGTCCGGGACCCCTAGGGGGGCCGCAGAGTTACTACAGGGGGTCTTCCAAATCTTTGAGTGATAGAAACTTTTTTTCCCTCCTTTTTTATATTAACCACAACCCTAACGTCCATATTCTGAGAACTTTAGCAAAAATAGCAGATCAGCAAAGGGGTAAAGTAAAGTACAGTGTGAAAGGTCAAGTATATTAAGTAATGACGGTTCAAGTGGTTAAATATTAACACAAATTGACAAGAATCCAAAATACAAATTCATGATTGTGCTGTCAAACAATGAAACTGTATGGAATCTATATGAAACGTTTGTGGGGGTCCCTGCTTCATCTCTCTCTCAACTACGGGGTCCTTGGCCTGAAAACGTTGAAGACCCCTGCTGTAGAAGCTCTCTCCAAAGCACTTTACAATGTGCATTACCGTCACCCATTCACATACAGACGGCAGAGGAACCCATGCATGGCACCGACCTGCTCCGTGGCTCATTTGGGATTAGTGAAGACACTTCTGCACACAGCAAGGAGGAGCGAGGGATTAAACTGGGAACCTCACGATTCCACGGTGCCTGCTCTCTTGAGCCACTGCCACTCGCATTGTCTTTGCTTTCAAACCGAGTCTTAGTGAGTTTAGGGTTTCGTAGAAACCACTCATACACCTCACACACTGCTCTCTGTCAGTCAGTCACACACTTTCTTGGGGGACTGGCAGTCTGTGGCCGTGAGCTTAATTCCTGTAACAACAGATAGAGCTGAACACGGTCCTTGTGCTCTCCATTGTTGCTCCCTTTCCCCCAAAGGTCAAATGCATGGCACATTTGCAGTTCACACACATATTGTGTACATCAGGGGTCTTCAACAGGGGGTCCGGGACCCCTAGGGAGTCCTCAGAGTTGCTACAGGGGGTTCTCCAAATCTTTGTGTGATAGGGTTCTAGTATTTACCACTAGAACCCTACAGCGTCTATATTCTGAGAACTTAAGCCAAAAAAAGAGCAGACTAAGTACAAAGTGAAAGGTTAAGTTTTATAAGTATTGACGGTTCAAGTAAATATCTGATCAAAACCAGTGCCGTGGCTAGGTATAGGCGGTGTAGGTGACCGCCTAGAGCGAAATCTCAAGGGGGCGCCGCCGACAGTTAATGAACCACCCAAACCGACCCAAAACCGACTAAAAACACCCCAAAACCCGCAAGAATCGCGTGCACGCGAGTGGAGAGAGGCGCATTCGAGAGAGCTGGCAGAGAGCACTGATTAGGCTGACCACGGGTCTGCTGAAAACACAAACTGACATGAATCCAAAATACACTGATGATTGTGCAGTCAACAATGAAACTATATGGATGGGGGTCCCTGCTTCATCTCTCTTTCAACTAAGGGGTCCCTGGCCTGAAAAGTTTGAAGACCCCTTGTCTACGTAATATAAAACAACACACTGCCACCTTCCTGTGGCCCACTACGGCTGCTACGTTCAGAGGAGCAGAACGGTGATGGAGCAAAAAAACTAAAAAACAAAGAACAAAACACAAGCCGGGTTGTTATGGGTGTCGCACAACAGATGAGTCCCTTCAACATGACACACAGCTGTTGCGCTGCAGAAGTGACTGAATCACGCAAGGGCACACGTGTACGCACGCACGCACGCACACGCACACGAATGCAAATATATATCTCTATTGTGGAATGTGAATTCAGCAGCCTGTTGCTAAAAACAGATCAAGGCGTTTGTGAAAGAAGAAACAATAAAAAAACATTATCTGCAATCAAAAATAAAATTAAACTATCCTGACAGGGGTCTTTGCATTTGCAGGTTAATAAGAGCTAGGAAACGCTTCAGACTCCAGAAATTCTCTTTCCTACAGAACGTCTGCATTGGCAATAAAACAGTAAAAAAAGTTCCATTCCATTCTCTACCAACTTGCCACGATTCTCTCGCTCTTGTGTTGCTTCTGTGCTGCTTTTTTCTCTTCTTGTCATTTTCATTGTTCTACAATCTGGCGGAAAATACTGATGGCCGGAATATTGACCAGGCGTGTCCGATCACGTCTTAAAAGTAAGACCAACCGCTACTTCCACTTGGACATGCTTATCTTGGCCCCTTCTTTTTACAAAACAAAATAGGTGGACACATGAGCCTGGAAGGGGGGCCCCTCACATTAGGCGTTTAGATTCATTGTAGGTCAGTGTGCAGGGGCGTCACAAGGGGGGGGGGGGGGGGGGGGGGGGGAGGGGGGAGTGGGACTGAGTTACTAGGGCCCAAGGTGGAGGGGCCGTAATTATTTTATAATTTAGCTATTGAAAAATAGCAGATCTATAAGCTCACAGCGCGGCACCGAGTGCCACGCTGCGAGCTTGTAGATCTGCTATTTTTGAAAAGTCGTGAAAAATGTAACTCAAATTTTGCTTCTGGGGGATCCCTGGAACTAAATATTTGAAATATTCAAAGACTTACACAAATCTTCACCATTTTTCAAAAATAGCAGATATACAAGCTCACAGCGCGGCACCGTAGTTAAAGCACAAAATAGGAGTGAATCCTTGTACCCAGGGCCCAGAATTTAGTGCGACACCCCTGTCAGTGTGTGAGTAGAAGTTGTCAGGTGGAGCCAAAACTTTTACACCTTCCAACTGTAAAAACTCCCTAAGTCCCATGCATGCCCGGCCATAATAACTTCCCACAGAATACTGCTGCCACTCCAGGATTACAGCTGGTCTGGATGTTTCATCAAACTTCCCAGTAATGATGCTGATGTCTTTTTACTTATAGTCTCATGCAAAAAGAAGGCAGGAGGGGGGGACTTTTTCTCTCTTCACTCGAGCATGGCTGGCAGCACTCTCCCAATGAGTCTTGGCGCGACGTGAACTCCTACAGTGTGCTGTAAAGCACTGGTTCCAAACGTATTAGCTCGTGAGTGACCCAAAAGCGAAATTAGACGTTTGCACGGGACCCAAACGAGTGAAAATAGCAGATCTACAAGCTCGCAACGTGTCGCTTCACCCCGCGTTGTGAGCTTGTAGATCGCCTATTTTCACTACTTCTTAGTTTTATAATTTTGGGGATTTCTTTGCATTTTATTTGTATTCATGAAAATCTTTTGAAAATGTTAAGAAATAATAAAAATGTAAAACTAAATGTAGGAAACAAGAAATAAGAATTAAGGGATCCATAAAAATGTGTCTGCAACCCACACATGGGTCCCGACCCAATGCTTGGGAAACAGCGCTGTAAACTTTACAGCACACTGTCTACAGTGATTCTTCACCACATGCCACAGTATGTGTGCAGGCCTAAAGGACATGCATTCAACGTCGTTAATGACCCAGTTGCCCTCGCAATGTCCTCGAAATCCCTATTTTCCTGTTAAATCCAAGCCTCAAGTGAGGGAGTGCTTTTTTCTAAAGCTCTCAAACTGAAGCCATTAGCGAGGAATCCAGTCATATTCCATTTATTGCCATTCAGTGGCGTCAGTTCAGAAAAAGCTAAGGTATGGCAACATGACTGGTGTCTTGCACGCACGCGTGCAAGACACCAGTCATGTTGCCATACCTTAGCAACAGGCATGATACATTCATTTTAAGAAGTACATTTTATTTTTCCCCCCGTTTCTACGGTTTCTTGGGCTGGATATGGCAGCCTGGAAGGGTTGTTCAAGTGCAGCTAAACTTGGCATGTTAGTAAACGTGCCACAATTAACAATAATGCATTGCACCTGTGCAGCTGACCTGCGGAACCTGGGAATATACCATTTTATCAAGATGGGGAGAATACAAGTGTGGAGAATATAATTATAATACCTTGTTAAAGTGACCATTCTGTTAAATTTTGCATTTGTAGTTATTTTACTGTAAGTTAACAACATAATAACCAGCACAGATAGACAGAGAGACATTCATGGATTTATATTTAAAAGTAACTTTTATTTTCCCCCTGGACCCAGGGTATGGCAGCTGCATACCCCTGCCATACCCAATTGACGCCCCTGTTGCCATTCTAGCGGGGACTTGGCAGGGATGTCCACGGTGCCAACCGACATACCTGTCTCTGAGTTCTGTCTGTATTCCACTATGGGTGTGTCCGTCCTGCATGTCCTTGTTTATTAGGCCTCAAGCGGCCTGATGCAAGACACATTTACGGCGTTATTAAAGCAATATCCTGAATGGTGTGCCGTGCACTGACCACTGCCAACTCTCTAGAGTGCACGGCGGTGTGCCTGCCTGTGTCAACAATGACCTGACCAATAAAGACAGAACACTCATTTGGAAGGGGTGAAGTGAAGCACATTCTCACTCTGGAAACCCCTTCACGTCATTTAAGCGAGTTGGCTGCTCTTTGCAGTGCCGGGGTAGTAGTGAGACAACCCCAAGGTTTTCAAGAGCGCGTGATTAATTCACACCGAAGAGAAATTAATCATTCGTTACTTTGACTGTCGCTCAGTCATGGTGTGCGTGTTTACTGAAAAAACAAAATGTAAACGGGCACAAGACGCAAGATGAAAGCACATAATGTGTCATCGACAGAAAATTACCACCAAAAGAAAAAAAACTCTTCAACTGGATTGAACACACTGGAGTGAAGAGCGATTACAGCATTCATTCACACATCAGCCTCTAATCGCTATAGTTCATCTTATAAAGCAGGGGTCTTCAACGTTTTCAGGCCAAGGACCCCTTAGTTGAGAGAGATGAAGCAGGGACCCCCACAACCTTTTCGTAGATTCCATATAGTTTCATCGTTTGACAGCACAATCATCAGTGTATTTTGAATTCATGTCAATTTGTGTTTTAAAATATTGAACCACTTGAAACGTCAATACTTAATGAACTTGACCTTTCACTTTGTACTTAGTCTGCTCTTTTTCCCCTCTACACCAAACCTCTTTGCCGAAAATCTCTTATAAAGAGAAGGAGCTTTCCCTGGCAATGATGAACGGCTAACTCTGGAGTGTTAATTTAACTCTGAAAGTGTTACTTTTAAATAGTTAAACTAACACTCTGGATTTTGCTGTGTAATAGACTTGACATTCCTGCTCGGTGATCTGATCTACTTGCCATGAGGCTTTCCATTTACACCCTACGCGAAGTGTGTGTATGTGTGCGTGTGTGTGTGTGTGTGTGTGTGTGTGTGTGTGTGTGCGTGCGTGCATGCATGCATGCGTGAATGGGGGGAACAAGACACCTCACTCTTCACAGCCCAGAGAATGGAACCTTTTGTTTGAAACATCTTGAAAGAAAATAACAACTACAGCAATTGGATAACGTGTGTGTGCCGTAAGTACTGTACATGTACAGTATGTGCACATTTGTGTGTGTGTGTGTGTGTGTGTGTGTGTGTGTGTGTGTGTGTGTGTGTGTGTGTGTGTGTGTGCGTGTATGTGGGTGTGTGCGTGTGTGTGTGTGAGACTGTACTGTACTCTTGGCAGGTGGTAGCTACAGAAACAGGCCCTACAGTAAATTATTTAGCACTTAAATTGTACGAAACAGGGGGAAAAAAAGAAAATCGCCCTGGCCTGGAATCAGTCAGGTCATGTCATCTTCCGTCAGTTTCCGTTTTTGACACCGGACCAATTCAAACAGAGGAAACGTGCCACAAGCACTCCACCTCCTCATTTATGAGTAAGAATTGACAGTATGATAAAGCAGTGGTTCTCAACCTGTGGGTCGGGACCCCCAGGAGGGGTCCCCAAATTATTTAGGGAGGTCGCCAGATGATTAACTTAATGTGCAACATTGTTTTCTCACTCAACAGTAAACAAACCATCATAGACTTTAAGTGTATAGAGGGTATCTGCACATTTCTAAAGTGACAATTTAAGGACTTTCTAATACCTCTAAAACGTCAAATAAAAAATTGGCCAAGTTGTCAAATATTAGAGGCAGAAATTGTGAAAATAGCCGATCTACATGCTCACAACGCCTCGCAACGCAAGGCGTTGTGAGCATGTAGATCTGCTATTTTCACAATAGAACCGTCCTCAACTCTTAGTGCTCGTCAAGTTGAGGGGGATGGGTCCCCAGTTCAAATAGGATTATTTTGGGGGTCGCGCCCTGAAATGTTGAGAACCACTGTGATAAAGCATGGGGGTGGTGTGGTGTACGAGGGGGGGGGGGGACTCACGGAGCTCATCGAAGTGGGTCTCCATGCCGTCGGCCCCCGGCACCGAACAGATGAGCCTGGCTTTCAGGAACGTGCTCCACTTGTTGACCAGACAGCAGTGGCCTCCGTCGTCATTCTGTGGGTGGTGGGGGGATGTAGAACAGTCTCCGTCACACACACGCAACTCACTTCAATCCTCCTCCCACCAAAAACAAACACAGGTGGAGCCACCCACGCACACTGTACATACAGTACTGCAACCCAGTTTGCAGAGAGAGCGTGAAGAGGGGAGGGCGGGGGTGGGGGATAGGAGGTGGGGTGGAGGGTGGCGGATTGCGGGGGGATGAGACGGTAAACACTGTCTCCTCCTTATTTAGACTCTCCCATCTGTGGTGGAGCGGGGCCAGATCCCAGCCCCAGTAAGGATGAGCTGAGACTGGTATACAATTTAGAATGATTTAGTCGCCACCGTTATCCCTCTAGAATGATGCCTCCCTTTGATGGCAGGAAAACACATTATAGTGACATATATCTGGGTAATAGTTTTGAATAAATATGTAATTCTAATGCCCTGAAGCAAGGGACATTGGAGGTAAGCGTGTATGCGGTACTTCAAATTTTCCATTTCGCTTTCCTGACATGTCCCCGTTTGGGATTTGGGAAATGTTTTCCCAATTTCGAGTGTAATAATTACAGCTTACGGCGTGGTATAAATTTTGGTGTGTGTGTGTGTGTGTGTGTGTGTGTGTGTGTGTGTGTGTGTGTGTGTGTGTGTGTGTGTGCGTGCGTGGCTGCGTGCGTGCGTGCGTGCGTGCGTGCGTGCGTGCGTGTGTTTGCGTGTGTGTGTGTGTGTGCGTGGCGTGTAAGGCCAGCGAGGTGAGCGGCGGTGAGAGCGTCCAGATGTGCGGCGAAGTGAGAAGGACAGGACCGGGGGTCTCAGGAGGCCGTGGCGGAGCCCACTGAGAGGGGGATGAGTGTTTGTGCGCGGGGTCACCGCCTAACCCGCTCAAATAAACACGCCGCCGAACAGCTGAGGGACACGTACGCCACATTCTCTCACTCACAGACGCAGCGGCGCTCACACGTGCACGCACACAGATGCATACATGCATATACATGTGCATGCATGCTTGCACACGCATGCATGCATACATACATATACATACATACATACAGGCACACACGTGCGCACAGGGGAACGCACACATGCCAAGTGGTGTAAAGTAACTAAGTACATTCACTCAAGTACTGTACTTAAGTACAATTTTGAGGTACTTTCACTTTATTGGAGTATTTCCAGTTTTCAGTACTTTTACTTCTACGCCGCTACATCTCAGAGGCGAATATTGTACTACTATTACTCCACTACAATTATTTGAACATTTTAGTCACTATATTAATAGTTGCTTTGCAGGTATAAATTATATTATTATAAAACATACATTAACCACTTTACCCTATTTTATACTTTATACTTTTTGATGCCAGTACTTTCATACTTTTATTCAAGTACATTTAGAATTCCGGACTTTTACTTGGAACAGATTACATCTACACGTACATTGCAGTATTGATACTTTCCCTTAAAGCAATTAAAGAATGTGAGTACTTTTTCCACCACTGGCACATCAAGGACAGACACACAAAAGGGACTACAGTATATAAACACTGTGTTCTCAGTATGAGGAGACTCAGCTGAGAAGGATACACCATAAGCTCTGAGTTTACTCTCCGCAGACAAACACATTCCCAGCTATTTGTTGTTGTTATTCAGCTCAGTCTGTGTTTATATTGAAAAAAAGGGCAAGAAGACGTTTGTCCAGGAACATTCTCATTTAACTGAGAAGGACTCTGCTGCATATCGTCGTTGTCGGGTGGAAAACTTGTCCAAAACCGTTCGTTTTGCATTTATCATTTTAAAAATGATTTAAACTAGTGAAAACAACCGATCTACAAGCACACAACGCCTCGCACCGCGAGGCGTTGTGTGCTTGTAGATCTGCTGTTTTCACTACTTGTGTGCGACGGCCTTGTATGAAGAAGCAGGGCTTTACTTTGCGAAAGAACGTACACATTTGAAACTTGAAGACACGAGGTTTCCGCCCGACAACGACGATATTTCAGTTTAAAGGCGCTGCCTTTAAGCCAGTATATTACCGCCTCTGAGTTTTAGGACTATCATGGGGAAGGAGACAGAGGATCACGGGGTCGCAGGTCAAAGGGCCATCTCACAGACAGAGAGACACATTGTGCACGAGGAGGTTAAAGACACATGTGGATTCCAGCACGTCGGTGTTAAGAGTTACTAGTTCAGCACACAGAACCCACTCAAACAAAGCGTTTAATATACCTTTAGGGGACTATGGCCTATTTTTCACATCATGTAGGGGGACATACAGTACAGCACAGCAGTGCCTTGGAAACACACACACAAACCTTCCGATTGGATACCCACCAGGCAGATGCGTCCTATACGAGACTGCGTCACAGGACTCTGGCCCATCTCGGACGACTTCTCTCGGAAGAAGAAGTACAGCTTGTCGTCGTTTCTCTCCGCGCTGTCAGGGATGAGGTGTGCGTGTATAAAAGAGGGATCTGGGGAGGGGAGGGAAAGGGGAACAAAGATTAGGTGGTGAAAAGGATACGGGGCTGTAATATTTGACTGAGGTAATTTCTAAACTGTCTTCATTTCCTGCTCATTGGAGCCATTACTTAAGGATTTCTAAACATACAAAACTCTACAATAAACATACTGTGTACATTAACAGGCCCCTCTGCCCCTCTGAAATGCCCTTAAGCAAACACTGAATGGCTAACAAGCTCCAAGAGTCGCCATTCTGTGACTGACCCTGGCTGGACCTTCACATACAAGAATATTTCCCCTTGGGGTTAAACATGGTATTTAAACACAAAATACAAGAACTTAAGGTAACTGTTATGTTTCAACCATACTACGTGTACAACTGAGTTTAGTTCCTAATCATATTTTGGATATGTCTTAAAAGAAAGCTGTCTAAATTGGACTATAGCTGTATTGGTCATTTGGATTGTGAAATGTACCATTCAACCATCTGGAGTTGTACTGGTCTGTTCGCATGGCAGTCTGTTTCCCCAGAGTACGGAAAATGGCAGAGTCTGTTCCCATGAAGTCAATGTAGACCCCGGCGTAGAGTTCACCATCTGAGTGAGAGAGAGAGAGAGATAGAGTAGATCAGGAGGATTCCTGGACCCAGACTTTATTCCAACCACACCCTTGGCACCAGGGGCGACACAAGGGGGGGAAAGTGGGACTGATTTTACCAGGGCCCAAGGTGGAGGGGCCTTCGTTATTTTATACTTTAGCTATTGAAAAATAGCAGATATACAAGCTCACATTTACAAGCTCACATTTTATCTGCTTATTGTAAGTCGCTTTGGATTAAAAGCGTCTGCTAAATGCCTAAACTCACATCTTGTAGATCTGTAGATCTGCTATTTTTTGAAAAGTCATGAAAATGTGTGCAAATCTTTGAATATATGTATTTTTTAAGCGAACAATACATTTTGTAACTAAGATTTTGTTTCTGGGGGGTCCCTGGAGCTAAATATTTTGAGATGGGGGTCCGTGGCCAAATACATATCATTTTGGGGGTCCTTCACATTAAAAGGTTTGAGCACCACTGAAATAGAAACCTAAGTTTTTTTTTAAAAACCTTAGAAGGTTTTAGAGGACATTTATAAAATTGTGTCAAAAAGACCTGCACAAATCTTCACAATTTTTCAAAAATAGCAGATCTACAAGCTTGCAGCGCGGCACTCAGTGCCATGCTGTGAGCTTGTAGATCTGCTATTTTTCAATGGTTAAAGCACAAAATAATGCATAATAATGCATTCCCATTCATGGGGGGCCCGCAGTGAATCCTTGTACCCAGGGCCCAGAATTTGGTGTGACACCCCTGCTTGGCACAAAAAGCCCAGGGGTCTTCTTTCAAAGGAGAACCCCCTCTCTGGCAGCGTTCTTCTAGAAGCTAATATTGCAGACCTTTCAATTCCAGCACTCATCATTCATCAACATGTGTTTTAGACATGTTTTAGAAGTGGACCATAGGATACTGTGGAATACATTAGTGACTATAGCCATAGCCTACTGTTGTAGGAAATAAATAAAACGAAATATCAACTTCTTGAAATATTAAAGTTGTACTATGTAACTTTTTTTATAAAACAAATCTTAAAATTCTCCTAACTATTAAATCACAAAAGTTTTAGAAGATCCGCGCCGTGAATTTCAGCCTGTAAAGCCTTCTCTGTATGTAAACTGAGATCCTTGCCGTGGACCGGATCTCGCGCCAAAATTGCGTCATCACACTACCGGCCAATCACAGCGAGGGTTATACAACTGCCGGCCAATCACAGCGCATCTTGAAGTGGGGTCGCTATGGCAGCCATATTTGTTGTCGCCCGTTTGTACCATCCCTTCTCTAGGTAATTTCGCCTACCAGGCAGGGTGAAGGAGTCCGTATCTCTGGAATTACTGAACGCACAGGAACAAGGGACCCCTTAAAAGATAGATCTCAGCGAGGTGGAGGCAGACGCGGGGGTCTGAAGGTACGAAAAACGTCCGAAAGACGCGGACGCGACCGCGGTTTGCTATAGGGCTAATGACCACTAGTTGGGCATCTTACACAGTATGGCTTTAACTCTCTTGGTGCCAAACACAAGTTTCCCCGAGTTTGGGCTGTGTTAGTGATTGAGTTGGGCGTTTTTGGAAAAAAAACAACGTCCTACTCTCGGTTTCGGCATGATCGCGATCGCGAAATGCATGTTTGTTTACATTTGAAGAAAACACTATCCACAACTTTCCAGCATCCCATCGTGCATTGTGCAGAAGGCGTGCGGCAGCTTCCGGCGCCGCAGCCGAGTGTGATCTACAAGCTCACAACGGTTGCATCTGCAACGTGACGTGAGCTTGTATGTCTGCTGTTAACCGGAAGTGTCCCGCAGATAATGCTACAGTAAATTCTCATGGAAACAGGTGGATAGCTAACACTATTTTGAATGCCAGAACGGATTTCCAAGCGGATTTTTTTTGTTTGAAAGCTGTGAATGGCGTGCACACGTGTGGTACATCATCCGTGCATTATCCGTGACCATCGTGCACATTAAAAGGTAAAATTCTAGCAATGGGGCTGTTAAGTCTGACATCATTTTGTAGGCAGAGGAGAACTTTTGCCCCCCAAAAAAGCGAATCTTTTTACTATTTTTACTATTTACTAATTTTTCTCTTTGTTGTTGAAAGGAAAGTGGTAGAATTATACTTTAGTTGTTATTTTTGTCTCGGATCTGTTGAAATAGCGAGGGACAGATATTGACAATAAATCTGCTTGGAAGTCTGACTACAAAATGATGTCACGGCTTAAAAGCCCCATTGAAGACATTATTCGCTTTTTAACCCTGGCAGCAAGCAGGTAATTTTTTTCTCTTTATTTTTTATGTTTTACAATGTAGCACACTTGAATAAAATCCCGTGTAGCACACATTCACACCCACCCACACATGAAACTTCATGTCCACATAAGATCTATATGCACAGCCTTGTAAAGCAGCAGGTAGCCTGGCTGTCTGCCCGCCAGTTGCTGTAAGGGCCTCATCTGTGAGCAGGTGTCACAGCATGTGGACTGTCAGCCAGGAGGGAGACAACTCCATGGGCGGCTCAGAAGACAGTGGGAGTTTGGGCAGGACGAATACGACCGCAATTAGACGGATACGATCCTGTTTGGCCAAGGCTTAATCCATGTACAGTACAGTATGATGTTATTCGATGTGACAATAATATATAATGTGATAAAAGACGTGTAGTATCTGTGTGGTCTTTCAGAGGTGAAACAAGAGGACTGCAGCCTCCCTTGCATGTTTACAATTTGCAAAGTTTTGACCACAATACAGTAGGTCTTTCTCAAGTAAACAATCACAGAGTGAAAAACAGTGACTTTTAACTTGGCATCCATTTTTTTTAGAGATGAAATCGTCCAAAATGATAAAAAAGAAAACTAAATGTAATCACTTTCAAAATGTTCAAAAATAACAAATAGCTGATATACAAGCTCAAAATGTCACACACGTGTTGTGAGCTTCTACAGTAGATTCATCATGTGACAGAGTATATAGGTAGTCCCCCGAGGAATCAGAGATTCCGCGATCACAGAATTTATCTTCTTTGCAACAGAAATTAAATATTAAAAACAATAACAATTAAAACAATTATATAGATTTAATATTAGATTTTTATTCTCAAAAACGATTATTCGAATATTTAATTATTCTAACCACTACAATGAATTGTAGCTATTTCATGAAGGGTTTAACTTGATCATTAGAACTTTTTGCTTGATAACTGGTCATTTTAGTTGAATCAAGAATTGTTCTCCACAGAATTCCGCAGAATCAGGATTGTTCTCCGCGGAATCAAGATCTTTTCTCCGCGGATTCCTGGGGGGACTATATAGGGCTTAATTGGGGAAGTTAGCACAGCAGTCCATGTTATCTCTGTCACTGAGGCAGAGGACTCTTGATCCCTATCAGTGCAATCAAGTGTCCAATGGATGATGCCCACGAGTGGCAGAGAGAGACAGATCCACCCTGGCTGTGAGGACCACCTCCACGCTAGTCAGTTGGCACCGTGCTAATGTGGGAAAATGGTGTCGGTGATTTACACCCACCATCTGACCCCACAGGAAGAGGATCCCCTTTCACTGGCGGCAACTGTGTCTGTCTGACTAACTAACCTTGAGAATGAGACACCCTGTTTGTGAGAGTTGATGGGAATCGACTATATCAACACCCAGCTTATTGCTTATTTATTGCATGCAGTACTGTAGACTGATCCTGTGCAGATGGGAATACATTCAACACATTAAAGAAAACGTCTTATGACGATAACAAAAGGTGGTGAGTTGTTTGGTACGTTCTGGAAGTAACAGGAGCTAAACTTATGAAACGTGATCCCACTAGTCTATGACCACCTTCATTTTAACCCTATAACAAGGAAAAGATTCCTCATGATTTTTATGACCAGGCTGCAAAGAACATTCCACTGCAATCTATCCCGTGGGAAATACGCACAGAATTGGACAGACAGTTGGCTTGGGTCTCTCTGGCAATAACGTTTTTTTTTGTTTTTTTTTTGTTTCAAGTGTGCCAAAAATATGGCAATTAAATTGTGGTTAGGGGAGGTGGCCATATTAAGGAGCAGCAGATAGAAGACAATGAATCCACAAGGGATAATGCTGCAGGGTCCATTAGTGCTTAAAGCTGCTATGAGGAACCAGGCTGGACCTCAACCACACGCTCCACAAGAGGGATCTTCAACATTTTCAGGCCAAGGACCCCTTAGTTGAGACAGAGATGAAGCAACCTGTTCATAGATTCCATATCGTTTCATTGTTTGACAGCACAATCATTAGTGTATTTTGGATTCATGTAAATTTGTGTTTCCAGATTTTTAACCACTTGAACTGTCAATACTTCTCCCCTCTATACCAAACCTCTTTGCCGAAAATAGCCGATCTACTATTAGATCTGCTAGATCTGTAGATCTGCTATTTTTGGCTAAAGTTCTCAGAATCTGGTTAAGAATCTGGCTAAAAAGGAGATTTTCATTTTTTTCTTTATCTATCACACAAAGATTTGGAGGAACCCCTGTATTAACTCTGAGGACCCCCTAGGGGTCCCGGACCCCCTGTTGAAGACCCTTGCTCTACACTGATCCCCGGCCCCACTTAAGTCATGTGACCAGACCCAAGTGATACTCACTGATCAACGCTGACACGCTGTTGAGCTTCGGGTCATAAGAGCACTTTCCCTTCCCAGAATCCACTTTGCCCGGCTCCAAGTGGAAGATGTATTCCTGAAAACGGAAAGAATCATAAGAAAGGGCAATAAATCCAGAGCTCCCTCGTCTTGTCATCGTGATTCCCCCATGTGCAGGGAAAACGAGGCGGCGTGCACGCTTGCCCTGCCTCCTGTGGGACCCATAAGGCCTGATGGAGGATGAAGTATTAGAATAATGAGCGTGCCTTCACACAGAAAAATACATGCGGGGCGAACCAGAGTTTCTCTAATCCCTGTACATGCCACTCCGACGCGGAAAACAATGTGTCAAGGGTAAGGGGGGTGGGGGCGGGGGCGGTTGCTCGTCTTTGCATAACAAGCTGCATGCCAGATATCTCTCAGCCTCGTGGTGCCTATGGCTGTACAGACGCACTGCTGACACCTGTGATCCAGGGCAGTGAAAACAAGCCTCGGGTGGAGGCTGGCAGCGGATGGCTGATGCTCCCTGCTCGTGGTAAAATCGGCGTGACGATATCACGATAAATTAAATCTCCACATTACGATTATCTTAAGTGTTTTTTATCACGATAAACAATAGTATCGCTCATCATCCCATCCCTACCAGTAGCATCATTGCACAGATCAGTGCATGTCCAGTAGCTGTATTGTCATTGGGTTTTGGGGCTAAAACAAGGGATAGAGACATCCCTGTCCTCATCTGTCAACACCCACAGGAGAGAGAGGGAGGCCTTCTGCCAAACAATTCCCCGTCAGATTGGAGTGTCATCATGCACCCGTGTATAAGTCTCCTCTCACCTTTGATTAAAATCACTGTTCTATAATACGAAGGTGTTGGCAGCTGGCTCCTAGCCATGCCAAACGTTGACATGTTGATGTCTTCCAAAGGTCATAAACAATAAGATACCTCAAGGAGGGGGCAAGATTTTCTAGTGAACTTGTTTTAAACTCCCCTCACTCCCTTTAAGATTTAATCTTTCACTAGTGCTGCATGATTCACCACAGTATATTCCTTATCAGATTGATAGAATTGTCCATTAAAGTCTCTGCATATTGTCGTTGTCGGGGTGGAAACCTTGTATCTCCAAGTTTCAAATTTGTACGTTCTTTCGCGAAGTAAAGCCCTGCTTCGTCATACAAGGCCGTCGCACAAAAGTAGTGAAAACAGCCGATCTACAATGTAGATCGGCTGTTTTCACTAGCTTAAATCATTTTTAAAATGATAAATGCAAAACCAACGGTTTTGGACATACAAGGTTTTCACCCGACAACGACGATTATGTTTTGTGAAGCGGTCGCAGAACTCAAAACGCTGAATGCGTGGCACTGTGTCGGTGGCTCTGCTCTTTTCTTTTCGCTGCCCTTCTACTTGGCTGCAAATGGGTGATGTTTGCTTTCAGCCAACGGGGCCTAGCTGTGGGAGTTGAGAGAGATGAAGTCTAGCCCTGCCACCCGTGTGTGGGAGAGGCTGGGCCACATTCCTACGCAGGGTGGAGCGGGCGGAGGGGTACGGGACGGGAGTGCAGGGTGCAACACATACTGTACCGCTGTCTTCATTCTGTATACTGTATATGACATTCAGGATATGGTTGCAAGAAGTGTTGGGAAAACTTTGTCGATCTTGAATCTAAATCCCATCGTTTAGATTAGTGGTTCTAAACCTGGGGGTCCCCAAATTATTTTGGGGGGTCCCCAGATGATTAACTCAATGTGAAACATTGTTTCCTCACCCAACAGTAAACAAACCAACATAAAGTTTAAGTGTATGCACATTTCTAAAGGGACAATTTAAGGACTTTTCAATACCTCTAAAATGACAAATTAAATATTGGCCAATTTGTCAAATATTAGAGGCAGAAATTGTGAAAATAGCCGATCTACATGCTCACAACGCCTACACTTAAGATTTCTAACTTATATTTTATATAATCTTAAGTGAAATCTTAAAGGCGTTTGTGCTACCAATCACATTTCATGGGATTTACTGAATAGGATGAGGAGGAGGATGACGACGATGATGATGATACAGTGAACACACACACACACACACACACACACACACACACACACACACACACACACACACACACACACACACACACACACACACACACACACACACACACACACACACACAGAGCACCATTGAGTGTCGTAGATTACTTGACACTTGTCAATGGCAGAGTTGATGACTAACTTTCCATGCAACAATGAGTGAGTGAAAACAATTGTAAAGTACAAAACCAAGCAGGCGTACACAAAAAAAACCAAAAAAAAACATAGGAGACAATGAGAGATGAGAGTTAAGAGGAAAGAAAAGGACCTGTACTGGTGATGCAAACACTGACATTAATTATCACACGGACTGTCCAGGACAGACACATGCTTGGTTATAACCACAGGAACCCCTAAAGTGTCCCTATTCTGGAGCAAAAATAGCAGATCTACAAGCTCAACACAACGTGTTGTGAGCTTGTCGATTGCTATTTTTGGGGAACAGATTTGATGTAGAGGGAAAGAAAAAAGGAGCGGAAAAACACGATGATGAATGTCAACGACAACGGCGATGGTTGAACTGCTACAACAACCGATGATGTCAGACACAGACAGACGGTAGCATGCCGGAGGGCCACTAGCCTAATAGGCAGGGGCTCCAGGGGCAGACAGGGCCCCACGTCCCACCTTTAGTCCAAGTGTCTCGTGCACGGCGGTGGCTTCGGCTGCGCGGCTAGCCCTCCCGCCGGCCAGGGGCATCTGCAGGTGCATGGCAGTCTGGAACAGGAGACAGCAACACAGTCTGGACGTTACGCAACTGAGGGAGCAAAGCGCGTGGGAGCAGGTCCGTCCACGTTGGCTACAGTATATATGTGCCTCTGGCAATGTTATCATTCCCATTTCCACGTTTGTGTGAGGAAAAAAGGAGATGTAGGGATTGCATTTCGTTCCATTCAACCAGAAGTTGAAAGAGCAACATTAGCTCTCTGTCCTGTGATTGAGTCAATATAGTCTGTCACTGTATTATTAACTGAAATATTTTCTTACTTCATCCACTTCAGATATTATGGGTATTGTGTTCAACAAAAGCAAGTACACCCAAGGGATGCCTTGGCTACAGTGGCGACGTATCCAAATGACATCAATGCTGATGTCTACAATTATTATGCACAAAATAAGCTACTGAAATATCGTCACTGTCGGGCAGAAACCTTGAAGAAACTTGGACTTCCTCCAAGTTTCACATTTATACAATGTTTTGTTAAGTAAAGCCCTGCTTCATCATACAAGTGTTCTTGTAGATCGGCTTAGTAGATCAGTTTAGATTGTTTTTATAAAATGCTAAATACAAAACTAACGTTTTTTGACATAGAAGGTTTCCGCCCGACAACGACGATATGTCTGTTTATGATGTGTTTGTAGGTATGGAAACACCCTTTGACGTATGTTCTTCTCTCACACTTATCTCACTTTAAGCGAAGGCTCGTGGGACAAGTCAGACCTGTCTGTTCAATGCATGTGACAGAGAAAATAACAGCCCTTTCTTTCATTAATAGACCAGAACTGGAACATTCCACCTGCACCCCATAATGGGAGCTCTCTCTCTCTCTCTCTCTCTTCCAATTATTACCCAACCTCATGGTACCGGAGATGCTGGCTGGCAGGTGGCCTAGGTGAACTAGATGGATGGATGGATGGATGGATGGATGGATGGAGCCCTTCATTAGCAAATGGTTTATATAAAAAACACATGCAACAACAAAGCGGCACAAGGCACGCCCGCGCAATCGCGGGGTTGTCCACGCCGCACCGCATTCTCGGGGGAACGCTCTGCGGGAAATTTACTTTTTATTTATCCCCCGTTTTTTTTAAATGGTCCCATGACCATCATTAGTGAATAAGTGTGGTATTTAAAGAAGAGGGGCTTGCTGTGCGGGGGGACGGAAGGGAGTGCTAAAAAGTGTGTGTGTGGGGGGGGGCACGGGGAGGAGGTGGTGATGCCTGGCTCGGTGAAGGAAATTCAAGAGGTCCCGTTAAAGAGTGAGACTAAACAGAGTAGTGTAACAGTGCACTGGGGACGACAGCTGTGTGCCGGGCTAAGCTCTGCTGGCTGCCTGGGGCGAGGAGGCTGGAGACGCAGGACCGTGAACATACTTAATGATAGAGGGAAATCATTGTGAAGTTAACCTGCCGTAAGGTGGCTTGGTTTGATGGGGTGTCAGGAGAAAGGGAGAACGTCGGTGAAGGGTGGTTTGTAATTAGCTGTGCGTTGGTGTTGTGCCACTGGAAATAGCAGAACTAAAGGCTATCAACGCATCAACCTCTTCTAGTGCAGACCTGCTCGATGTGCCTAAAATGACATATACAAACTAGAAGCAGTGCTCTTCCGAGCACAGGTCTCCACCAGGCCGTGTGTCCTGGTGGTGCTACTGTATAATAGGCCAATGTAAAAAGGGTGGCATATGTTCTTCACCATAGATCTTTCATGGAAATCGGACGCTGCATGCAGGATTTGAAACATTGTGTTCCAAAAATGTGTTTTGCTAAAGTAACGCTATAACAGGCCAATCTGAAAAAAGGTAGCATTTGTTCCTTGACCTAGTGGGAATATGTGTGGCAAATTTCACGGTAATCGCAAGCTGCGTTGATGATTTGAAGCATTTTGTTCAAAAACGGAGCAATCCTGCAAACTTTAGAAGCTAATATTAGCCAATCAGGATGGAATATGAAATATCAGACAGATCGGACTTGACCACATGACTATAGAGATACTGTGTACCGATTTGCGTGATTTTTGGATAAAATCTCAAGGAGTAATATCCAAAAATGTGTTTTACATAAGTCGGCCCAAAGATGGCGCTATAAAAGGCTGATGTGAAAAATGCAGGGCAAAGGTTTATCCTTAGCCTCTAAGGCATGCATGGGCAACTGGCGGCCCGGGGGCCACATGCGGCCCCCACCTTCACTTAATGCGGCCCGCAGGTTAATATCCGAATACTGATATATTATTGATTTCAGCTGTTACAATTCTAAACATGACCCACTTTAATTACTTTTTTATGTCCAATGTGTTTTTATTTAAGTTTATGAACTTAACATAACAATTTATAATGCATTTGAAATTAAATGGAAATTTTATTTTTCAGGATTCCAATTAAAAAATAGAAGAAAATAAGTCAGGATTCCAATTTAAAAAATAACAAAAATAGCAGTTCTACAAGCTCAAAACGTGTCGCACAGCTTGTAGATCGGCTATTTTTGACCGTATATGCAATGTGGCCCTCTGGAGTGAGTGTGGAAATATAGTGGCCCTCTCCATCATCAAAGTTGCCCACCCCTGCTCTAAGGAGTGCGCTTACAAAGTTTGAAACTGATCGGTGGAGTTATAGGTAAAACCACAAATCGGCCTGTTATAGCGCCACCATGAGGCTGATTTAAAAAAAAATTCTTCCTCGGCCTAGTGGGAACGTGTGTGCGCGATTTCGTGATAATTGCACTTTGCGTTTGGGATTTGAGGCATTTTGTTCAAAACGGCTCAATCCTACAAACTTTGGAAGCCAATCTTAGCCAATCAGGATGGAATATGCAAAATCGGACAGATCTGTGTCGATCACATGACTGTCGAGATACTGCCTACCGATTTGTAGGATTTTTGGACAAAATCTGTAAGAGTAGTGCACAGAAATATGTTTTGCGAACATCGGCCACTAGGTGGCGCTATAAAAGGCCCATTTGAAAAATGTAGGGCAGAGGTTCTAGATTGGCATCCAGGGAATGTGTGTGCTCACTTTGGCAGCGACCGGGCCAACGGCGACTGAGATTAGCTGCACACAAACTGCGAGGACACACGGACACACGGACACACGGACACACGGACGGACGCACGGACGAAGGGGAAAACATACTCTCCCCCAAGCCTTCGGCTGGTGGAGACAAATATGGTGAAGCAGCTTTCTGCTTCTACGGACCGACAGCTTGGAATAAACTCCCACTACACCTAAGACAGGCAGCCTCTGTGGATAGCTTTAAAGCACAGCTCAAGACCTATTTCTTTACTCTTGCTCTTAGCTGAATTTTTAAATTCCTGTGCTGTTGAAGTCTGCACTGTTCTTAAAATGTTTGAAATGTTCTTCAATGTTTTATGTTTTTATTTTGTCTCTGCTTTATTGTAATCATGTGTATTTCTTCTGTTAAGCACCTTTTCTGCTCTGTAAAGCGCTTTGAGCTGCATTTCATGTCATGAAAGGTGCTATACAAATAAAGTTGTATTATTATTATTATTATTATTATCATGCTGCAATGCGTTGTGAGCTTTTAGATCTGCTGTTTTCGGCACACGGCCAAGTATAAAACAGGCCTTTAGCAAGAGTGAAGAGAAAAGGAGAGTAGTCAAGAGAGCGACAGCCAAATGAAATGATAATGTGCATGAAGTTAGGTTCATGGTGTGATTCCTGGGTAAATGAATATAAGATATGAACCAATCCAACATCGTACAGTGTTACACAGTACAGGTATGTCTGTGTGACTTGAAGGTCACACGCTTGACCTGGCGGCCAGGGGTGTCGCACCAAATTCTGGGCCCTGGGTACAAGGATTCACTGCGGGGCCCCTGTGCTTTAACTATTGAAAAATAGCAGATATACAAGCTCACAGCGCGGCACCGAGTGCCGCGCTGCGAGCTTGTAGATCTGCTATTTTTGAAAAATCATGAAAATCTTTGAATATTTCAAATCCTTCTGAGGTTTTTTGAAAAACCTATGTTTCTATGTCAGTGGAGCTCAAAACTTTTCACGTGAAGGACCCCCAAAATGGTATGTATTTGGCCACGGAACCCCATCTCAAAATATTGAGTTCCAGGGACCCCCCAGAAGCAAAATTTGAGTTACAAATGTTCGCTTAAAAAATACATATATTCAAAGATTTGCACACATTTTCACGACTTTTCAAAAATAGCAGATCTACAAGCTTGCAGCGCGGCACCGAGCTTGTATATCTGCTATTTTTCAATAGCTAAAGTATAAAATAATTAAGGCCCCTCCACCACCTTGGGCCCTAGTAACTCAGTCCCACTTTCCTACCCCTTGTGACGCCCCTGCTGGCGGCGGTATCGGATGCTGACCTGAGATTTGCGTCCGCGGTTCACGTAGGTGCAGACAGGGTTGTACGCTCCCGTCCCACAGACGTACAGATGGGTCCTGTTCCAGGGCTCGATCAGACGGATGAAGTTGCCACACTCCCCCTTGGAGACGCAAAGACACAGACTGAACAATAAGCAAACATAATATCGTCGAAACCTCGTATCTCCAAGTTTCAGATTTGTATGTTTTTTTTCTTTAAGTAAAGCCCTGCTTCATCATACAAGACCGTCGCACAAAACTAGTAAAAATAGCAGATCTACAAGCACACAACGCCTCGCGGTGCGAGGCGTTGTGTGCTTGTAGACCGGCTATTTTCACTGAACACTGAACAGTGTTGGACATACAAGGTCTCCACCCGACAACGACGATATACAAACGTAAATACATTCATGCAATGTCAGCAATAACCATTTACAGTTTTGGCATTGGGAAAGAGGCTCTTATCCAGAGGGACTTACAACGTTTAAAGTCGGAGTAAGCGGCCAACAACAAGGTGAGTGGTCCAAAAATTTTGACTGCTAAGCAAACAAGTATAGATATCAAATCAAGGGCCGTATTTAAATTAGTTTCAGTGTGAAATAACATTGTTTAGTGTGAATTATGGAACGCTTGAGCACTATGAATTCACAAGCGGACCAACAATAGCCTACTGTGCATCAATATATTGGGACTAAACTGTCTAGCAGTGGTCCTACAGTCCCTGAGCTGGCAGAGAGGAGCTGGGTGAAATGATTGGGCCTCTCCACTCTCATTCCAGTCCTCCTGGCTAGACAGCAGGGAACCAGCGTTTTACTGGGCCAACACACAGTCTCACAGGTGAGCACTATTTCAGTGGGCGTCTTAAAGGGGCCACACCATGCTTTAAAAAATATATATATTTTATATAAATATTGGTCCATAATACGGTTTTATACAGGTTTTAGCCTAACCAACCACTCAGATATTTAAATGTCATGTCTGTCTCTAATTCCAAGCCATTTCAGATGCAATACCAAAATGTCCTTTGTTGGCAACGAGGCGCTGTCTTTGGGCTAAAATTGGAACGATACCGAGAAGATACCATAAATGAATTGAAAAGAAAGGGGAAAAAAAAGGAAAAATTTGAAATTCATGGTGTAGTCCCTTTAAAGTGAAAACTATCCAATGATCTTTTTTCTTCTGTATGGCGACCTACATTTTTGGGAAATGTATTATGAGTGAAAAAAGGTAGGGTGTCAAGTATAGAGCCGTGGGGTAACACCGGTAAACAAAGAGATTCATCATACATCTACTTACATTGGTATCCTTTCCACTTAGAATGCACTCCATCCTTCTCTGGTGGGACACCGGCCAGTGAAGCTGTAAGCAGGAAAAACAGAGATCATTGATGGTCCTCATCCAACTGTCACACTACTATATGTTCTGCAACGCTGCATTTATTGAGATTCTTGGAGGGATTCAAACTACCATAGGGATATTCAACCAAGGCTATTTGTACCATTATTAATTAGTCTTGTGTGGTCATTGACATCACCATCACCCCGATCGAGATGCTCTCCAACACAAACCCTAGGTGAGAAAGCTATGATGGCTGCAGCTGGGGGCCACAGAATGACCACAGAATGAGAAAGCTATGATGGCTGCAGCTGGGGGCCACAGAATGACCGATGCCAGATTTTTGGGTCCGACGCCGAATCTTAGCCCTCTGATTACCGATGATTTGCCCATCATTTTTCATAAAGCACAAAATCTATTCTATTCAATCTATTCAATTTGGAAAAACTAGATTAAACTTTCTCAAAAATAGAGAGCTCACAGTACGCCACGTTGTGACACGTGAGCTGGTAGACTATGTTTTGAGTTTCTGAAAAAGTTTGAAAATGTTCGCATATAATGACATGGCAACATAGGGTTAAAATCAGCTGCCTAATTGCTCATATTGATGTCTGGGGGGGAAAGGCAATAAGAAATATAGGTCTGGTATCAGTGGTTCTCAACCTGTGGTTCGGGACCCCCAGGGGGATCGCCAAATTATTTTGGGGGGTCCCCAGAATGATGATTAACTTAATGTGCAACATTGTTTTCTCACTCAACAGTAAACAAACCAACATAAAGTTTAAGTGCATAGAGGGTGTCTCCCCATCCTAAAATGACAATTTGAGGATTTTTTTAATACCTCTTAAATGACAAATTTAACCTTGGCCAAACTGTCAAATATTAGAGACATAAATTGTGAAAATAGCAGATCTACACGCTCACAACGCCTCGCGTTTGCGAGGCGTTGTGAGCATGTAGATCTGCTATTTTCACAATAGAACGGTGTTATACAAAATGTAATGCCTCAACTCTTAGTGCTTGTCAGGGTGGGGGGGTCCCCAGTTAAAATATGATTATTTTGGGGGTCCCGGCCTGAAAAGGCTGAGAACCACTGTAATAAATAACCTGAAAGTGTTCAACTCCCCCAAAATAACAGAGCCTGCAGAGCTGAGGTACAGTATGGATGGACATGCATGTCTTACAATGAGCGGGTCCTTGTTGATGTCATGGAGATCCAGGGAGAGGATGTAGTCCTTGCTGCCCACGTACATGCGATCGTGATCCTCATCCATGCGAAGAATCCGGTAGTCGGTGGTGTTGAGAAGGTAAGCAAAGTGGTGGGCTGTACCAGTAGACCTCAGTTCTGTACAAACACATAAGACAGACACACACAGAAATGTATCCATTAATGACAGCTGCAACAGACACACACACACACACACACACACACACACACACACACACACACACACACACACACACACACACACACACACACACACACACACACACACACACACACATCCGTGCTCCACTGACACATTCCACATGCCACTCTTGCATACCCGACTTATCTGATGGTTTTCCACCTACACTGTTGTAACATAATCCCAAAGATGGGAGACAAGTGCTACTGAATGTCTGTCTGGCTGTGTTGATGGCTCAATACTGCCTGCTGGGAGAGGAAGACAAGGTCTTCTGGGGGGAAAAGCTTCCATCATTAGCCATTATTGCGACCGTAGGTCGCAGATTAGTATGGAAATGGTCACAGCTTGTCCGTATGTATGTATGTATGTATCTCTGTCTCTCGCCTGACACTGTGCTGTGGTTCTATGGGTTTGCTGCTCTGACATCACGCTCTGTCACACTAACAGAATCACTTTTATGCCCATGGCATATATTGAGTTCCCTCATGTCATCAATATTAAGCCCATATCTAACAGGACTTCATATGGGAATGCCCATATATGGAGGCCACATCGGCCACATACCACACTAACAGAATCCATATATGGCCAAGACAGCTGGTTCTACAGACAGGGATCTCCATGTATGGGCATAAAAGGGTATGATCATGTCAGGTGTCATAGACTTTCACATAACGAATAACTGAGTAAGCATGTTTGGGCTCTCACAGCATATCTCCATATACAGTACATGGATCTCCATATATGGTATGGGTACCAGGGGTCTCCATATATGGGTAACTGGTCCGATATACATCACTGGCCAGATGGCAAAGAATTGGCGCATGTCACCCTGAGGTGTCTTACTAGTATATACTGTACTGTATATATGTATATATTACTGTATACACACAGACACAGACACAGACGCATGCACGCACGCACGCACGCACGCACGCACGCACGCACGCACGCACGCACGCACGCACGCACGCACGCACGCACGCACCTACGCACGCACGCACGCACACACACACACACACACACACACACACACACACACACACACACACACACACACACACACACACACACACACACACACACACACACACACACACACACACACACACACACACACACACACACACACACACACACACACACACACACACACACCACAATGGAGTGGACAGGTAGATGGATGCCCTATCAGCCATGATCTGAGGGTCAAGGGGTTTGCTTCTGTAGCGACACAATGCAGTCGACAGGTCCCACCATGTCAGGAGTAACCCTATCTTCCTATAGTTCTGTGTTGGAGTGCTTGTTTGATGTGTTCTCCCTTGGTTCAGTGAAAGCATACAGCCAGGGCCGTGCAGTTTTAAGAGGCTCCACACCACACCATAGACAAACATGCTCCTCCACAGCCTATAGGTGAAAGGATTTACCGGGTGGCACTCATATATGCCTTTGAGACAAACATTGAGGTTTTCACCCAGCCGGCTGGAAAGCCCCGCTTGACTATTTACCTTCATTCTGCAAACCAGCAGACCGCAAATATTTTTTCAAAGCGAAAAAAATCACACATCCAGGATACGACCACGGCTACTTATGTGTTGTTTTAGTGGCCAATATGTGGGCGAGGGAAACCCAAAGATAAACTGTGAAAACACGAAGTGGAGTTGGAGTATTTACACATTTTTATATGAGCACATGGGTGCAGTAGAGTATGATTAGAGGAAGCAAGAAGAAACTAGTAACACCGCCCTTGTGGCACGTCGGCGTTATCAAAGCATAACCCAATGCCCGAGTGTCTAAAAATAAAAACCATTTCAGGGCCATAAAATGCTGCAGGTACAGTACTGTAGATGATTAATAAGCACTTTGTGCAGGACCTGTTTCTAAATGTGTGGCGCGGCCCCAGCAATGTGGCATGCCTTGGGAAAACCCTAAGCTGATACGCAGTTATGTTCTATTACAGAAGGTTTAAAGGTACTGGAGGATACATTCCGGCGCAGCTGCCTGGGTGTTTGCGGGGGAAGTGGTCGGGATGCCAACGCTAGTGCCATCCACATGTCCACCGCCGACGGCTCTTAAAATAAACGCCATCCGCAGACCATTCTAAACGTACTCCCCGCGGAATCCGATAGCGCCGCTCTTTCATGCCAGGTCTAAATTTAACGCGGGGTTACGTCAATAACCAATGATTAATAGCATTAGATTTGCTATATTTATACAGTTTGATCTAATAATGGGGCCTGCCGGGGGAATGTTTATAGGTCAGAGGAGTGATTGACAGCTGTCAGGGCCCGGTACAGGTGCTGAAACATGTGGTCCGTCGCTGTGATTATTTGTGTTGCAGACTTAAGTTGAATGATGAGTCCCTAACCACTCTGACCCTCTGCTGTGTTTATGTCCGTGTTTGTGTGCATGTGTGCATGTGTTCCTGTGTGTGTGCATGTGTGTGTGTGTGTGCGTGTGTCTGTGTGTGTGTGTGTGTGTGTGTGTGTGTGTGTGTGTGTGTGTGTGTGTGTGTGTGTGTGTGTGTGTGTGTGTGTGTGCATTTCACACACTGCACAGTAAAATCCTTCGGATCCTTTTTTATATCCTCAGAGTTAAATTAAAGCTATACTGTGTAAGTTGCTCAGCTTGTGCTTTTTTCATCCGTTTTTCCCCGCGGACCGGGCCTCAGACCACCGCGTCCGCCTTGCCTCGCCGAGACGCATCTGTACCCCTGACCAGGCGTTCGGGAGTTCTGACTCCTTCACCAGAGTAAATGCTGTTGTTATGTTGAGGCAAGCTACTTCCTGAGAAGACAGCAAGACGCGCTGTGATTGGCCGGCAGTGTATGATCCGCGCTGTGATTGGCCGGTAGTGTATGATGACGTAATTTTGCCGCGGAATCCGGACCTCAGCCCGGATTTCAAAAAACATATTTAAAAAAGCATTTCACGGCTGAAATTAATTGAGTGGGTGTTCTAAAACTTTAGCGATTTAATAGTTAGATCAAATTTAAGATTTGTTTAATTATACTATTGAATAGTATAACTTTAATACTGACAATGTTACTGTGGAGAACCCATGTGTGTTTGCCAAGTATTACACACTAGATGGAAACGGCGCACTTGCACATATTTCACACACATGTCTTAAACACATACTTGCGCGCACACACACACGCACACGCACACACACGCACACGCACACACACGCACACACGCACACACGCAAACACATTCCGAGGGCCAATTGAAGCCCTTTCCGAGGCAGGTTGTCAGCGACTGCTCTGTGTGTGTTTGTTGACGGAGAGTAGCTGGATGGGACCATCTGTCAGCTGAGGGAGCAATGTGAACACTGCATAGCAACAACATACCATATAGAGTGCTCTACATCCAGCCACACAAACATATGGAATCCAACCCATGTAATGATCTGATAAAGTATGGATAATGGGCTCCTAAATACACGCTATGGCAGTGTTTCTCAAACTTTAACATTTCAAGGTTTCCCCTTAACTCTGACAGTGTACAAATGGAACCAAATGGACCCGTTACTAGGGTCCATTTGGTTCCGTTTGTAAACTGTCAGAGTTATAGACTTACCGGTATATAGGTCAATTTTTTTATCAGTCTCTGTATCAGCCAGGGCTGGGCAATTAACCCAAAAACCATTGAAACAGTAGAACCTCTAGCCGACTTGTTCATGTAGCTAAATCGAATAATAATATACCAACAAATTGATGTGAACATTTTTATTAATAGATTTATTTTGTAACAATCGACTAAATCGATTAACCACTTATGCCTTGTATTGTACGTCGTTGTACAATGGTGCCGTGCACAAATAGTGAGCCTGTAATATTTACAGTACAGATTATGCCAGAACTATGATCATGCTCTGTCGTATTAGTCCTTTGAAACATTAACTCTCATGTGTGATAAACTGGACCCAAGTGAATGCAATTCAAACGTGCATCCTCTGTTTGTTGTCTAAATTAATCAAAGCTAGCAGACTGGGCTGGCGTCTCCTTTAACATATCTTTTCTCTGTGAGACCAGTTGTTTTCTCTTAATCATTAGGGGGGCAACCTCTTCAGCAGCTAAAACACTGCGCTCATTGTCAAACCTAAAAACCACGGCAATGAAACTTCCTATAATGTCTCAACAGGGGTAAACACACACACAACTAAAAAAGAAAATCACACAGAGGGAAAACTGGACGCGGAATCATGCGAGCACGCCAAGCTACTCCACATTATGCTCTATTTTTTCTCCCTCCTTGTGTTTCCTCCCATAATGTGTCTCCAGGCAGACACAGGGGAGCGTGCCTCTATGAAACGTCTATCCAGGACTTCTAATGACAGCGGGCTGAGCGCTAGCTGCTGAAAGTGCTCTGGAGGTCAGGCCACCTGTGGAAACAAGCCCAGCAGGTCCCTGGCCTGAGACCGGGCCTCGGCAAACACCCAGTCACAACCCGCTAGGAGACACATGCAGGGGAGGAGGGGGTTGTGCTGCCTCGTGCATGATCAAGATTAATGGCACGCTGTGGCTTTGACAGCCAGGGGTGTCGCACCAAATTCTGGGCCCCGGGTGTACAAGGATTCACGTCAGTTATTTTGTGCTTTAACTGTTGAAAAATAGCAGATGTACAAGATGCAAGCTTGTAGATCTGCTATTTTTGAAAAATCGTGACAAAGTCTTTTTGAAAAACCTATGTTTCTATGTCAGTGGTGCTCAAACATTTTCAGGCGAAGGACCCCCAAAATGATATGTATTTGGCCACGGACCCCCATCTCAAAATATTTAGTTTCAGGGACCCCCCATAAGCAAAATTTGAGTTACAAATGTTCGCTTAAAAAATACATATATTCATCCAATTGGAACCCTCACCCCAAATAGCTATTTTTGGAGTGCCATCAAACTTTCAAAAAAAGTCCAACATGGTGGCCTTCGCAACATTGGTGGCAAGGCGTAGGATACTGTTAGGATGGAAATCTCCAGACCCTCCTTCTGTGGCTTTATGGCTGAAGGATATCATGGAGTTTCTAAAATTGGAAAAAATAAAATTCCCATTTGAGATTTTTCTCAACCTGGCAACCATTTATCACATACTTTGAGGGACTGAGGACACTTCCAGTGGACTGATTGATAGTGCAGTTCAGTACGCCCAATGACTACCTGACATATGAATCTGTAAAGGTATACATAATCGAGGAGGATGGCGTCTGATAACACTCTATCGACTTGAATTTTGTAAAAATTACAGCTATGGTGCCTAGAAGACTTAATCCCAATTTTTTTCCTTTTCTTTTATTGTTCTTTTATTTCCATGTATTTCTTTACTTTTAATGTACTGTATTTAATTTGGTAATGATGTTTGTCTTAACTTATGTTATATACGCTGACCTATTTCAATTTTATATTTGTGTTTTAAGGAGTGACTAAAGATAGCAATACGGGGGGAGGGTTGGGGAAAGGGAGAAAAAGAAAAAAGAATGTCTTTACAATATTTAATTGATGTTTAATGTAAATTGCTGATGTATGAGACATGAATAAAGATATTGACCAAAAATAAATAAATACATATATTCAAAGATTTGCACAAACTTTCACGACTTTTCAAAGCGAGCTTGTATATCTTTTCAATAGTTAAAGCTATACTGTGTAAGATGCTCAACTAGTGGTCAGTAGCCCTATAGCAAACCGCGGTCGCGTTCGCGTCTTTCGCCCGTTTTTCGTACCTTCACACCCCCGCGTCTGCCTCCACAACGCCGAGAGCTATCTTTAGAGGGGTCCCTGGTTCCTGTGCGTTCAGGCATTCCGGAGAAACGGACTACTTCACCCTGCCTGGTAGGCGAGATTACCTTTTGAGTAAAGAGACACACGGGCGACTACAAATATGGCGACCCCACTTCAAGATGCGCTGTGATTGGCCGGTAGTGTACCATGTGTGCATGATCGGCGATGTGATTGGGCAACGTATACACAACGTATACAGATGATGCAGATTACGTCATTTTGGCGCGAAATCCGGTCCACGGCCAGGATCATAGAAAACATATAAAGAGAAGGCTTCAGAAGCTGAAAATAACGGAGTGGGTGTTCTAAAACTTTAGCGATTTAACAGTTAGGACAATTTTAAGATTTGTTTTATAAAAAAAGTTACATGGTACAACTTTAAAGCATAAAATAGGCCCCTCCACCTTGGACCCTAGTAACTCAGTCCCACTTTTCCCCCCCTTGTGACGCCCCTGTTGACAGCGCCTGCTCTCGCGGTCGCTGCATTCAAAAGACAAGCCTCCGATCCTTTTCTGAGCATCGCGGGGGATTTATGGATGCAGTGTTCATTCCAGTTATTTGACAGTAAACAGTCAACAGTCACAATGCACCCATGTAGCGGAGGGCGACTACAAGTTCGAGCAGGAAAGGAACTCGGGCTGAACTCTTCTCATCTTCTCTGCAGTCACATTGCACGACAGCGTTCTCTGCATGCGCAGGCTTAGTCTGCAGATTTTCGAGGGCCGGGCGCAATGCACAAGCCCGTCTATTAGAGCCAGATCAACTCCTAAAGTAGCCCATTACTGTGTGTTGGGTTTAGGCTCATTCTGGGGGGTCCGTGCTCCGCGAGCACACAGAAGGGGGCTTTGTCTCAGGACTGCATCACTTCCCGCCATGAAATGGCAATGGCTCTATTAGAGGTGAAAGTAAGCTGGTCAGGGAATCTGATCCTTCACTCTCTACAACTCTCTCTTCACTCTTTCACGTACCTTCTTACACGTGCACGTCCACGTGTCACACACACACACACACACACACACACACACACACACACACACACACACGCACACACACACACACACACACACACACACACACACACACAAACACATGAGAAGAGGTTGGTCTCCCTTTCGCTTACTTACTTTCTTGCTTGCACGCTCATGCAAAAGCACACACACACACACACACACACACACACACACACACACACACACACACACACACACACACACACACTTGAGTGTAACACATACTTGAGTAGCATACAGAAAGGAAGCCAATCAAGTTCTCCGGTGAGTGGCGATCCTGTCCACTGTCTCCAGTCTATTGAACATGGACAATCCCCTGCTCTTTCTCATGCAACTGAAGGTGCTGCTGGCTAACACAGCTCACCGCCAGTTCCCACAACTCAACACCGTGCCCTGCATAGCCACCAGGTAGGTTTAATGCTGGCAGGTGAGGACAACAGAGTTGATTGATTTATTCCTTTTTCTTATCGACAACGAGTATATGCACAAAACAAATGATTGCACAAGTTGGTCAAAAGGATAACACAAAAAATAGAATTCCATTGTGGTCCTATTTAGGGGCATGTAAGACAAGGCTCAAACAAACCTACTGCCTCTTAAGTCTTAATGCCATCATTTGGCACACAGGGTTGTGTATACTTTATATGTTGTGTACATTATGTGCACAATAAGAATACATTTATTATTCTTTATCAAAGCCTTTACTTGCCCTGGGAGAGGGGAGAGATAAAAGGACAGAGAGGGTGTTAAGTCATATCGTGTCATGGTGAGCAACTGCTGCTTGAGGAACTCATGGACTATGATGGGCTGTCAAACACTGTTGCTGTGGATGGTGTGGATGGATTTATGGTTCAGTAGACGCTGCAGCTAATCCAGGAGCAAAGGAACCAAACCACAGAGCAGCCTTCAACGGTTCACAGAATGGCTGTGTACCCGAGACATGTTGATGAAAGTGATTAAAATGTTGATCAAATGCTATTTTCACAGTAGTATTTAGTAGTAGTATTTGTTAATGAATAAAGCTATGGTTAAACTTATTATCATTGCCTTCGTTGCTCTCATTATCCAAGCTCAGGCAACAACATGTATACCATAGCAACTTAACCATAAAAGTATTCTAAATCATTTCAAAAATAGCCCATCTACAAGCTCAGCAAAAGTTGCCTCACGATGAGTTGTGAGCTTGTAGGTCTGCAATAAAATGATTCAATAAAATATTAGGATTTTTTATTTACTTTCGCGTAGAATGATATGAACAGAATAGGGACTCCAGGGTTAAAGTGGTTTAAAATGGGAACAAACTCCAACCATGAACTGCTCAAGTGGTGCTGCTCAGAGGCCACTGGTACAAGACTGTGATCGTACGAGACTTTCAGGTGTGTGTGTGCATGCGTGCCGTGTATTTGTATGTGCACTGTGCACACGTGTAACTATCACACCCTTTGCAACCCCTGAATGTGATGAATACGAATGTATTCTTAGCCAACATGCCTGGTTAAATAAGGGTTGAATGAAAAAAAAAAAGAGAAAAAAAAAAAAGGCAGAAATCACTAGGAGAGACATGCCTCGCTGTCAGAATGGGCTCTCCTCCTCCTCCTATGAGAATAGTTGGCTGCTGACTCTGATCTCCAGGGCTGCAGGTCTGCGTGTTATAGCATATCTCTCCATCTCCAATTAATAGCCCACAGGCCCAGTTTACTTTGGAGATACGTTTGGACAGGAACATGCTGAGTTAACTGGTGTACAGCACAGCCCAAAAGATCTCATCTCCAGCGATGATGAGACTTATATAGGCTAATGTGAACGTGAACGTGAAATAAATTCCCGCTGTGCTGTCAAATGAGGGGAAATGGGGAGAGTGAATTTTGCGTATCATATTCGAGCCTAATGCACCCTCCTCCACGGTGCGCTTGGGAAACACGAGAGCTTCCTCTCATTAAGGAAAGATTACTGCATCTAGTATGACTTAAGAGTGTACCGTTCACCCCATGCTAAACTTTCCTGGCAAGTCTACAAGTCACATAAGGCAAATGATTGGATCATGGAAAACTCGAGTCTGTAGAGTATGTTTAAGCATAACACGCAGCAAGAGAAACAGGGAGAAGAAATAACACATGTAAAAACACACACACGCGCACACACACACATGCACGCTCACATTAGCTACATGCGACTGATCAGGGAGCTCTGCCGCGTTACATATTTCTCTGGTTTCAGACGGGGTAAATTAAAAGTGCAGGTCCCTGCCAACGATGAAGCGGAGCATGTTGGAGCTTGAAGCGTGCCCTGGCCCCTGTTGAAAGTAGGCCTACTGGGGGTAAGAAAGAAAGAAAGAAAGAAAGGGGAATGGGGGTAGGAAGAAATAATAAAAGACAGAGAGTGAGAGATGAATTGAATGGATTTTTTGGGGTCTCTGGCTTTGACACTAAAATAGAGAAAGAGCTATTCATGTGGACTCCCGGCCACCTGGACAATCCTAGGGTTCTGTGGTTTTCCTCCATGCAAACTGGCAACTGTAACCATTGCGTCAGTGCATCCTTCTATTCAGGGATGACAGCCTCATCGGAGCGGAACAACAGGGATTTGAGGGGCTGGAATGCTCACGTACGGCCCGCAGACGTTTTTGATCCGAACGACGCTGACACATTCATCAATGGACAAACAAGGTGGTGATTAGGGATTTATTAACTCGTTTATGGACGTGTAATTAAAGGTGCAGAGGAATATCCTGTTGGCATGTGGTTGAATGACGCCGTACCGTCGACAGTGTCCCCGAGGCCGTTTCTTTCAGCCTATGTGTGAGGGACGTGTGTGAGTTCACACACCAGAGTGGCAGAAGTGATAATTAGGGTGTTTGGGGGTGGGGTGGGTGGTGGGGGGCATCAAAGGCTGTGCTTGTCAGGGATCCAGGCCAAATAGTTTGAATGCTGTCACCGTAGCACATACACCAACGCTTCGGAAAATAAAATTGTATTGCTTTACAATATGCCCTGTTTCTTTTCAACTGTGATTATGGAATCCCAATGCAGTTGACATATTGATATTCAGGTGAGTGTTAGGCTCCCTGCTTGTAGCCTGGCAAGCCAGCCCTGATACGTGCTCACTGCTCAGTCACTCATTCCTTCCCCAGTATCAGGTCTGGACTTCTGCCGATAGACACAGAGTATGAGAAATGAGAAAATGATCGGGGCCAATCAGTGACTGTGTTTCAACAAGTGAAAAGCTTCCCGACGTAGATGCAGGCTGCGGCATTTTCAAAACAACAATGGCTGCCCTCGATGCAACAAGTTAACAACAGTTAACGCTGAAACGATAAAACAAGCAATAAGTGAAGTTGGAAGAGAGTTGGAATCAGTTTGCCGTTCTTCCGACTGGCTGCACTGTGATGACAGTTGTTTTGCTACGCTGATTGGTTAGAGGAGTCTGTCCCGCCCACTTTTCAAGCTGCCTATAGCCCAAAGTCCAGACTCATATTGTGGGAAGGAACGAGTGAGTGAATGCACAGTATGAGACTGGCTTGCCAGGCTACCCTGCTTGGACTCAGCTGGCTCACCTTTTCACAAGGTACAGTGATGGGCTGAATCAACATTGCCACAGGTTAACGAGATTTGTCTGACATTGGGGAAGACACAGACGCTCTCGTTAATTTTTTGTCTACTTTTGTTAGCACTCGTAATATTTAGGAAGTGCCTGCTGCGTGACTGCACACTGACCCATTTATGGGCCTGGCCATCACTCAGGTTGGTTGGGTACATGGAGTGGTGATGAACTTGGGAACTGGGTTAAGTCTGGTCACTCAGACAGCTGCTATCTATGTGATCAGACACACAAAGTCCCAGTCATTCAGTCCAAGCAGTTACATGGCTATCAAATGCTGCTCCAGGAGATTTACTTTCACTCTCCTATTGTAAACACGGCCACAGTTTGCGGAGAAAAGTGAGAGAATGGTTTTGCTTTTTGCACTCATGGGTTTGGAATTGGACCGATGTTATCATACAGTGATACATGTTTCCAACTACTCATGAAATCTCATGAAATCATTTCGAGGTTTTCTAACGTTTGAAGCTTGTGTTTATATTGGCATGATGTGTGGTATTTAACTGTTGGGTGTAAATGAATTTGCACCTCACTGCCAAGTGTCCCAACAATGCCATAAAAAATACACGCACAAACCCTATTAAACACACGCCACAAAGAGTGAGAATATAAGTTTTAAAGTTTTAAGAATAAAATATTCGTATACAGACAAAAAACAAGTCAAAGCTGATGTATCTACAAGATCTCAAGAGAGTTGGCACATCTCCAGATGCCTGCATCTGATTGTTTGTTGTTCTGTAAAATCTACTCATCTAGCATAACTTTCTCACGGGCACTTCCTGTGTGTACGAGATAGCGACTCCGTTGATGCAGGAATGATCACACAGCACCAAGACAGGTGAAGTTTGGAGAATATGGCATCTTTTTAAACTACGTCCATTGGGAGTCTACACACAGCTGACGTCCCTATTTCCCTGTTTCCCTGTATGTGTTTAAATACACCAAGCTGATGGTTGGCTGAAAACAGAACTGGGGATAGTCTGCTTAAGTTGGCGTGAGCATATTTCCGTCTTTAGTTGGACGTCACGGAAGAGGTCGGGAGACAGATTCAAAACATGAATTGGCGCTTGGCCATCGCCTGTAGTCAGTCCGTTTAAGCGAAGCAATCAGTAAAGTTAGTTAAGTAGTAGATCGGCTGTTTTCACTAGTTTAATTCATTTTTAAAATGAAAAATGCAAAAAGAACGTTTTTGGACATACAAGGTTTTCACCCGACAACGACGATATGCAGAGAAGTTGTTGTTGTCCAAAGGAGTTAGGCCGCAACCTCTGAGAATTTGATTTTATTTCTAGAAGGGATCACTGGTGACCCTTGCCGCTGTAACCCTCGCCCTCTATGATTGTCGGCCAACGGTTGACCAGGTTTATTTTGACTTGCGGAAGAGTTACTTCTAATCAGCAACTCTCAGGGCACACACTACACAGAGTCACGTTTGATAGACCTCCAACGGCTTCCTTCAACACGTTCTCTCTTCATGTCAAACATTAGCAGGAGTTGTTTGGGTTTGTGTTGGGCTTCACGCTTCAAAGACCAGTGGGAAGGTGTGACACAGTCGTTGAAGAATGCCACTGTGATTGCTGCAGCTCAGGTATAGCCTTGTGTAGCCAGGCTTACTCATCTGAGAAGAGAAAAGCCTGGTTACGACCATAGGCTGATACGGCATAGAACGGTGATACTTCCGCCAGGAGAATTTCACCGGAAGTTGTCTTTTAGACCAATCACAGTGCGGTGTTGCTGAAAATCTATTCCCCGCAGATAAATGTTCTGTTCTCTCTCACGCCTTCGTCCTTTCTGCTCGGAGTGCTCGCACAGTAAGCAGCAAATATGGATTCTACAAACTTTACACGTTTCTACTAAACGTTTACGTTTCTACTAAAGAGCGAGTTAACTTACGAGCAGATAAACAGAGTGCAGCACATGACGTAACTTCCGTTAACCGCAGCACTTCCGCCACTTCCGGTGTCTACAGGTTCATGCCATTCACATCGCATATTGTGGCCAGGGTGGGTGTATATTATACTCAGTTAGCTACGCAGATAAATGACAAGGCGCGGTAACAGCACAGAGGACAGCAGCTGCTCAGCCTGGCTTATAAGTCCTCTCTTTTTAGGAGCAGAGGATAATGGAGAGGGGTCAGAGGCTCTGCCACTGAGTCACACATCAGATAGGACATGTCATTCACCGCACGGCAAAGACTGGCAGGACAAGGAAACGCGATCTGTACCTTGTGTTAATGCCAGCGAGAGAGAGAGAGAGAGAGAGAGAGAGAGAGAGAGAGAGAGAGAGAGAGAGAGAGAGAGCCTGGCGTGCATACATAGCATCAGTAATCTGTTATGATACTTTGCCTGTGACCTGCTGGTCAAGCTTCATTGCATCCTCTCTATGAATGGATGCATGTCTAGGCAGGGAGATGGCTTCTGTGCACAGCGTGTGTGTGTGTGTGTGTATGTGTGTGTGTGTGTGTGTGTGTGTGTGTGTGTGTGTGTGTGTGTGTGTGTGTGTGTGTGTGTGTGTGTGTGTGTGTGTGTGTGTGTGTGTGTGTGTGTGTGTGCGTGCGCGTGCGCGCGGGTGCGTACGCTAGTGACTTGATCACCAGCATGCCTCTGTGTTATTTTATGCTCAGTCAGAGGGCATCTACACATCCATCTATTCTACACATCCATCTACACATCCACATCTTTCTTCCCCTACACCAGTGGTTCTCAACCTGTAGGTTGGGACCCCCAGAATCCCTACATAATTTTGGGGGGTCCCCAGATGATCACCTTGTTTTCTCACTCAACAGTAAACGTGACAATTTAAGGACTTTTAATATCTCTAAAATGACAAATTAAATATTGGTGAAATTGTCAAATATTAGAGGCAGACATTTTGAAAATAGCGAATCTCACAACTCCTCACGTTGCGAGGCGTTGTGAGCATGTAGATTAGATCTGCTATGTAGATAGCAGATCTAATGTAGATTAGATCTGCTATTTTCACAATAGAACCATGTTATACAAAATGTTATGCCTCAACTCTTAGTGCTCGTCAGGGTGGAGGGGTCCCCAGTTAAAATATGATTATTTTGGGGGTCGCGGCCTGAAAAAGTTGAGAACCACTGCCCTAGACTACACTCCATACTTTTGTGGGAGGGGCCACCGCAACAATAGACACAGATTTTTATGTTGGGAACTTGGGAAGCAACAAGGCCATGATCATCACAATCATAACGATGAGCTGACCTCTCTCTCTCTCTGTTTACCAACACTACCACCTCATTACTACCAAACACCATCGACACCATCAACACCATCGACCCCTCATCCAGGCAGGGGGGGAGGGGGGGTTTCACCCACCCTATAATTAGGACCCTCTCTAGTGCCCCGGTCCCTTCAGCCTGCTTCTCCACCCCTTGCTAATGGCACCAATTTGTATTCACTGTCAGCTCCGGTGGGCTCTCATGCGGAGAGATGGCCTTATCGCCAAGCCTCTGGCTCCTATCAACTAAAACCCTCTCCTGTTGCCTGCTAAAAGCCAGCCACGCTGATATAGACGGGGGAAGGGTTCAGGGGCGTCGCACCAAATTCTGACTGTGTGTGGGGGGAGGCCTACATTTCGTCTCCATCTGTATCGAAATTCTTGTCACAGCAGACAGATGTTACGCCACGCCAACAGTGCTATCGGCTAATGAACAACATGGGGACATATCTCTGTGTTTGCGCGCCGGCCGGGGCTGCCTCGATTCCAGGTTATTATTTGGATATCAACCAGCGAGGCGCCGGATGAGAACGAGTCGATAAAATGCAGTCGCTGCAGTGGGAAAGACGGAAGGTCGGAAACCGATTGCAGCTGCGTTCACGTGAACATCTCTATGACACTATAGGCTGAATATATGATGTGAAAGCAGGGGAGAGGACTAGTAGGAAACAGGATCCTCCCAGGAGGGCCTTGATCTAATCACGCACATCTGCACAAACACCACTCTGTTTCAGTGGAGGTGTGTTTTATTAACAATATGCAGCGAGGATCATTATTCTCCCATCCATCCCCTGTGTCTGTCTACTGTGCAACCCCGCTGTAGACACCATGTGTGTTCGCATATTTGTGTGCGCGTGCATACAGTACATGTCTGTATGTGTGTGCATCTTCGTTTTTGTAAATCAGTTGCATTCTACGCTCGGGCCACCTCACATTTGAAGCAAAATGTAACTCGACTGGATGTCACGTGCGCTATGGAACTATGACTATGGAAGCCATTTCTGTTTGTTATTGCAAGGATTTAAAAAAAAACCTGCCCTGTGTGTTGATGGGAGCTACTGTTGGGATCGCTGGTCAGGAGCGCTGAGAATACTGACCGACTTTGAGCTGGGAGCCCAGAGCAGGTCAGAGGTCACCGGGCCGGAGCGGCAGGGCTTTATGCGCTGGTTTAATCTGGGATTAGCTCAGGGTCAGGGTTATCTCTCCACTGCCTGAGTGGAATCAGCAAACAGGGATTGCCTTGCAGTAAAGTGGCATTACTGGTCCGGCCTGGATGACATAGTGATGATGTGTTTTTTATGCAACAGAGGCGTGCGTGTGCGTGTGCGTGTGCGTGTGTGCGTGCGCGTGTTTACGTGTGTGTGCGTGTGTGCGTGCGTGCGTGCATGCGTGTGTGCGTGTGTGTGTGTGTGTGTGTGTGTGTGGGTGTGTGTGTGTGTGTGCGTGTGTGCGTGCGTGTGTGTGTGTGTGTGTGTGTGTGTGTGTGTGTGTGTGCGACTGTGCGCGCGCGTGCGTGGGGGATTGGGGTCTTAACCTCTCTGCCATTTCTCCAAGAGCCCTGTGCTCCGAAGTCCAACTCAGCGGAGAACCATGTGCAGAAAAGACGTATGAATTACTACACTCTGTGAACCAATGAATCACATGTATATATCTGTCTCGCCACAGTTATGTGCATACCGTCTGGTTTCCTGAATACATTCAGCATGGACAATTAATTTGACAGAGGTACAGAAGCCAGAATAAGTTGCAAGTAAGTACTGACTGACTGTACCTGTATAAGAAATGGAATTGCTGAATTCTTAATGCATGTTTAATCGTAGCTCCTCTAGAAGACCTAGGAGTACTTATCGTCGTTGTCGGGTGGAAACCTTGTATCTCCAAGTTTCAAATGTGTACGTTCTTTCGCAAAGTAAAGCCCTGCTTCATCATACAAGGCCATCGCACACAAGTAGTGAAAACAGCAGATCTACAAGCACTTGTAGATCGGCTGTTTTCACTAGTTTAAATCATTTTTTAAAATGATAAATGCAAAACCAACGGTTTTGGACATACAAGGTTTCCACCCGACAACAGCGTTATAAAGAACATGAATTTTAAGAAGCGCACGTAGCCCAAAGAAGAAAATACTTTTGATTGGAAGAACCCAATTACCTTTAGCATTCCTTTATCTCATACCGGTTTGCCCCACAGCTTCCTGTCAGACTATAATCCCCAAGAATTGGATGAAGATACTCTTTCCTCTTCTCCCCTCTGGCTCAGCTGTCTGAGTCTTGGGGGTGAATGGGATAGAGAGAGCGAAAGAGAGACATGACACCAGAACACTTGTTGTAAATGAAAATGGATCTGGACTTCTCTCAAGGTCTGCTTTACAAACCAACGATTGTGTTGAAGCAGTGAAAGTGAAAATGGAGAGGGCTCAATCTTGAACATCGTGTGTGAGCACAGATATACTTTTTCACCCAAACTGCCGTGGGTAATTGAAAATAGAACTTGAGCTCGAGACAATAGTGATGTATTGAGCCTGGATCAGAATCGGGACGGATCAAAGGGTATCTTGATGGATGTTGGATCAACACCGGATCCATTTATTTATGTAATTATGGCAATGAGGCGTATACGGTTTGAAAGCGGCTAATCATGTCTCCAGGCAGAAACTCATTTAGTAAACATTGGTTTTCCCGCAGCTTTACAGCTCTGTTTATGAACACGTCACGGTCGATCGGTCTAATGTCCTCGTGTTTTAATTTCCAATGGGAGATTATATCCCATAGCCTGGAATGATGGTCGCGAATGCTGCAAATGGCAATGGTTGTGTGAGGCACAACTGATTCAATGTTAGTGTAGTGTTAGACAATATCTATTTTTATGCCCAGAACTTGGCAAGGAAATTGGGGGAGAAATGAATTAAAAGAATATCAAATTGAGACTGCAACAGGAGGTCCATAGATCCGGATTTATAGCTATCATGGTCTGATTTCTAACTAACCATTTACAGACCACATAAAGGCAATACCTTGGATTCAATTCTTGGCTTAGAACTTGCCTAGAACTATGACTCCATGGCATCCCTCAGATTCCTGACAACTTTTACCATCTTATCCAAATGGACCTAAAAAACAATAACGTTCAGGAGTTGGTCACAAAACAATGGTCAGGCCTTGACGGACCCTCAAACATTCAGGATTGTCAAGACATCTCTCCTCTTTGCAGGTGCATCCTGAGTCAAGTCAATAGAAGATTTACAACTCAATAGACAGGGCACAGCAGCCTAATATACGAGACCCCAGTGGCCTAACGTAATGCCCGCAGACAGAAACGCTGTATTTGTTAAAGCAACGTGGGGTCACAGTGTGGGAGGCCAACAGTCCAGCCTCTTCCTGAGAATGACAGGAAGAGGGGACAGGTTGTGGCAGCAGCCATTGTCACTGTGCTTCCCACTGCTCCGTCACTTGGAGCTGGAGCGCATAGTGCCACCTCAGCGCTTATCTTCCTGCTCCGTGGGAGGCTAGGTGGAGGAGAGGGGCTGTTCTTGCTCCTTTGTATGACTGTCTCTGTATTTAGGAACAGGCCACCAGGGCAAGAATATCCTTTGTGGCTTTATTTTCTTTAACAGAGCCTTGTGGGTTCATCACGCCGTGCGTTAGTCAAGCACGGGGAGGCCTTCCCCTGACATCAGGGAAACGCTGACAACCAGTTGGAGGGTGATAGAGGACATCTCGGTCAGCCACCCCCGGGCCACCAACAAACAGAGGGATACGGTCGGCCGAGTCCAGGGGCACCCCTGATTCCCAGGCGATGGGGACAGGAAGTGAGATTAGAAGACAAATCCCGTTTTCCCCACACATTATGTCAGCAGGTCGACTGTGTGTTCTCATCGTTTTCTTTCACTATCGAGAGGGCACTCGTCTGAAATAGAGGTGATTAGCCTTTCACAAACATCACATGGATTTCTTTTTGTCCTCTGGCCCATGAGCTGGGTCAACGACAGAATTGGCCCACATCCCCAAGGGAATGGTGGGGTGAGGCACAGGTTAACCCCTGCACACCAAGCACAGTTTCAGCCTTTGCGAGTGCCCCACCTCGGGGCAGAACAGACTAAAGCGCAAAAGCCACTGGGCGGACGCCATCCTTCTCTCTCTGATAATGTAAGCCTGCTGTTCTTAAACTGAGGTTGTTTTAAGGGTATTCCGGGCTCGGCTATCTTATCCTCTTTCAGAACATGAATGAGATAATAGGCCCCCTGTAAATTGTTTGGAATTCCATCTGTTGTGATTCATGTTTCTGGTGATGAAGCTTCTGTTCTGTTTTGTCTATTAATAAAAGTATGATGTGTGTGTGTGTGTGTGTGTGTGTGTGTGTGTGTGTGTGTGTGTGTGTGTGTGTGTGTGTGTGTGTGTGTGTGTGTGTGTGTGTGTGAGAAAGGAAACTTGACTTCGGACCATTATATCTCCCCTTTACCAATTTGTATTATGTTTTATATCATTGTTATCGTTTATTAGTCACCTTTACAACGAGGTACAACTTGTAAGGATCTGGCATTCGTGGAATGAGCAACACAGCCAAACGTGTGGGTAGCGCCCCTCCAAAAATGGTCAAAATGGCCTGGCAGGCCTGCAATACAATTCTTTTGGTGTTCACCTTTGTTGCTTGGTGCATTGAATGATTGCACTCTCCCACAATAATAAGGAAAATAAAAAACAACACATATTGGCCATTTTTACACTTTGTTCATTTTAAGCTCAGTGTCAGGGAAACCCAAAACGAGAGTAAATGCCAGTATTGCAAGCCATTTTGGCAAAAGTTTGGTCGGCGGCTACCCACACGTTTGGCCGTGTAGCTCATGCCTCGGTTGCCCGATGCTTACAAAAAATGGAACTGCAACTGCGCTTACAGGTCCCATAGAACTTGCCATTGTAACAAAAAAAAAGCAATGCCAGGCTACCATAGAACCACAGTGTTGCTGTCCATCCAGGCTATAACTGGGCCTATAAATCCAGTGTGAAGGAAAATACGAATAAACTAATATATGAGCAAAGTTAAAAATCTACTTCCTTACTCCCTCCCAATAGCCAATGCTCATATAATATAAAGTTCTGATTGATCGACCCACTGAGGAGAAAAATGGATGTGGACGGACGGACGGACGGACGGACGGACGGACGGACGGACGGACGGAATAATTCAAAAGCGAGTTCATTTAGAAAGTGAGCCAAAGTGGCGGCTACCGGCTACCATTCAGTTTTTATGTATTATTCATTAAAACCATTCCTCAGTTTCGTTATCTGTGTTGAGACCTACATTTTCTCTCCTGTTGGAGGCTGGCAGTGCTCCATGATAAGGAGATAGTGACTAAGGGGAGGGTGGGGGGGGATTGCGGGTTCAGTGAGTTTACAAACAGATTTAGTCCTCCCAGTTTGTCACTGGTAATCTCCCTGCAGCTAACAGCGTGATAACGTCAGGCTGATAAACAGCTAGGGGATGGACGGAGAGGATCCAGACGAAAAGGACAGAGAGACAGGGAGAGGTGGAGGGGGGGCTTTACATGCTTTCTACATATCGTCGTTGTCAGGTGGAAACCTTCTATGTCCAAAACCGTTTGTTTTGTATTTATCATTTTAAAAATGATTTAAACTAGTGAAAACAGCCGATCTACAAGCACACAACGCCTCGCGGGTGCGAGGCGTTGTGTGCTTGTAGATCGGCTGTTTTCACTACTTTTGTGCAACAGCCTTGTATGATGAAGCAGGGCTTTACTTTGCGAAAAAAATGTACACATTTGAAACTTGGAGATACGAGGTTTCTGCCCGACAGTGACGATATACATACATGCTGCGCTAACGCATTAGCTCACTCACACACAACACCAGCATCAAGAGAGGACATTTATTCAGTCGACTCAGCTGGAGAAATGTACTGCGTTGTACATGCTTTGATGCATGAACCAGAATGTTGCTGTGATAATCCTAAACATGAAAATGTTTGTTTCCCTTTATGTTGGAACCTCAAGCTGGAGGTGCAGAGTGAGATAAAGAAAGGGAGAGGATTGCAAAGCATCCTTACTCTCCTCCAGTTAACCCATTGACCCAGTGTCATTTTAGATTTTTGCGTTGGCTATTAAAAAAAAAAGAAATCTAAAAATACAGAAGCTCATAGCGCCTCACTTCGTACCAATCACAAATATATATATATATTTTTTAAACTTAGTTTTTATTTTGTCACAAGCACGAATATTCACAGGGTCAACATTTACATCATTTTCATTGTCATATTAAAGTCTTTTTTAATCCTCCGTGGTGTCATTCTTCCGGGTCGTGTATTCAGTCCATTTCTCCCATTTTTCAAGAAACAACTCTTCCTGTATCTATCCTCTTCCTTCCTGAGTCTACAGTATGTATATATCTCTCCATTACATACATTTCCTCCACAATGCACAGCCACTGCTCACAGTTTGGAGAGTCACTTCTATACCATAGTCTCGTTATTGCTTTTTTTGATGGCTGCTAGTAGCACCTTGACTAGATACATGTCGTCTCCATGTGTGTTTTCCTGTGTCAAGTTCAAAGATAATCTAAATCTTTTTAATCTTGAAAGTGTGGTAACAACTGATTTAGAAGGCATTTGTAGAATCAGCCGGTCTTAATAGGTTAAGCTGTTTCGCAGGTGAAAGCTTAGCTTTTATAGTCTATACAGGAACACACCTACACTTGTGTGATGCCAACACATCCTCCAGCCAGCACTCCAAGCCCAAGCATAACAGTAGAGTAGAGCTCGATGCCAGGTTTTATGGTCCCAGTTTAATTTAATATTAAACTTCAAAATATGAAAAGAACATTTAACTTTAACTATACAATGAACAATCAAATGAGTAAATATTAAAATACACAAACTGAACTTTAATTTGTTTAACCACTTGTTAGCCCTATTTAGAACTGTTAACAAAATGATAATTGATACATACTGTACATCAGGTTGAAAGTGGTTAAACATCAGGACACATGGGCTGCATTTATTGCTCATAGTGATGTCATTAAAAAGTAATATAATGGCTGATATCAGCCTGACCGATAGAGACATAATGCTTAAATATTGAGGTGATAAGTGAACAGCTCGATTACTCTTAGCGTTCAGTGGCCCTGACAGCTCAACTGGACCTCATTTTCAGGGCCAACATTTATTCCCCCCTTTAAAAGGAAATGTGCTTGTCAAGCTATGTTTACTGGCTCGGGTGCAGCGAGGTTAAACAGTGATATGTCATAACGTTACGTTTGAGGGGGAAATGCCACTCGCCATACGTTTTCTTGCCAAAGCTTTAACTGCGAGTCCATACATTTCCTTGTGGAAGGCGTGTATAGGTCAAATGAATCACATGGCTAAAAACAACACATAACTCTGATTTACTGCACTGAATGGCGAAATATGCTGCATGCGGTTGTATCACATACAGCAGTTGATCTGTGGTACCTGTTCTACTGTAAAAACCTGCTCACAGCCACATTATATAGAACAGGGGTCTTCAAGAGGGGGTCCGGGACCCCTATAGCTAGGCAGATAAAGTGCATATTACAGGTGAATCGTTCACTTGCGGATACAAGCACCAAAATTGGCACACATACTCCTTAGGCATTGCTCTTTTCAGAAAACCATCTGGCCAAAAAAAAAATGTGTGTGTGTGTGTGTGTGTGTGTCAACAAAGCGGATTTCAATGCACAGCGGCTGACGCGGCTAAAATGCATGGTAGATATAATAGCGCCGTGGGATCACTCTTTGTCTAGTCTCTATTCTTCGACCTTTTTGACTTGGGTAACCCTGCCAGGAGTACAAGACTCCTGCCGACATAGCTCTGGGGGTCATGGAGACACGCAAACTGCCTCACCACGATAAGGTGATGATCCCGTCGAGGCAGGAGTTTTTTTTTTTTTTGTCTTTTCTTTTTTTTCTATCTAGGGCCTAGGCAGTATAGTACAATAGTATAGTAGGCCTAGACTACAACGATTCTAAACCTCGCACCTGCAGCTGCACAGTGCCGTGCAGGTCAGACCAAAGCGGTAGCATTTGCATCGACTGCAGCATTCCAACTTGCATCCACACTTGGTCAGCTGCTGGCAACTCTCTGCAATGGGTGGGAGCTCAGTCCAATCAATCTGCCACAGATCTCCTTTCTTGGTCCAGCCCCAGTTGTCAGGAGTCTGCATTTCTGGTTGACATACTGTTGACTGACTCCAGATGCAGGCCGCTTGATAGGAAGCGCGTTTCACATGTTGCTTCAGTGCTGCTTGCGTTGGAGGAATGGCTTCGTATGGCCTCTGCTTCCGAGCAAACAAGTCCAACCTCGCATCATTGACACCTTCAGCTGTGCTGGATCGATCGTACATCATGACCACAAACTTCTCCAAGGTTTTCAGGTCTTCATCATCCACTACAGGTGGGTAATGGCTGAGTTTGCTGAAGACACCGGAAGCCTCATCACAAACATTCCAGGTTTGCCACGCAGACTTCTTCCCCTTTCCGCGGAATGCTGAAACAACATCGCAGCCAGTGAAGGCATGGAAGAAGAGCATCCCTTTGCTCTTTTCTGCAAGAGTGCAACACAGGTCATGAACAGGAATCCACTTTAAGTTCTGTCTTTGGCCAAAGGCAACCCACAACTGCTGCAGACCGAGCTCCTGAAGTGCCTGCAGAACACTGACTGCGATGACAACAACATCTGTGTCGTTGGCTTTGACCATGAAGACCTTGCTGCCTGCTTCTGTGGCATGCCTGGCATGCACAAAGATCCGTGTGTCCGCTTCTTCGTGACTGCATGGTGCCACCCCAGCCAGATTGATAGTGCTGTTGCTGAGAGCATCTTCTTCCTTGGTCACAATGACCACATTTGGTGAGGCCACACATGCTATCTTATCAGCCAGAAAGTTGAATAGCTCAGCTTTGTTGTCATTTTCTCTCATAAAGTTTTGCCATTTTGAAGGAATTTTGCCCAAGCCTGTTACCCTGCGTCTCACCCCACGTCCACGCTTCGATCTAGTTTCAGCTTTCAGACTAGATGGCCGGTAAACATCAAACACAATGTCTGTTCTCTTGTACTTGGTAGAGTATGCTTTTATTGTAGGAAGGACATCAAGCATTGCGTACTCATCAAACGTCTTTGAACTCCTTGGAGGCAGACTGTTCACCAACGCTGCCCCATCAATGATGATGGTGTCAGCATATGGCTCTGCCTCAGGGATTGTAACTTGGCTCTCAATAATGGTAGTGAGGTGGGATTTCTGACATGTGTGGAGTTTTCCACCATCACTGAGGGCAGCAGGATGTGACTGGTTCTCAAGACGTTTGAAGAGTACGCAATGCTTGATGTCCTTCCTACAATAAAAGCATACTCTACCAAGTACAAGAGAACAGACATTGTGTTTGATGTTTACCGGCCATCTAGTCTGAAAGCTGAAACTAGATCGAAGCGTGGACGTGGGGTGAGACGCAGGTTAACAGGCTTGGGCAAAATTCCTTCAAAATGGCAAAACTTTATGAGAGAAAATGACAACAAAGCTGAGCTATTCAACTTTCTGGCTGATAAGATAGCATGTGTGGCCTCACCAAATGTGGTCATTGTGACCAAGGAAGAAGATGCTCTCAGCAACAGCACTATCAATCTGGCTGGGGTGGCACCATGCAGTCACGAAGAAGCGGACACACGGATATTTGTGCATGCCAGGCATGCAACAGAAGCAGGCAGCAAGGTCATCATGGTCAAAGCCAACGACACAGATGTTGTTGTCATCGCAGTCAGTGTTCTGCAGGCACTTCAGGAGCTCGGTCTGCAGCAGTTGTGGGTTGCCTTTGGCCAAAGACAGTACTTAAAGTGGATTCCTGTTCATGACCTGTGTTGCACTCTTGCAGAAAAGAGCAAAGGGATGCTCTTCTTCCATACCGTCACTGGCTGCGATGTTGTTTCAGCATTCTGCGGAAAGGGGAAGAAGTCTGCGTGGCAAACCTGGAATGTTTGTGATGAGGCTTCCGGTGTCTTCAGCAAACTCAGCCATTACCCACCTGTAGTGGATGATGAAGACCTGAAAACCTTGGAGAAGTTTGTGGTCATGATGTACGACCGATCCAGCACAGCTGAAGGTGTCAATGATGCGAGATTTGACTTGTTTGCTCGGAAGCAGAGGCCATACGAAGCCATTCCTCCAACGCAAGCAGCACTGAAGCAACATGTGAAGCACGCTTCCTATCAAGCGGCCTGCATCTGGATTCAGTCAACAGTATGTCAACCAGAAATGCAGACTCCTGACAACTGGGGCTGGACCAAGAAAGGAGATCTGTGGCAGATTGATTGGACTGAGCTCCCACCCATTGCAGAGAGTTGCCAGCAGCTGACCAAGTGTGGATGCAAGTTGGAATGCTGCAGTCTTGTACTCCTGGCAGGGTTACCCAAGTCGAAAAGGTCGAAGAATAGAGACTAGACAAAGAGTGATCCCACGGCGCTATTATATCTACCATGCATTTTAGCCGCGTCAGCCGCTGTGCATTGAAATCCGCTCTGTTGAGTTACTACATTACTACATTACCACCCCCCCCCCCCCCCCCCCCCCCCACACACACACACACACACACACACACACACACACACATACACATACACGCTATAAACCTCTAACAATACTAAGATATACAATACCACCCATTTTACCCGAGTCAGACATAACACAAACCTCTAATTTAGCAGAATATTAGGATTCCGGGACTGATATATGGTACAAGGAAGCCATTGAGTAAGTCCATGGGTCCAAATTTGGATTCTACATAGTGAAAAATGTATGATTTGACACCAAGATCATTCAAATAGGACAGGTCTATGGTATTTTATTGCGGAATGCAAGATTACTGTATATTCAATGGCGGCCATCTTGAAAAATGGCCGCCATCTTGAAATTTTATTTGGCCAGATGGTTTTATGAAAAGAGCAATCCCTAAGGAGTATGTGTGCCAATTTTGGTGCTTGTATCCGCAAGTGAACGATTATTTCTGTTATCTGCCTGGCTACTAGGGGGTCCTCAGAGTTACTACAGGGGGGCCACCAAATCTTTATGTGATAGAAACGCTTTTCTCTTTTTTTATATGAACCACTTGAACTCTAGTGTCCATATTCCGAGAACTATAGCCAAAAATAGCCGATCTACAAGCTCACAACGCCTCGCAGATTTTCGGCAAAGAGGTTGGGTGTAGAGGGGAAAAAGAGCAGACTAAGAACAGAGTGAAAGGTCAAGATAATTAAGTATTGACGGTTCAAGTGGTTAAGATCTGACATTTACATGAATCCAAATACACTGATGATTGTGCTGTCAAACAATGAAACTATGTAATCTTTGAAAAGGTTGTGGGGGTCCCTGCTTCATCTCTCTCTCAACTAAGGGGTCCTTGTCCTGAAAACGTTGAAGACCCCTGTTAATATAGAATCCAGTTGAGTGGAGACATGGCAACTGTATGGGTAGCAGTGCGGTCTTCTTTGGGTCCTGTTTCTCCTTTAGAACTGAAATGCTGGTCTGAATGACAGCTGGTTCAATGAGGAGACAAAACAAACCCACACACACACACCACACGTCTATCACTTGATTGGCAAGCAAAGTGACCTTGATGAAGGAAAACAAACTGCCAATCATTGATCGGCGAGCCAGTACTTCTGACACACATTCACTCGAGGGTCTCCCCTTTCAAGTTTGATCAATATCAGCCAAAACACAGTCAGGGAGGGAATAACACCAATGACAAGCTATTAAGGGAACACTGAGCCGTAGGGAAAACAGAGCATTTGAAGTTGACAGTCAGTGTAGGAAAGAGAGGGAGTATACGATGGGGGATGGGGGGGTCATTAAGCTTGCAGCACACAGCACACCAAACTGGACCGATGCTTTAAACAATCCTACATAAACTTGACCTCACATTTTCCCCGGGTCTATAAAAGGGGTCACTGTGGCGCAGTCTGCTGCCAACACATGGGGGCCACAACAGGCCGGCATGTAAACCAGGTCGATGATGTCGTTGGACACGCATGATGACCACAGACAAGTGGTCATTGTCCGTTCACACGGTGACATCACCACTTAAGCCCCATTTTATACTCAGTCATACAACAGTGTAAAAAACTAGAAAAGTGTGTTCCTCGGAGCGCAGATCACTGCCAGGCCGGGTTTCCTACCCAGGACTGTGTCAGTTGTTGGGTGCAGTCGCCAGGACACAAAAAAAGCTGTGTGGAATTGTTTGCATACTGCAACTGTTCACGTTTGTGGTAGCCCCCAGCCCATGGGCAGAGGTTTTGGAGGTGCGCTCTATAGAGGCCCCTCAACATGCGAGCGATTAAAAAGATGAGGGGTGGAGGTTCTTCCAAGCATACTGGGAGAATACGTCTTTCACCTATAATGACATGCCCGAAATAGAGATGTCATGTTGAACATGGTTTAAGACTGGAATCTACCTGGGCCTCTGGCGTAGCGGCCCAGGCATCTTCTAGGCTGTGTCCTGACAGTGTGTCGCGCGTTCGAGCCCCGTTGCTGACGGCCTTTACTGCATGTCACTCCCAATCTCTCACTCTCTCTCTCTCCCCATTTCCTGTCAGCCTACTGTTCTATCAATAAAGGCATAAAAGCAACAAAAAAACAGACTGCACTCTGTCAAGGTGCCAACTTGCTACTTGTGCACTGACTGCACTCTTGGTCTACTTGTGCGCCAGCAGAGCGCACCTTGTTATTTATATTAGGTGGCACTTGTTGATGGTGACGTCACCAAGACGGTCCCCGATTGGCTACGGGCGCAAACACTGACAGATAGTGACAGATACGCCACCGAACGCAGTACTTGCACACTCTGCTGGCGCAAGTAACAAATAGACCGGAATCTCCATTTCCCTCTATCAACACAACAAGCTTTTCATATTCATTATAGGATGAATGGGACAGAGGATAGGTTAGTAATATGTAACAGAAGAACGCTATGTTCCAAAATATGCAGTCTGTGTGAGATCTTTCTGTGTGAGATCTCCGTGCCCTTCTAATGAAAAGTTCAGCCTTCGTATAGAATGTAGACTCTCTTATTAATTATATTAAAGTAAGCAGTAACTAAGTGAAAAACTATGCAACCAAGTCAAAAACAACCTCCTCTCTCCCGTTTAAAATGTTTTCACTGAAATTATTCACATAAACATGTAGAATATCAGCCTGTGCATCAGCTGTGTGAAAACAAATTCTAAATAATACCTATCCTCCACTCTCAGGTCAGGTATCCATTTCATTTTGACTTGATTATATAATAATATTTTCGACTGAAGGACTACTTCAGAGAACGGCTGAATGAGAAGGTCAAGTCTCAGATGTAATCGCTGCATTCCACAATAAACCTGGATCCATCAGTGGTAATAAACCAAAACACATCGAGTTATAAAATACGTTCACATTCCATAGCATGGCGGGAACTGTCAGGTGAAAACACAGATGCCCCGTCTCATTATTCCTGGATAGTATATTTGAGATAGACTCAAAAGGAAATCCCAGAGAAAATCCTAGTGTGTTTTTCTGCGAGGAGCCTCCTAGGCGCAGGCTAGGGGGCGAAGACGCCGGTGGATCGCGCAGATCGAGGTGCAGTTAAGCCACGAAAAGAAACGACAGTAAGCATCCCTCTCTGCTCCAATCTGGCACTGGCTGCAACCAAAGCCCTCAACTCCCCATTATGACTCATTGATCTGAGCCTCCGTATCCCTGCCTGCCTTATCTCAGCTAATGGGGCAACCTCAGGATCTGTCATGAGCTGCACTATCCCAGCCAGGCCGAGTGCACTTAGAGTTCAGTACTGTTGCTTTTCAGTACTGTGGCACTAAGACCAGGTGCAAAAGAAAAGCTCTTATCCATCTTTCCTGCACGTTCCTCCTCCTGATTGGAGAGAATCAGCCCCAACCCCCACTAATCCATTCTTTTTTCTTGTCCTTTTTCAGAGTGGTATAATACATCTTCCTGAATTCCTTTTATCATCTCAAGAACCCATTCGCATTTCACACGTATCTTGAACACCCATAACTCTTCCTAGTGTATGATAGCCTCGCTTTGACCCCAGGACGCTTGGAAAGTCACAAAGGAGTTTCCCACTCTATAAACCCATGAAAGGCCAACAAATCCACTGTCATTTATAACTTTTGGGACTGGCATGACAGCGGGACACAGCAGGGTACAAGGGTGCTGGAGTAAAGCATGTAGACGAAAACATGTCAGTGTATCACAACACGGAAAGCACATAATACACTCTCGGTAGGAGAGGAAGGGTGCAAGGGAAGGGAACTTGCTACTGCAAATATCCAGAGAAACGTGGAATTATATCACATGGGGGAAGGATGTTTTCTTGGCATTTATTTTGCAGCTGCAAAAAAAAAAAGGTTTGTCCAAAGCAAATTTCTGAGGAGAACCTTTAGACCTTCTAAATCCTCTTTAATTGAATCAAACTTCTCTGAAGCCATTCAGTGGCTGTCGCATGAATCCCTGGCGACCCCTGGCAGGGTCATCACCTGGACACGGGCCTGAGCAGGTCTTAAAAAAAACAGAGAAAAAGCAGACTGCCGCCTACACCCCCACCTCCAGGGGTGTCACACTCACATTTTGTGCTTTAACTATTGAAAAATAGTCTGAATATTTCAAATCCGTCTAAGGTTTTTTGAAAAACCTATGTTTCTATGTCAGTGGTGCTCAAATATTTTCATGTGAAGGACCCCCAAAATGATATTATTTGGCCACGGACCCCCATCTCTAAATAGTTCCAGGGACCCCCCAGAAGCCAAATTTGAGTTACAAATGTTTTAAAGTACATTATATTCAAAGATTTGCACACATTTCCCAGACTTTAAAAAAAATAGCAGATCTACAAGCTCAACGCTTTTCCCCCCCTTGTGACACCCCTGCCCACCCCCACCCCCATCTCTCCCCTCACCTCCGCCATCAGCTGCATGCCACAGATATGGCTCCACCTCGTTAACCTCAGAGGATGCCTGTCTCTCTCGGCTCAACTCGTGCCTGCGGTAACATCCGCACACAGCGGCAGACCAACAGACAGACTGACAGCTGAGGAAAAATACATGGTGGTTCAGTGACATGAAGACTCTGCCTCCCCTCAAGATTTTTAATGACCAGCCAGGCGCTCTCTCTCCGCTTGGGCTGAGATCTGCAACGGCAAGAAGTCACATCTGACAACTGTGACGTTTGACAGACAGGCAGGAAATCCTCCTCGCCTATGACCTTGCAGCCCACCTCCTGAGCGGGTTCCTGGCTGTTGGTAATGAGCTATAAGGTCGGAAGTATTAGATTCGGAAGTGGCTAAAATGCAGCTTTTGTTCGGGTTGAGCTCTTCGATGGTAAGGAAGGTATGAAACCTTTGGACAGGAAGCGATCAAGGGCTGACCAAGAGCTCTCAATGAGGTGGCGCTCACTCTATCCCTGCAGTAGCAATACAGACTAGGGATGTGACGATAAGAAAATGTCATATCACGATTATTGTGACAAAAGAAATCGCGATTTACGATATTAAAATCTATTATCCTGAGGTGGAACATTTGCCCAAAAAATAGCAGATCTACAAGTTCACAACGCGTCGCAGCGTTGTGACGCGTTGTGAGCTTGTAGATCGGCTATTTTTTGGCAAAGACATTTGATAGAGAGTGAAAAAAAGAGAGTATCAAGTATGTATATTATAAGTACCTTTTACCAATTATAGAGGGTTTAAGTGGTACCGGATATGCAGCTTGGCAAATAAAAGGTGAATTGATCCCAGTGCATGACGGAGGACGATATCAGATATATCCATGATACGATTATCGCAAGTGTTTTTTTTATCACGATATACGATAATATCGCTTATTGTCCCATCCCTAAGGAGTATGAGGCAAGGGGGTATTTCTGAAAACTCCTGAAACCCTGCTTCTCCTGCTTTGATGCATCTAAAGGCCTGCTCTTTGGAGTGAAAATCGCAGTCTCCACTGAAAATTTAATAAAAGAGTCAGCATGTTCCGGTAGGGTTTCCCCTCATTTTCACACTCCAGCACCTGGCAATTAACCATCAAGTGGGCATGAAACCCATCACGGAGAGTCCCCCTGGTTTGAAGACAGAGATTAATGGATTCCTCATACTGTGCTAAACAGAGCAAAACCCAACTTCAGTGTGTAAGCAGTTAATGTTGGTATGTTATTGTTGGCCCTGTTCATGCAAGTCTGATACACGAAAGCCATGTTGATTGTTCTCAGTAAGCGTGGTGCCTAAAGATGATTATCACCCACTTTGTGAATTGTGCATTAATTATTTATAAACTATTTTCATTTTCTAAACATTATAGATTGACTGTCATTGTACAGTCTATTCTCAAAGGTCCATTCTCAAATGTTATGTTTTATTTCAGTGGGAAATAATTCCCAGAGGTCCTTGCCGTCTTTATACTGTAATTAACCACTTAATTGAGCGGCGCCTGCCTCTTTTTTTCTTCATTTTTCCCCCTCTACAACATAGCCGACAATAGCAAGCATTGTAGCTTGTAGATCAACATTGTTTGCAGAAGGTTTTCCCATTTTTTCAGAAGCCCAGAATCGGGACGCTATAGCGTTCATGTTGTTAATTCATGGAGATCTACACAGGATTAGAAGCACATACAGGTGTAATTTATTTTCTTTCACACTTTCTGCACTTAGATCATGATAAAGATGTCTCTTAGCACTACCTCAGTGCAATGTTAATCTGATTAGATTTTTTTATCTGATTTAGACAGGAACAACGGATGTGCCCGTATTTGCTTTCCGCTCTCTCTGTCTCACAGTACAATGCTCTCCCTCTCTCTTTCTATTAGCTCTCTCACTACTCAATCTATACCTCCAGCGGTGTCGCACCAAATTCTGGGCCCTGGGTACAAGGATTCACACCCCCCATGAATGTTCTTCATAGGGGGAGGAGGGAGTTTAACCCATTTAGACACATTATTACGCATTATTTTGAAACTATTGAAAAATCATGAAAATGTTGAATATTTTAAGACAAAATTGTGAATATTTCAAATCCTTCTATGTTCATGTTCTATGTTCCTTCAAATGTTTCTATATGAGTGGTCCTCACACTTTTTCATGTGAAGGACACCCAAAATTTGCACATATTTTCACAACTTTTCAAAAATAGCAGATCTACCAGCTTGCAGCGTGGCACTCAGTGCCGTGCTGTGAGCTTGTATATCTGCTATTTATCAATAGCTAAAGTATAAAATAATTAAGGCCCCTCCCCCTTGGGCCCTAGTAACTCAGTCCCACTCCCCCCCCCCCCCCCCCTTGTGACGCCCCTGTATACCTCTCTCTCTCTCTCTCTGCATCTATACCTCTCCGGCTCTCACTGTCACTCTCTCTCTCCCTCCTTTCTTATACCGCTTCCCTCTCCAAAAACAATCATGTTAGTTGATTAAACGATTAAGCCAGATAAGTCCAAACAGAACACTTCTGGAAGCAACTTTGTGTATGGGGGGGAGGAGGGACTAATCCGCCTCTCCAGGCAAGTCAATCTTGAGAAGGCAGAGTATTCATTGGACATGTACAGTATGGCTTGAAACCCAGCCAGAGGCTGTACACAGAGAAAGAAAATATTTAGGAACAATGTGATTAATGCAGGGCATCAGCAGTGAAAACAAACGTGAGATTAACTGCAGTACATCACCAGGAAAGAAGTGCAGTATATCATCCATTTTATGGGTCGTATTATGCACCAGCCTCTACCGGCAATGATTTAATGCAGGTAAGCAATTATGTAAGGTCATATTTTTTTTTTATCACAACTATTACCTTGAGGCATGTTTCCATATAGGATTTATGTAATACGTTGCACAAGCTCTCTTGAGCTCTGATAATATCCAGCTTTGATAGTGGCAGGTGTTTTTCCAATTGGTTTACCTGAAAGGCGAGAGAGAGATAGAGAGAGAGAGAGAAGTCTGGGATATCCATTCAGCGCACAGAACAGCATGGCTGACAGTGATGCATTACCAGCAAGGACCCATTTCTACTCATGATGTATGCCACAATCAACCTCAAGGCCTTTTTTATTTCCTAACAAGCGTGTGAGGGATGAAGAGGGAGCTGAGGCTTCAGTGTTAAGTTACGCTGAAGCTGAACAGCAACAGTAGCTTGATTTGATTTGATGTGCGTGGGTGTTGTGCACCGAAAATAGTAGCTCTACAGCTTGTAGATCTGCTATTTTCTTGTAGATCTGCTATTTTCAAGTAGGTTGGGAGCGGCTTATTGTCGGTATCAGCCGGTAACACGCGGGAGTCTGTCCCCGTTACAATGCGCTAGCCCCCTGGGAGATGGATTGCTGAGGTGGAGTGCCACACCTGCTGTACCATCAGCTCCCAGTACTTGACCCACGACTTGCCACACCCAAGCCGTGCTACTCATACGCTGAGTTGGCGGCGCCCAGAATCGAACCCATGACCTTGTGGTCCAAAGGCGAGAGCTCTACCGACTGAGTTAACCGGACACAAACAGCTACAGCTTGTAGATCTGCTATTTTCGGTGTGCGTCACCCACACGCAACACCTGTGTGCAACAAAGTATAAAGGGGAACATACACCGGACGCGGAGGCGGCGCAGAGGCGGCGAGGAAGTGGCGCGTCAAAACATACGCCCCCATAACTAACCCATACCGGTGGCGTCAGACGCGGGTCTGCCGCCTCGCCTGCCGCGCCGATAAGCCGCTGTTCTATTTTTACAGCGTTGCCGCACGGTGAACATGTTCTCCCATGGTTCTCTCCACCGGGGGAAATGGATGTGCTGTGTGGCAGCGCGCCGCATCCAGTTGGGGTTACCGAGCGGCACTTCATGTGCGTCGTTACCGCGACGCGACGCTTCGCAGCCGCCCGCGTCACATCTTCCCTCTGAAGGAGAATATGAAAAAAATTAAAACATTTAATCAAATGCTATTCATGTGCAACAATCGTTACTGGAGCCTCCTGAGATAAAGGGTGAGTATACCCATGGGAGAATCAACATGCATCTAATAAGGGCAGAATCAAATCTATTGCATTGTTGCGCACAGTGCTTCTGGCCCAGGCCCATGCTCACCAACAATTATTGGCTTATGTTTTACAGGAGAGTAAAAAGAGATGAAACTCTATGACAGGCAAACTATCGGGTGTTGCGAGTGATTGTCTGGGGTCACGACAGCTCTTTTCAAAGCTGAGTTCAAACTTGCCCTCAAACTAAATGGTGAAAGTTAATTTTCCCTGACATCTGAGGAGGCAACCATTGGCAGGTAATTCAAGTATGTAGCTGAGAGGGAGAACGGCGGTTTTATTGTGATACATGAGTTGAGAACGACTGCAACTGTGAAAACACTAATGACTGAAACCTAAAACAACTTCCCATGTTACCTTTGCCTTGAAACAATTTCCCCCAAAATGCGCACTGAGGAACAGGGATGTGCATAAAATGTTAGAGAGACAGGGGCTGAAATTTCCAAAAGGGCCTTTTGGTGGAAATATCGAAAATAGCAGACCTCCAAGCTCACAACGCGTCGCGTTGTGAGCTTGGAGGTCTGCTATTTTCGGTGCGTGATACCACACTGAACTAAGCATAATCAACAGAGAGGACAATTCTTTCAACATAAGATGCAGCATTCAAGTTCAGGGGAGTTTGGACAAGGCAATTCTCTTGAATGCTTCCTTCAGGTATGTCATTGGAAAGAGGGCATTTGCATTTCTTTCACCACAGTAAAAACTGCATTCATGGTCTGGAGAGGGCACTTTTTACAGACAGATAAAAGGGCAGGGGCTCAAGCCCCCTTTGATATCTATGTGTGCACGTGCCTGCTGAGGAAAGCTTGTATCAAAACATTGTGTCATACTTATTTCTTCCATGTGAATAACAGGCAAATTATTTGCAGTTTTTCTTTGAACTAATTATTTGGATTAAAACACCAACAAAATACAGTGTCTCAAGTCTATGCTGATTATACTGATGAGTTGATCACATTCCCACTTCTACAGCTGAAATCCTTCGGGCCGTGAATAAAGCAAACCATTGTGCAACTCTAACATCATATGATTTTGAAAATGCAATTTTGCTGAGATTGGTTGATATATTCACACAGAGGTTGTGTTTGAAAATGATCCAAACAGAAGACAACACACGCCTGTATTCCAACCAGGCACTTCATAAGAAGTAACCATAATAAAGTTACCTCTCTGAGACGTGAAAACACACTTTGGCCAATGCTTTGATTAATCAGAGACAATTATTTTTTCCAGTTCATAGGGCAGACTGTGACATGTCCTTGGCATCTCTGGCATTGCCATCTGCCAGGGGGAATGAAGAGGCCGGGTTGGTTCAACTTGGCTGGCAAGTGGCGCTTCCAACGACTCTGATCCAATCTCAGAACCTCCCCTTAACCGCTTATTATGACCCCAGTCAGTGACCAAAGAGAGTAGAAGTGTGGACAGATCCACACGTAACAGGTGTATGACCTGACAGAGACAAGCTCAGTCGCAAGCTGGCGGTGCAGTTCCGTGAACCCTTGGCAGGTCATACCATGGCACTTCAAAAGCACTTTTTCTTTCCAGTGGAACATTTTGGGAGGGGGGGCATATTTGGAAACAAGTAACGACATAAATTATTTCGGCTAGAAATTCTGTTTATTCAATAACAATTTTCCACGCGTACTAGCTTGGGCGGCAAGTCCCAAAGTGCCTTGGAGATTATCCGACAAACACAAACACATGACGTTAGTTTTACGTTGCGCCTGCTGACTCAACTGTTGAAGAGTTAATTCCACAGTGCATTCCATCCCCCTTGTGTGTCATTAGAACGCCGCATCTCGCCTCAGCATCGTTTATCTCCGCAAAGCTAATTAGTTCCGATCAATTACCTTTACTCAACGCAGCTTCCACATTTAAGAAAGCAGGAAGAGCAGCTTATTCGCCATTGCTCTTTTTTTCCAGACTTTTAAAATATTCCCTCTGGTTGGTTCCACTCGCTGGGCCTTCTTTCTGCTCAGAGGGATCCCATTAAAAAGTAATTGCTCACATCAGGGTTGTGTAACTGACAAGATGTGGGCCCTGAGACCCCCTGGAATCCTCCCCTGCATGGCCACAGTCCCCGCATGCACCGTGGCAGAAAAAGGGGAGGCTTTGCTGACTGAAATACGTGAATTAAAATAGCAAATGCTCGTCACTATGTTGGTAATTTCGACTGACATTGGTATGTGTTGTTGTTTTGTCGCAAACAGCACAGAGAAAGGGAAACATTACAAAGAAGGATGATGATATCAGTCAGCTAAGCTCCACCGGCTGTCAGTCAGTCAAGTCAGTCAGTCTGTCCGTTACGTCACACTTTTGCCCTATCTCCGCCACTGTTGGCCCTATCAATGCCAAACTTTGCACACACACTCCTTCGATGGCAAATCACAACCCCCACCCATCATTTCTCACATGCCCCTCTTCTAGTGCCACCATCAGGCCGACACTGCGGTACACAGTATCTCTAAAGTCATGTCATCCAACATGGATCTTCCCATTTCCCATATTCCCTCCTGATTGCCTTCTAAAGTTTGTGTATGCGACCTGATGGTCGCTTATCACCCGATTAGGGAGTCTTACTGGTGATATCAGTCAGCTTTTGGTGTAAAAGCACAAGGGGAAGTGGAGTAGTTTCGTTCATAAGCTGGAGAAAAACTACCTCACTGGTGACAAATGGATGGAGGAAGGCCAAATTACACACCAGTGAGCACAGGAAAGTGACAGAATATGGTCGGATCCAGTGGTCTGAAGTTCCTGACGAGGCCTGGTGAATGCACGCGGCCCCCGGGCCAGCACCGTGCCCTGGTAAATACATTCCACACAAACCCACCACAACTTTATGCCACACAATCCCTCATGCTGCACCCTCGACAGTCTGTCTTTTATTTACATCCTGGAAGATAAAACATAAACGTGTCAAAGATTGGGCAAGTGGAAATCCGATCTGCAATGTAGCCCATGAGAGAGAGAGACTGTGGACCTGGACTTGGAGACTGAGAGAGCAAAAAAAGCAGGCATGAAATCTTAGCCGAACTTCTCCCTGTCTCTCTACCCTCTCTCTCTCTCTCTCTCTCTCTCTCTCTCTCTCTCTCTCTCTCTCTCTCTCTCTCTCTCTCTCCCCCCCTCTCTCTGACTCTCAGAGCAGTTCTTGGACTCTATGCCCGTTTGTCTTCTCTCGAAAGGAAATGCAAAGCAGGCTACTATGAAACTCTGGGAAACGCCATGGGACGTCCCTGGAGGAGAAATCAAATATGCTCACTAAGATCCTTACAGTAAAAGTGGTAATAAAGAATTCATTAACCCCCATTGTGGGGCTAAGCGGGAAAACAAGCAGCTAAAGTTAAGAAGTCAAACAGACTTAACGCACATAGTGACTCTTCAACCCCCCCCCCCCCCCTTCGAGTATCAGGATTTGCAAAACAATGAGAGGCCTTTTGATCAGCTCGAGTACGTACGAGATGGACATCTCGTTACTAGAAGGCGCACAAGAGCAGGAGAATGTACCTCCTGCTAGGGGCTAAGAACTCAGTGATCCAACAACATAGGAGCATTGTCGAAACTGTTTTAAAACCTTCTCTCCCGACACTCATAATCCACCGAGCTTTCACATTGCAACACGCAGCCCTCTGTTGACCTGGCGCCGTGCCAGCCAGGATGGGAGGATGTAAACAGTCTCCTCGTGGCATTCATTTTCCCTCCGTCCAAAGACCTCATTTTTCACCTCCATTCTAAACCGACGTCTCCCCTTTTTGCGTCTCCACAGCGGAGTTGCTTGGGTCCTGGACTGAGAAAGACCAGTGGGATGCCGTGCAGTGCATTCATCGACCAAAAGAAGAAAAAAGAAAAGGCCCGATGCCAGTTTGACGGCCACCCCCAGGTCTCCCAGAATGTGAATGAACTTCTGTGAATAAGAGGCAAACCTACACAAACGCCCCTGCAGCTAGGGGACCTTCACAGGGATGAGAGTGTGTGGGCGACGCTAAACAACAACAGCAACGGGGTTTGCATGCCAGTGTCCCCCTCTTTTTTCTCTCGCCAATAAAAAGGAGGCACCACCGCCACCGCAGGAGGGCGCCTGAAAGGATGGGTCATTAACAGGGACGTGCAGAGAATGTTAGAGAGGCAGGGGCTGACATTTCTAAAAGGGCCTTTGGGTGATAATATCGAAAATAGCCAACCTCCAAGATCACAACACGTCGCAGGCTATTTTCGATGCTTGATTTCTACACAGAGAATCTTTTCAACATAAGATGCTGCATTCAAGTTCAGGAGAGTATGGACTGAATGCTGCCTTCTGGTACGGCATGGAACGAGGGCATTTGCATTTCTTTCACCACAGTAAAAACTGCATTCATGGTCTGGAGAGGGCACTTTTTTACAGACGGATAAAAGGGCAGGGGCTCAAGCCCCCTTTGATGTCTATGTGTGCACGTGCCTGGTCATTAACAAAAAAACGCAGCCTGTAGGGTTGTCACAGGCCGGGCCTCAATGGGATGCAGGATGAGAGTCCATCTCCACACACAGCATTTAACACCTACTCTTCCAGCAAACAGAAAGCAGCGAAAAGGGGAGCTCCGAATCAGCATAAAAAGAAAAAACCCTGCATTACAAAAGCATCAAAGTGAAAGCATTGTGCTGCACGAGTGCTCTTGTGGGTCACACTTATCACAGTGCGCCTTAACAAACAGCTTAGTTTCACCTTACTGCAGTGGAATAGCATCATGTCAAGACCGCAAGCACCGGCGACAGCGGAAAGGAGAGATTAAACATGCAGAAAAGACATAGAGCATGGGTCTTCAACAGGGGGTCCGGGACCCCTAGGGGGTCCTCAGAGTTACTACAAGGGGTCCTCCAAATCTTTGAGTGATAGAAACTATTTTTCTTCTGAGAACTTTAGCCAAAAATAGCAGATCTACAAGCTCACAACGCCTCGCGCTATTTTTGGCAAAGAGCTTTGGTGTAGAGGGGGAAAAGAGCAGACTAAGTACAGAGTGAAAGTTATGTTTATCAAGTATTGACGGTTCAAGTGGTTAAATATCTGGAAACACAAATTGATATCTATCTATAAATGCGAAAAGTCTCTGCGTGTGTGCGTGCGTGCGTGCGTGTGTGCGTGTCTGTCTGTGTGTATAGAGCATAGTTATTCAGTCACAATAGAACAATAGGATTCAGTTTTAAAACCTGCAAAGTTGCTTAAACCATTCACTGTAAAGCTGTGTTCATTTAACTGAGGATTTTGCAGTGCAATCTTGTAGCTGTGTCGGCACCCTTAAATCTGAATCATAGGCTACACTCCCCTGTGTCTCTATAAGCAGGATTCAGGTTCAGTATTGTAGCAGAATATTCAGCCACATATTGATATAGAAAATGTAATGTTAGCCACTGAACTTTCACTCGCGTTACGGCTTTAATGCCCATATGTGGAGATCCATGATGTCATCAATATTAAGCCCATATCTGGGAATGCCCATATATGGACATATTGTGTCATCTCATGATAACCAGTGTGGTTGTCGCGACGCAAGTCACACTTGCAAATGAATTCCGTCCTTGTCCCTTTTATGTCCAAATACGGACATATTGTGTCAGTCTCTGTTGTTTCAGCTTCTCGCCCTTAGGGAATCTTACTGGTATTATAGTATAACAGGCATTCATAATGTGTGAAACATTTCTAGCAAATTAATCATTTTATTAGAAAATATTTTATTCACATTATGGGGTGAAAGACCGGTGTCTTGAGCACACTATATTTGAATGTCAGCATCTACACTATATATCTCAGCACAGAGACATACATACAGTCATACACGCAACTGGATCTCCCACTGACAGAGGCTGAGAAATTATGTTGAGCTGCTGGATCGGCGGAAAAGAGTGCCATTGACTGGTCAGGGTCACGTTTTCTTGCTTGACCTTTTAGAGAAACTCCACCACAGGTGACCCCTTTGGGGACCTGTACGCATGTAGCCAAGCTTGTGTTTCTACACATTCCATCTATGGAGTCAGAGGTTAATCCTCCTTACACTCTACAGAATACAGTGTGTTCATGACCAAGCTGGTAAACGTATAAATGGGGAGAAACAAATCTCCTAACTTTTTCCTAATGCTTTTCTTTTTAGGGACTCTGTAGACCTATCTCTCACCCATTCCAATGCACCCTGGTGTTGATATAGGATTCAGTCCAACAGAACTCTCAAGTACTTTATTTCTGGGAAAACACAAACGCACGCACACATTTTCGCAATCTAAAAGGTGACATATTAAGGTGAATCCATGGATCTAATCCCTCTGGCCCATTATTCTACCTGACACCTTTAATCTGTTGCATTGGCAACATGAGGGCAAAGAGTCCACAGCGCTCCAAGCTAGCGGCAGTGTAGAGACAAAGCCAGTCTGAGTCCCCAACCTGTTTATCCAGTCCCCACTAATGCCCTGTTTTTACAGGTGAGAAAAGGCACCAAATCCCACAGGAGGCACTAATTGTGCCACCTAGAAAAAAACAAAGAGAAAGAAAAAAAAGGGAGCCCGACCTTGAAGGGTGAAGCTTGACAGGTGTGCTAGATACCCAGCCAACAGTTCAGCTTAACCTGGGCCCTCATATTTGGCTGAAAGGTCAAACCTTTGAACACGAGATGCTCCATCATTGTCTGTAGTGGTTAGCCGAATAAAGGGACAGCACAAAATCACAAAAGAGGTACCTCACTTTGCTTCAGGTTCACCTCCATTAGATTACTTACAGGTGACAGGACTCCTGGGATTGACACAGTTTCCACCTTGCATGACATTGCGCCAAGTATTTTGTGGCAGTTGTAGTGATTGCGGTAGACTATTAATTATGACATTACAATCGAGTTATGCAATCAAACATTATGACACATTATGCAATCATTCCCCCTACAAAAGCTCTGTCCTTATTCTACATTAGACCTTGAGGAACTCTATCATTTGCATTGCCTCTGTTTATTTTCTTCAGGTTTTTGGGTGCTGTGATTCAGGTTGTCACTTTTCCTATACAGAACCGGGGGGAAAAACCACACATGAGTGTCGTTCCTGAAATAAAACCACGCGGGAACAGAACCAGCTCCAGCAGCAGACAGGGAGAAAATGATTCACAGTATCTGGACGATCTGGCTGGTAATTTCCAAGTGTGGGGAAGGGAAGGGGAAGGGAGCTGTGAGCAACAGATGCAACAACATGACCGAGAAAGAGGAGCTGGACAGACCACCACACTGGGAGCCACTGTTTTGGGAGAAGATCTCTGTTTCACTTGGAGGCGTCTGACAGAGCCAGTAACTCGACGCAGGAGGATGTTCGGCAGGTGAAACCCAGCAGGGACGTGCAGAGAATTTTAGAGAGGCAGGGGCCTTTTAGTGAGAATATTGAAAATAGCAGACCTCCAAGCTCCAACGCGTTGGAGCGCGACGCGTTGTGAGCCTGGAGGTCAGCTATTTTCAGTACTTGATACCACACTAAACTAAGCATAAAAAAGGCAATACTGGAGATGTGGCATACAGTACACTTATTTCTACACAGAGAGGGCATTTCTTTCAACATAAGACGCTGCATTCAATTTCAGGAGAGTTTGAACTTGAATGCTGCCGTCAGTTACCGGTAAGGCAAGGAAAGAGGGCATTTTCATTTCTTTCACCTTAGTGAAAACTGCATTCATAGTCTGGTGAGGGCACTTTTTACAGGAGCATAAAAGGGCAGGGGCTCAAGCCCCCTTTGATGTCTATTTGGTCTGGGTGCCTGAAACCCAGACCAAAGAGGCGACAGCGTCCACACACCAAACACTCGCCTCTTCCTTGTGGATGCTAAAAGAGAGTAGCCGTGCCATGCCAGGAATCCCAGACACGCCACTCGCTTTGCGTTTATTGGCCTTCCCTTTTTCACGGTGGGAGTAGGAAGCAAGTAGTAGTAGGAGAGGGCAAAGATACGAGGCACCGCACCAGGAAATCGAGCATTCAAAAAGACGGGTTAGGCTATATTTAGAGGACACTCTGTCACCATCAGTTTCCCCAGAGAGAAGAATCCCCGCACGGGGGAAGTTTAAGGACCCTGCAGAGCGCAGCGGGGATTTGGCCTGAATCTGCAGTGCCCCTAGGGAACTGTTTACTCCATAACACACCTTCACACACGATCCGAGTTTCTGCATGAAAGATAATGAGCACGGTAGCAATGGATATGGATATTTTACATTCAGCAATCTTTGTCCAGATGTAAGAGAAAGATAGTCCAGAGGCAAGTCATTCTGCTGCTTTTAAATGGACCAAGCACAAGGACCACCCAGGCAGGATGAGAGATACATATTGCAACTTTGTAGCCATAATATGCACAAGACATCCTCTATCCTCTATACCAGGGACATCCTGCGTTAACTGAGGAAAATGAATTGCCACAAAATAAAAAGTGTAATCAAAAGATTGTTTGATTGGAAGTACTGTATTGGAAAGGTATGCGCAAAGTTTATGGGATTTAGTTCTTTCACTCTTAATATATATATATATATATATATATATATATATATATATATATATATACACACACACACACACACACACACACACTGTATATATTCTGTAGGTATAGTAGTCGTATACTAACAAGGAAAGAGGTGGGCAGGTCCTCTTGCTGCTTGCCATTAAAATACTCTGCATGGTTTCTTGGCCTGCCTTTGAGGGCCAACAGATTAACAAATAGTTTGGGTTAATTACTAAGCCAGGGAGCTACTGTTTGTTTGTGCCACTCACACACTGCTGTCGTGCCCCCACCCATCCTCCCACCCACCCACGCATGCATGTGCTGTGCACACACGTGCACGCACGCACGCACACATACTAAACCTAGGTTAACAATGTTTCTAAATACTGCACCTTGCCCCTGGAGCTCTGAATCTAGGCAGATTACAAAGTAGAGGGACTCATACAATTCTTTACTCCCTTTTGTGTGCAACACACTAGGATTAGCACGGTATCTGGATCACTGGGTTTAGACTGGACCTCACAGGCTTCGATGGTTAATAATATGTAGCCTACTTCCTTCTATTCTCATATTTACTGTACCACCAAGACGTTATTATATCCCCACCCCACCTCCACCCCTCCTCCATCCTTTATTGATAAAATAATGCTGTTATAGGCAATATCACATCTCCAAAACCACACTGAAGTTGGGCAGAACCGGGCTGCATTTGCATTTCAACCTCCACCACCTCCCTGCTGCCTGTATTCAATGGTTAACCACATGCACAAATGAGTTCTGTGTGACTGTTGGAGAGAAGAGAGTTTCACACTAAATATAACTTTTTTTTTTTTTAAACTTTGTTTTTTTTATTTTTGTATATAGTAAACAGGTCAACTTGGGCAGCAGTGATACAGAAAATAAAAAATTACAATGCAACAATTTTTAAACACTCGTTATGTTACGGTTCATACAGTCCATGTGTGAGAGGTCTTATTCCATCACAACTTCAGTCCGTTATAAAGTCCTCATTCTGATCCTCCAGAAACTACAGATCTGGTGTGCCTGTTAACAGACTTTCCAACGTCACATTCCCCGTCCCAGCAACATGCTGGACAGGTCTCCAGGTACACCGGTGGAATAGTAAAATAAAACAAAAAAAGTTGGGTAGATATGAGATGTACAAGGGAATAAACTAAAAACATGACAGGGGTAGAAATATAACACACTCAGGTACACAGATTGTCTCACAGAATATCCAGAATATCCATTTTCATGTAAAGTATCCATTTAAGCCAGTATTTATAAAACTTCTCCAAGCACAGCCTTACAGAAAAAGTAAGTTTTTCCATTTCATAAATGCTTCGTACAATGGCTGTCCACTCTTCCCTTTTTGGTGGTTCTTTGTCTAACCATTTTCGGGTTATTGCCTTCTTACCGGCTACCAATAATATTTTGAGGAGGTATTTGTCTGCTGTGCTGAGATCGGTTGGCATATTACACAAGTAAATGTTGGTGAAGTTACATTCCGTCTCAAATCCCATTATTGTGTTGATATCGGATATGATCTCTTGCCAGTATGTTAGGATTATTGGGCAATCCCAGAATACGTGGAAGTGGTCAGCCATTGTATTATTACATTTCCTCCAACAGACCCCAGATTCCGGAGTACCATTCTGTACATATTTTCTTCTTGGAGTAATAAAGAATCTAATCATATTTTTCCATGAAAACTCTCTCCAAATGCCAGAGCTAGAGGTGGTGGACATTACATTACATATATTCAACCAATCGTCCTCCTCCAAAGTTATACCTGCCTCTTTTTCCCACTTAGTTTTGACATAAAGGGTGGAGTGATTCCCTGCCGTCTGTATACTCGAGTAGATTCTTGATATTAACTTTTTGGTGGTGTTGCCCTTGTAGGCATCAATGAGAATATTGATGAGATCTGATTCAACCTTCTCAGTTTTTATATTTTTGTCGTAATGATGTCTCATTTGAAAATATCTGTAACGATCTTGTTTTCCTAAGTTGTGTTTATCAATTAGATATTGAAAATCTTTCATACCTTTAGTAGATGAGATCGAGCTGTATGTTGTAATACCGTACCGGATCCACTGTTTGAATTTATAATCTAGCCGTGCTGGTGCGAAGTCTCTATCGTATGCCACCCACTTCAAAAGCCTTAACTCTCTTTCTATGTTTTGCCTTTTACATTCCTTAAACCAGATGTTTAGGGGGACCTTTGTCCAATCGCCTAGTTCTTTTGCATGCATTTTCATGAGGGTTTTATCAGCCAAAACGGCTTGAAGTGGGACATCCAGTTGATCTAATTCTATATCCTTCCACCTGGCCTCGTATTCGTCATTACACCAGCAGACTAGATATCTCAATTGAGCCGCCTTATAGTAGCCTTCCAAGCAGGGTAGAGATAAGCCCCCCTCATCTTTCGGTAGTTGTAGTGTTTTGAAACGTACCCTAGGTTTACAACCCCTCCAAATAAACCTGGAGATCATACGGTTCCAATTATCAAATTGTTTCTTTGGTATGTCTATAGGTAAAGATTGAAACAAGAATAGCAACCTTGGCAAGACATTCATTTTTATGGTTTCTACTCTGTCACACAAACCCAATACCAATGGAACCCATCTATCCAAGTCAGCTTGTATATCTTTTGTGATTGAGTCATAATTTTCTTGGTAAATATTAGACAGATTTTTAGGTATATTAATCCCCAAATATTTGATAACTTCCATATTCCATTTAAAGTCGTATTTCTTACGCACGCTCTTGTGTGGTGAGTAGTTAAAAGAGAGGACTTGTGTTTTGTCTATATTTAGTTTGTACCCAGAGTATGTACCATATGTTTCAAGACGTGACATGAGTCTTGGCAAACTAGTCTCTGGGTCAGAGAGTGTCACCAATACGTCATCCGCGAACAGGCATATCTTATGTTCTCTGCCATAAAGTGAAATTCCTGATATGGATGTATCTTCCCTTATTGATTGCGCAAGGGCTTCTATGAATAGCGCAAATAGGGCGGGGCTTAAATTACAACCTTGGCGGCAACCTCTCTCCAGCTTGACTACACCGGATAAGCTGCCGTTTACTTTAATTCGGGCAGTTGGCTGATAGTATAGTGTCTTAAAACATGTTATAATCTTTTCGTCAAAGCCAAGGCGTTGCAATACCAGGTATAAGAATTCCCAACGACAGGCATCGAAGGCTTTTTCCGCGTCAAGGCTAATTGCTAATGACTTTTCATTGCTTTTGCTCATCTTGTCTAATAAGAACAGAGCACGTCTGATATTGTCCTGTGTCTGTCTATTTTTTATGAAACCACATTGGCACGGATCAATTAAAGTTGGAAGGATGTCTTCTAGTCGTCTTGCCATTACTGAGGCGAATAGTCTATAGTCTATATTCAAGACAGAGATAGGTCTATAGGAGCTACATTCCTTTCTGTCCTTGCCTGGTTTCGGGATCACCGATATTATAGCTTGTCTCCAAGAAACAGGTGTCTCTCCGCCCTGGAGAACGTGGTTAAAACATTCTTTTAGTAAAGGTGTCAGTGGTTCACTGAACTTTTTATACCATTCGGCCGGAAAGCCATCTTCCCCAGACATTTTATTTGTTTTCAAGTTCGATATAGCTTCCTCAATCTCTGTTGTTGTAATGTCTTTTGTTAAAAGTTTGTTTTGTGATTCTCCTATTGATGGCAAGTCCAGGGAATCCAAAAAGTTTTGTACAAGTGCTGGTTCTGCTGCTTCAGGTTGGGTGTATAGCTTTGTATAGTATTTTTCAAAGGATTGATGTATTTCTTCAGTGGTGTAACTAAAGTTATTAGTATCAGGGTCCCTAATTTTAAAGATTGATCTTTCATTCTGTTGTTTCCGTAGTTTCCATGCCAACATTTTTTTGGCTCTAGGCCCATTTTCATAATATCTTTGTTTAATATATTTCAGTTTGACTTCCACCTTTTTGTCAAGTATTTCGTTTAGTTTTCGTTTTGTTGTGTTTATTTGTTCTGTTAATTGGTGGTTATTTGAGTTCACATGTTGTTGTTCTAAACTTTCCAATTTATTTGTTAATTCGGTAATTCTCTGTCGTTGTAATTTTTTCTGTTTAGTTGACCACATTATTAACTTTCCCCTCCACACAGCTTTTCCTGCATCCCATAAAACACTTGGAGTTATTTCCTCTGTATTATTAAATTCTAGATAGTCACTTATTTCCTTCGTAACATATTCTTGACATTGTGGGTCGTTTAGGAGACTTGTATTAAGCCTCCAAACTGTGTTTTTAGGACGAACATCCAAATGAAGTCTCAGGTATACTCCTGCGTGGTCAGACACATCTTTAACCCCTATTTTACAGTCTATAATCCTATGCCTCTCCGTATTAAGCATAAAATAATAATCAAGCCTACTGTGGACACGGTGGGGGTGTGAAAAAAAACTGAATTGTTTTCCTGTTGGGTTAAGGTCCCTCCACACGTCAAACATTCCTGTCTCATTAAGTAGCTTTTTGACATACAGTGATTCTGAGTTTAATTTCTTTTGTGGATTTGAGGAATCTCGAACCGTTAACTGAATATTCCAATCTCCTGCTACAATAAGTATGCCTGAGACCTCAGTAGTAATCAACCCAAATATCTTCTTGATTAGTAGCTTATCTGGGCCTGGCGGCCTATAAACATTAAGTAGTGTCACTTCCTTGGAATCAAGGGTCCCCTTTACCAGGACGTATCGTCCCTCTTTATCAACAATTTGAGTAGTGGGCTGAAATACCACCTTATTTGAAATAAGTATTGCAACACCCCTTGCATTTCCCTTATCGTAAGATGAGTAGAACGTATTTTTGAATCCCATTTTTTTCAGTTTTTCATGTTCACCTCGTGCCATATGCGTTTCCTGCCAAAAGATTATTTGTTGGTTTTCCCTTTTCATCTTGGCTATTAATTTACCTCTCTTAATTGGGTTCTGTAGCCCGTTAACATTGAGTGTAATTATCCTATATTCCTGCTGTAGCATGTGTTCGCTATTGTAGTAAAAAATAAACTGAAAACATTTTCACTGTAATCCCCAGTAGACCTTAAGTTATATACATTAAACATAGTTAAAATGAAAAATAAACAATCAAAGATAGAGAATTCCAAAGTTGAGGATACTTCTTTAAATAGTACCTCGTGGAGAAAGGAAAACCTCATTTCTGTAGAGGGCCTCTCTTGTGCAAAGTTTCTGGGGGGTTCCCGTTCCCGTACTTCAATGCACATGACACTAGGTGGAGCTCTTGTTTCCCAGACAGAGGGCCTGTAATATTTTAAACTGTCTGGGTCAATATCAACTCAAAAAGACACTGATATTTGATCATCAGGTATAAACCTAAACTCTTCTAGTAGAACACGAATAATCCCAAATCCAACTGTCCCTTAAGGACACCTCAAAATGGCGCTGATATTTAATCATCAGGCTTAAATCTAAACCAAATAAAGCAAAAGTAACCCAAGTTCCTACTGTCCGTTAATGTCAAACCCAAAGGTTAATTTATGATGATAGTTATTCATCAGGTAGGCCCATTAGTCTACTCTAGGTGATTTTTTTTTTTCACTCTGTGTTAATCTATTCTAGACCGTCACCTCGAAAAGATATTGACCTTTAAGTAGGTACTATTCTAGACAGTCTTTGTAAATTGAGAAAAATTAGCTTGGAGTAATATTCAAAAAATAGTATTTAGCCTTTTAGCCTGATAGAGTAAAACAAAAACATCAAAAAATCCCCTAAAAATAAAAATGATCTGCCTTTAGGCCTGACGGAGACAGTAGTTGTAAAAAATAAAACATAAACAAACAAATAATATACATATATATATAAGAACATACAAAAACACCCATACCTACATATATGAGGATCCAAGTTATAATAGTAACTATTCATCAGCTAGGCCTAAGTCTAATGGATCCACTCGAAGTTACACTGATATTTAGTTACCGGGTATTAACCAAAACTATTACCTCCGAAAGACATTGATACCTATTCAGGTAATATTCCTAACCGTCTTTGTAAAGTAAAAGTTGAAAATTAAAGTAATAATACAAAAAATGATAACATGCCTATTGGCCTGACGGAGAGAATAAAAAAATAAAATTAAAAATTAAAATAAAAGTGACCTGCCTTTTGGCCTTACGGCGACAACAACAAGAAAAATAAAATAAAAAATAAATATGCACATATATACATATAAAAATATACATATATACAGACATATATTAAAGTCCAGAGTCTTACTGTCCGTTTTTGTTGGTATTTATCAATGTTGTACTTTGTCCATTAGTGTGCAGTATGGATTGGTCTTACCAGATTGATGATCTTCATTGTCAGAAAGATATTCTTTAGTTAGCTTCTTGCGTGATGGTTTCTGTAGATGTCGGTGGGGGTTCTGGATTGCGGCGGAATTCCTGGAGCTTCTGTCGGGCTCTCTCCAGTCGTGCTCGACGGCCGCCGGAGTTTTTCTTCCCTACTTTCATCCAGGACATTTCCTTCATCCTCTCCAGGCGAGCCGCAACATCATCCGCTGCCGCGGGTGGCCGATCCTCGGCGGCGGCCGTGCCCCCGGCGGCGGCGGCGGTCTCCTCGTCGCTAGCGAGCCCTCTCCTCTTCAGGTCCAACCTCGCCTCCTCCACGCTGTTGTAGGTGACGCTGGGGCCGGTGGCTCGCCCAGCTCCTTCGTAAAACACACGTATTTTTGCTGGTGGGGGTGTATGGAAGGCAATTCCTTTCTTTTGAAGAGCCTGACGGATCGGAGCATAGGCCATTCTTTTCTTTTGTATTTCTTGCGGCCAGTCATTGTCAAAAAACACCCTTTTCCCGTTTAGAAGAACAGTTTTCTTCTTCCATGCCGTGGTACGCACCAATTCTTTTGTTCTCTCGTCCAGAAAGTTCATCACGATTGAACGTGGGTTAGCATCTGGTGGTGGTTTGGGGGCGAGGGATCGGTGACAACGCTGTATGCCGAGTTCCATGTCAAGAGCCAATTCTTTCTTAATGAAATTATTAATAAATTCCATCAGTTTGCTTGGTTCACAAACATCTTCTGGAACAGAATACAGTCTCAGATTGGCCCTTCTGGAATGTTGTTCGTAACTTATTAGCCTTGATTTTAGTTTCTCCTGCTCTTGTACAAGTATGCACAATACCTCCTTAGCTTCGGTGCTCCATTCCTCCATGTTCGAAACCCGTTGCTCGGCCTCCTCGACGTTCCTCGCCGTCTCCTTCAGGTCGGAGACTAATTTATTTAATTTAGAATTAACATCATCTCTGAGACCTGCCATGTCATTCTTCATCGAGGTTCTGAAGCTGTCCAGCTCTTGTTTCACGTCGGTCCTGATGGCTTTTATGTCGGCGTGTATTGCTAGCATGCTGGCTTGCAGGCTTTGCATGGGATCCCCCCCAGCCTCCATGTTGTCGTTGCGTTTTCTTCCTGTCGTCTGTTTGTCTACATTTTCCAGTCTTTGAGTTGATTTGCTCCTACTCGCACGTTCATCCCCTGACATTTTCACGTTTAAACTTCAAAAAAATGCGCAATTTAAGGGGATAAAATAGGCCTTGTCTGGGAGCTCTCCTTCTACACAACCGCTCCCTCTGGCGCCATATCCGGAACTCACTAAATATAACTTTTAACCGAACCGCAATGAGGGGAGAAGCTGAGGTCTGGGCTGTGGCCACAGCAACAGTGGTTTTCCCTGCTTTGTCAGTCATTATATTGCTGCCACAGGAATATGTCCACTGAGCCCTCACAAGCAGTAACTACAGATTGCAGCCAAACCTTGACGCAAGGCTACAGTACAGGGGCAGAGGTGTTTTGGTCTTCACATGTGGTCCAAGACTGTTGCAGTGTTAAGGCTGGTACAAGCCGACATCTTGCCATCAGTCCTATAAGAGGCTGTGGTCGAAAATCGGTTGTGGAATGTTTGGTGTGCACGAGTCACTGACCCGACCCTCAAGCTCGATCAGCGAAAGAGAGTCGCACAAATGTCATAATGTCAAGAGCGGCAGAAAGTGTGTGTGTGTGTGTGTGTGTGTGTGTGTGTGTGTGTGTGTGTGATGCATGGACATCAACATTACGGACAAACAATGCACCACAACAAACTAAAACCCTGCCCACTACAGGGGGTGTGTTCAACTCAAGAGCCAATTACCATATTCTCAATATCTCTCCCGAGAACATAGCAACAAGACGACAAACAGGTTTCAGATGAAAAGTGTGAAAATGCCAAGCCCCCAGAACCACGGTATAGCATTGAAGCAGCCATTAGCCTAGTGGTCAAACATGGGACTGCAGTTAAACCGAGTTAAACGCTACTGCGCGTGCGTATGCTAACTGTTAAGGCTACTGTTTACCCTAGTGAGCCTGCTCAGGCCTCGGCCAATCAAACGTTTGGCACATAGATCCGTACGTGATCCGCACCTAACAATCAGGGTGCCGTATTTATGTGCCAAAACGGCTCCTCCTGTAGTCTTCCGGGTGCTTCAAACGCCACTGAGAAACTTGCATTGAAATGATAGCTGGGGGCGGGGCTGGTCCGCTCTCTATTTATATATAACTCTATGGAAAATGCTCTGTCTGTTTGTTTTTGTCGTTTTTGTTGCCTTCCAGTTGGCTTTACACTGCAGATTCCTGCAGACTACTGCCACCTCCTGGCATGGAGGTATTTCCTCTCACCCAAGCACATAACAATGCCACCTGTGCGGTGTGTAAACAGCGTGCACACATGCAGCAACATTTAGCACCCAATGCCTGACCTGACCTTTAAAGTTGGTGTGAAAGAGTGCTTGAAGTTATCATGCAAATGAAGACTAATGAGCAGAAACAGGGAAACTGGTATTTGCCGCAGGCTGTCCAGAAACCTTCTTGCAGCGATCGCCCTGAGACAATATAATATCAATGTGTAGCCATCTTCAGGAGGTAGATGCGCAATGCAAATTTATATTCTATAGCTAAAACTTGAACCATATTAGTGAATAACAAATGTGCCCCAACCTCAGAATGATATCAAAGCTAGTCAGGTCAGAAGTGATAAGAGTTTGAGATAGCCTGATCACTAAATATACTCCTCTGAACTGAGCAGACTTAATGTGAATGTACCATGTGAACTGTACTAAAAGCAGTTTAAACATTCAATAGAAATGCTGCGGAGATTGTCAGTTAGTAGGATGAGCCCACGGATGAACAGATGGCAAACATTGTTATTTATATATCAAAATAAAAATAAACTCTTAAGCTGCTTTATTTTGCTCACGTTTTTCAGGTTTAATCCACTGATATTGTTGCTGGGCATTGACATCAGATAAAACACATGATAATGATAGTAACACCTCTGAAAAACAAAACTACAGCACATTGAGGACACGCAGAGCGTCGTCGCAGACCCATTCCAGAATGCTGGGCATTTAAACATGAAGGGGAGATCCCCCCCTCAACACACACACACACACACACACATATAGAACAAAGACTTGGCAGAGGAGTAAAAATAGGAGCTTGCTGCTATTCCTTTACAGGGGTTGGATGGATGGATGGATGGATGGATGGATGGATGGATGGATGGATGGATGGATGGATTGATTGATGGGTAAGAGGTTGTCCAGATGAAAAATGTGACTGAATGACAAGACAGATCCACTTTCTGTTAATGAAACCTGCAGCAGCACCACTAGGGTGGATCTTAAATTACCTTTTTTTGATTTTCTTGAGTCTCACCCCCCAATTATGTTCCAATGTACAAAAAACTGCTTTGGTTAAAATTTGGTTGAATTTCAAGCATATTTAGAGGTAGCTCAATCAAGTCAAAGATTGTACATTTTATTGGTCAAAATCGAATTGCACTGCAGGCACATTTAAGTTATACATTACACATTATTCTTATACTAAGCACAGAAATTATATTTTTTAAGCTTACAAATCTAAACACAAATCTGATTACATGTTTGTCATATGTCAAACCAGAATTAATGTATTGTAGGAAATAGCAAAGCAAAGAATGACAATTTGCAATTTTTCATTTAACGTGCACAATGACATGTCTTTATTGCACACTCTTCAATCATACAACACACAACAAGCACACAGCCCCACTTCCTTGTTTACCCCCAAAACCCCCGAAAGTCACTGCAGTATAGCAATTCAGTAGTTACTGATCAATTAAAGTATGTTTTCGGCTATCGGGATACTTGTGCCGATAGTCCTGCACAATTTGCAGCAAGTATTGGAGTTGGGACTCATCTTTAGTAATGAGACCACAATATTCTTGTATTAGGGCAACCCCACGCTCTGCATGATCATTGACAACATTCATCGCCTTCACTACAGCCAGAGCTTCTTGGTAGTCCTCCCTGGGCTCCCACTCAAAGCACCTTGGAAAAAATCTTCAATGTTCTTCCTTGCAATTGTTCCAAGGTCAACAGTAATTCTCTTCATATGCCCCTGTTCACCATAAGTGATTGGAAAACTTTTGAGAAACAGCTTTAGACACCTCAGCATTTATTGATGAACCGGATACCTTGCTGCTCGAGGTATCCGGTTCAGAGCTCCAGGAGCTACCCATCATGCCCGTTGGATGGCAAAGGTTATTTATTGTATGAAGATCTGGATGTTTCATGGCCAATTCAAACTGGCCTTCAGGGAAGAAAAAGCATGCATGGATTTGTGCATTTTTGCAGTTTGCAATTATGTGAAGGCATGGATGATGGCACCTGTTGCTGTCAGCGTTCCACTAAATGACTTGGCAGCTGTTAAAATCGTTGCTGGAATATTCATCAATAAATGCTGAGGTGTCTAAAGCTGCTTCTCAAAAGTTTTCCAATCACTTATGGTATTTGGCTCCAGAGATCGTCGGACTTGCATTGTTTGACAGTCAAGTGAGCGCGCAAACGAAGAGGCTGATGGTGAGAGCCATGAAAGATGGAAATGAAGATCATGAACAGGGGCATATGAAGATAATTACTGTTGACCTTGGAACAATTGGAAGAACATTGAAGTGCTTTTCAAAATGATGGATCTCCCAGATGACTTCCTTGACGTTGATCCCGATGAGTGTGAGCCCAGGGTAGACTACCAAGAAGCTCTGGCTGTAGTGAAGGCGATGAATGTTGTCAATGATCATGCAGAGCGTGGGGTTGCCCTAATACAAGAATATTGTGGTCTCATTATTAAAGATGAGTCCCAACTCCAATACTTGCTGCAAATTGTGCAGAACAATCGGCACACGTATCCTGATAGCCGTAAACAAACTTTAATTGATCAGTAACTACTGAATTGCTATACTGCAGTGACTTTCGGGGGGTTTGGGGGTAAACAAGGAAGTGGGGCTGTGTGCTTGTTGTGTGTTGTATGATTGAAGAGTGTGCAATAAAGACATATCATTGTGCACGTTAAATGAAAAATAGCAATTTGTCATTCTTTGCTTTGCTATTTCCTACAATACATTAATTCTGGTTTGACATATGACAAACATGTAATCAGATTTGTGTTTAGATTTGTAAGCTTAAAAATTATAATTTCTGTGCTTAGTATAAGAATAATGTGTAATGTATAACTTAAATGTGCCTGCAGTGCAATTCGATTTTGACCAATAAAATGTACAATCTTTGACTTGATTGAGCTACCTCTAAATATGCTTGAAATTCAACCAAATTTTAACCAAAGCAGTTTTTTGTACATTGGAACATAATTGGGGGGTGAGACTCAAGAAAATCAAAAAAAGGTAATTTAAGATCCACCCTACACCACTGCAGCATTCTTGACTGTTGTGGTCAATTTGACCCACATTCCAGCTACCCCTCCTGCTGTAGTCTGCTATCAAAACTGATAACCGATGTCAAATGACCGACTTCTAACCAAATAATCGAGAAGCAAGGTTTTTTTATACCGTTGGTGCCTGTTGAGATTGGCACATTTTCTAGGGCAACCTGCCAAGATCACACATGTCACACGTGTCTTCTTCTTCTTTCTTAGTCTTTTACTCTCAAAGAATGACTGCAATGTAGTAGCCTGGGGCCAGCCTAGATACTAATGCATCTAGCTAACTAACTGCAGTATCTACCTAGTATCCCTACCTTGTTTTAACATGGATGGGATGTCTAGCTCAGCTAGGCTAGCAATGTAGTGCATTTGAAACTACATTGCAGTGCACATCATGGGGTGATCACTGCTTGCCTCCTGTGAATTGTTATATTTTTAAATTGTTTATTTTATTTTTATTTCGTTGTTGAGTGAGGTCAGCAGACAAAGTGACATAAGTGAGATGAAAAAACATGGGTGAAATCTGCCAATCTCAATAAGCACTAACTAATCAATGAATTGACACAAAAGTCTGAATAACAACTTAATCACTATTCTATACTTCGTGGTACAAGGGTGTGTGCAAAAAAATACAAAAGTGGCCGCTCTACAAGCTCAACCCGTTAGTTGTATCGCAAGCATTGTGAGCTTGCAGATCTGCAATCTTTAGTGTTATTGTTAATCATCGTTCGTAAAAATTGTAATCGGAGCAAAACTTTGGAATACGGTAATCATGCATGGCCCTAGTCTGTAGTGTTTACGCCAGAGGAGAGGTTGGTGGGCGGGTGGCGGTTGAGGGAGGGGTAGCTGTAAGCCCTGCGATGTCATATGGCATTTGAAAGGCTTTCCTCAAATTTCACTAATAACCCCGCTGAGAGGTGTGCTGCATTTCGTCGTTGTCAGGTGGAAACCTTGTATGTCCAAAACGGTTTGTTTTGTATTTATCATTTGTAAAATGATTTAAACTAGTGAAAACAGACGATCTACAAGCACACAACGCCTCGTGGTGCGAGGCGTTGTGTGCTTGTAGATCGGCTGTTTTCACTATTTTTGTGTAACAGCCTTGTATGGTGAAGCAGTGCTTTACTTTGCGAAAAAAATTACAAATTTGAAACTTGGAGATACGAGGTTTCCACCCAACAATGACGATGTACAGTTACATGGTGAAATCCTGAGGGTTGATTAGACTCTCCCAGTTAAACACTCATGGTTTTACTGTGCAGGAGAGATAATTCACCTGGGGCCTCTGGGGTGCAAGACGTGGCCTCCATCAGCAGGACTCTTCAAAGTGAAAATGTACTATCAATGGAGACTCTTGACCCTGTGCCGCTGTTTATTCTGAACTAATGTTTGCCTGCTCTGTTTATCCAGGCAGACTGGGAAGAAAGTCCCCTGTTTACTGATCCCTGGAATGGCACTGATGGCTTTTACTCAACACGCATACTTTCCCTGTAGTATGCAAATACATACAGTAAGATACAGGCCTTTATGACAGTGGTTCTCAAGCTTGTCCGTGTCAAGGACCCCCAAAATAATGTGTATTTGACCAAGGACCCCCATTTGAACATATTTTGTACCAGGGACCAACATAAAACATATATTGTTTCAATATATTCCACATCTGGCTTTGTATGTATGTATGTCCGTCCGTCCGTAGGTCAGTCCGTATGTCCTGCAAAGCTTGGTGGGACGCTCTTAAAATTAACTCATAAACTCACACTACTGTAGGTGTGTTTAAAAAAAAGAGCAGATCTACAAGCTCACAATGCATCGCATTGTGAAGCAATGTCAGCTTGTAAATCGCCTATTTTCAAATAGCCAATCATAGGCTTAAAGTGGTTAAACTGATTTTGATGATATATCAACTAATTTTGCTGTGGACCCCATGGAAACCCCTCAAGGACCAATGGGGGTACACTTTGAGAACCACTGTTTTATTAAATATAGCAAAATGTTTCTCTCAGTTTTATTTGAAGAAATTAATGTTTGTTTAGACGTGGCTGGTAGTCCAGATGAAGCCAGGTTTTAAGTGTGTCCTGGAAAGACTGTAAGCATGGATTTAGATTGGAATCGGCTTCATTTAATGTACTGTATAAATTCACATATTATGTCAGAGTTAAATGTGGGCCAAAAGCAGGTTATCGCCGTTGTCGGGTGGAAACCTTGTATCTCCAAAACCGTTTTGTATTTATCATTTTTAAAAATGATTTAAACTAGTGAAAACAGCTGATCTACAAGCACACAACGCCTCGTGGTGCGAGGCATTGTGTGCTTGTAGATCTGCTGTTTTCTTTCTTTTCAAATCTTTTTATTATATTTTCACATAGAAATAGCCCAGAGGCGGGTAGACAATCTCAATAAAAAACATCATCACATGTAGATATTTGAGTACATCATTATGAGAGAGAACAAAACCCGACCCCTATCCCCCCTCCCCCCACCCTCAATCCCCAGGACGGTTGCACACCAGGTTCAATAAAACAAGAATTAAAATAAAAATTAGTACAGAGAAAAGAGAGAAAGTAAGAAGAGAGCGGAATAGATATTCAGAACTCGTTGCGTGTTGGGTTGGTCAGAGCAGGTAAGCGCCACACTACGCCATTTGGGTATTACGGTAGAACATCATAAAAGGGCTCCAAGTCTTATAGAATTTCTTTTCAGAGACAGAAATTGAGAACCTCAGCATCTCCAGCTCCAGACAGGACATCACAGCGCAAAGCCACTGATTAAGCCCAGGCGGGACAGCATCTTTCCATTTAAGCAGAATGGCACGTCTAGCAATCAATAACGTGAAGTCAATCTGCTGTTTTCACTTGTCTTGTGTGACCGTCTTGTATATTGAAGCAGAGCTTTACTTTATGAAAAAAACATACAAATATGAAACTTTAGATACAAGGTTTCTGCCCGACAGTAATGTTATGCTTCTCTTCTTGATTCATGACAAATACCAAACATACCCAGGACTGTGCCTTTTAGCACATTTGTTTGTTCAAATGATTTGTCATTCTCTAGGGATATTGTCACACTGTGATGTAAAAAGCGTGATCTGAAAAACGACACATAAATCTGTAATGTTTCTGTGTGGCCTGCGTAGTGGCTGTAGGCTATTTTCTCACACTTTTGTTATGCTTGTCAATTCAGTGTTTTGCTTTGTTGTTGAGATTTGAGAATGTTCCAAAAACACTCTCTAAGAATGAATTTGGAAGATGCATTTAATTTACTGGTTTTCCTAAATAATCCCACATCCTGTTGACCCAAAGTACCAATACAACTGACCTGAATTGGAAACATTGAACTAATAATGGCTTTGATCATTCTGGACCCAGCGCAAACCAACGTAATTCTACTAAGCCAGGGGTCCTCAACATTTTCAGGCCAAGGATCCCTTAGTTGAGAGAGAGAGATGAAGCAGGGACCCCCACAACCTTTTCGTATATTCCATATAGTTTCATCGTTTGACAGCACAATTATCAGTGTATGTTGGATTCATGTCAATTTGTGTTTTCAGATATTTAACCACTTAAACTTTCAATAGTTGATCAACTTGACCTTTCACTCTGTAATGAATCTACTCTTTCCCCCTCTACACCAAAGCTCTTTCCCAAAAATAGCCGATCTACAAGCTCACAACGCCTCGCAGTGCGAGGCGTTGTGACCTTGTAGATCTGCTATTTTTGGCTAAAGTTCTCTGAATATGGACGCTAGGGTTCAAGTGGTTAATATAACCAAGGAGAAAAAAAGGTTTCTATCACACAAAGATTTGGAGGACCCCCAGTAGTAACTCTGATGACCCCCTAGGGGTCCCGGACCCCCTGTTGAAGACCCCGATGCTAAGCTATTTGATTATTTGACATGATGGCAGCAGAGACAGAAACATAACTCTCTTGGGGATTGATGGCAGTAGTGGTCTTGTCTCAGCTACCCACTAAAAAGTCAAATTGATTATCTATGGCAGCTAGCTTCCCCCCTACTCTATCTATACAACACTCAGGTTGCTCGTTTAAAAGGGGGGTCAACCAGAATTGATTACACTCAGAAACTAAGACAGACTGGTTGGATTTTTATCATCTCTGTCCTATGTCCAAGAGGAATTCAGCACAGTAGGGTATGATAAGAGTAAACAAAGTCTAACGTTCAAGGTCCTTCCTCATCTCACACTGAGTGAAGTGTGTTGTGTTTAAACAAAGCAGATGCAGAAGGAAACTGGCTGCTTCTGTGGCATTAATTAATTGGGAACTCTGTAATTCTGAGAGACTTTGTATCAAAACTTGGTGTTCCTCGTTGTACAATTCAAGGGGACACGATACATACATGGCTGGGGAAACAAATTAGAAGTCTGGTGATTTACTCCACCTGTTTTAATAGGTAAGCGGGGGCCTCTTAAAGTGAGGTCATGTTCCTAAACCCCTTACTAGAGCTAATCAGTTTAAGAAATGTATTAGTCCCAGTCAACACAACGAAATAGATACCGCAATTTGTTATGTTTTAGTTTAGTTTTAGTGACTTAAGCGTAATACTGTACACGCTCCATTCGAAGTTGTGGAAACGGAGCAGATATTCAGAACTTCTGATGGCCGGTCTCAGAACCTTTGCTTAGAACTCCTTAGCACCCAGGTTCTGACTGTCTGAACTAGTTCAGAAAGCCCTTCAGAAACGGCAATTCCCCGATGACGGTAGGAGCATGTGTTGACCTTTACTGCCATAGTCGTAATTTGTGTTATTATAACGGAAGCAAATAACCAGTAACCACCCCACCAAAATAATAATAATAATAATAAAAAGTATGTGTTGAAAATAAATAAACACTAGTTCTTCTGCATATGTTTGCCCAAACCACATGTCCAGGTCCGTCCACAAAATTTATATTTGTGGTCAAAGGTGACCTGGCATCTCAAGTAAAGAATAAAAATGTCATGATGAAGTAAGAGATTTGGTGCAGGCTGGTCAAGGTGAGAGACAGGCCTCTCAAAAAAGCAATTAAGGAGAGAGTCATAATATTGAGTTTGTGAGTGTGTGTGTGTGTGTGTGTGTGTGTGTGTGTGTGTGTGTGTGTGTGTGTGTGTGTGTGTGTGTGTGTGTGTGTGTGTGTGTGTGTGTGTGTGTGTGTGTGTGTGTGCGCGTGGGGGGGTTACATTCCTTTGAGAGACGCAGTACCAGCAGACTGTGAAATTCATATTGACTAGAGGGGAGAACGGACTGGTAAGCAACAGCGTCTTTGCTTTTTCCGCCCCGTTCGTCAGCTAGAGAATATTGCTGTCGAACACCTTTTTTTCTCACAGATGCTTCAGAGCAATTCAGCCAGTCAATGAAGCACCTCATACAATCACACGCAATAAGTCTGCTCCCAGGAATGCCATTCAGATGAAATGAAAAGCACTGTCCCTTCTTCAAAAAGAGCGACATATCGTCACTGTTGGGCAAAAACCTTGTATCTCCACAGTTTCAAATGTGTAAAGTAAAACCCTGCTTCATCATACAAGGCCGTCACTCAAAAGTAGTGAAAACAGCAAATCTACAAGCACACAACGCCTCGCACCGCACAAACGGTTTTGGACATACAAGGTTTCCAACCCGACGATATACTGTAGTGAAGACACTTGGTAGATTGACATTTTGAAGAAAAAGGGTAGGGGGGATATGAAATTACTGCTGCGCTCTGGATATGTGTGCAGTGATGTATTAAATCCAACTTGATTAAAGACACTGAAAATGCCTTCAACAATGAGCTGTACAAGTCCACTTAATTAAGTCAACGTGTGTCGCGGAGCCCTGGGAAATGGAAAGCAAAGCAAATAGTGTGGCTGTTCAGTCCCTTAGCCTTTCTCTGGCTGCTAATCAACAAGCTTGATCTTCAAGTGGAACAGGCCTTGGGGACCGCGCTCTCTGCTTGGCTGATCCTGGCAATTTGCGCTTGATAATACGCTCAGCACCCCAAATACCCTCTCAACCTAATCATAGGCCGCTCAAAAAGCACAAACAAAGCCCCTATATACATCTGCGTTAACGGAGATTACCCACATAATGACTAGATTGTTATTACAGTACGTGCTCCCTGTTGTGTTGTCTCTCTTTGATTGCCCCCACTTCTGAGATTACGATATAAAGACGTTTCATTTGATTTGATAAAAATAACCATATGGCTTTAAAGGGCATAGCAAAGAGCCTAGTGAAACACTGTTGTTGTTTGTCTTTGTTAACCTCAGAATTTGCTTTTGTGCAATCTTTGTTTATGTTTTTAATTACTCATACAATACAGCCAAGTGAAAGCATCTGGAGGGCATTACAACACTGCCGGGAGGTTTCAGCGAGGTGTGCGTCTGTGTCTGCCTGTCAGCGTGTGTGTGTGTGTGTGTGTGTGTGTGTGTGTGTGTGTGTGTGTGTGTGTGTGTGTGTGGTGTGTGTGTGGGGGGAACATGAGAGTCTGGTAACGCTTCAAGTTCCTCCTCTCCTAAACCTTCGTCACGTTAACAAAAGCCACAGTCGCTAGCTACAATAGCCTAATTGCCATGTCATCAGTCAAACACATGGCAAGAGTGTAAGAAACAATAGACCGGGTGACTTCATCAAACAAAGACATTATCGGAGAGAACTGTAGCGCCGCAGTTCAGAACCACATGAGGAGAGAGATGAAAGAATAAGGATGCATGTAGAGCGTGATCTTTCCCACACGCACACACACACACACCACGCTGCGCAGAGAATAGAGGGGTGACAGCAGCGTCACATCAAAACCAAGGGAGATTTCAGCCACTGACAAAATCAAACGAAACCACAACAGTCAAGTACTCAGAAATGGAAAGCTTACCTTTGAATGGGATGAAGACTCTGGGTGCAGCCATAGGGTCACTGGTAATCACGGTGGTCCCCAGGGCCATGTTGGACAGTGCCAGGAGGGCGTGGGCCATCCACACACCGGCCAGCTGCATGGTCAGTGGTCAACCAACCTCCAGCAGCACAGAAACAGTAGAACAACCACTGGAACAACAAGGGGACAGCCAGACAGACAGACACAGACAGGCAGTGCAGTGAGAAGAATCCAAGAAATAAAACAACAGTGTGAGACACGCACACAGGGGTGTCGCACCGAATTCTGGGCCCTGGGTACAAGGATTCACTCACATTTTGTGCTTTAACTATTGAAAAATAGCAGATCTACAAGCTCACAGCCGGGCACCGAGTGTCGCGCTACGAGCTTGTAGATCTGCTATTTTTGAAAAATCATGAAGATTTGTGCAAGTATTTGAATATTTCAAATCCTTCAAAGGTTTTTTTTTTTTTAATCTATGTTTCTATGTCAGTGGTGCTCAAACCTTTTCATGTCAAGGACCCCCAAAATGATATGTATTTGGCCACGGACCTCCATCTCATAACATTTAGTTCCAGGGACCCCCCAGAAGCAAAATTTGACTTACAAATGTTCGCTTAGAAAATACATATATTCAAAGATTTGCACACATTTTCACGACTTTTCAAAAATAGCGGATCTACAAGCTCGTAGCTGTGAGCTTGTAGATCTGCTATTTTTCAATAGCTAAAGTATAAAATTATTAAGGCCCCCTCCACCTTGGGCCCTAGTAACTCAGTCCCACTTACCCCCCCTTGTGACGCCCCTGCACGCACACCCAGATCCTAGACTCCAGGCTTCATGCTGACAATAATAACAAATGATTTTAGAGAGCTGGGTTTTCATTTGTTCATAGGAATATTGGCAATGGTGAATATGACATTCGTGGTATGTATCAAGAGGATTTGTGAGAATTAAAGAGAGAGATGTCAAAATAACGGTCCTCAAGGGGGTCCTCCATTCTCTGAACTCTGGTAACACAACACTGCTGTGGGAGGATCACACCCCAGACCACAGAGCGTCGCTGGAATCAATCCAACATTCATTTTCTGCTTAGTAAACAATTCCATTTGGCAGATATTATATTTGACTATTTGCGTGTGTGTGTGTGCGTGCGTGCGTGCGTGCGTGCGTGCGTGCGTGTGTCTTAGAGTTAGAAAGACAGGGAGAGAGAGAGAAAGAGAGAGACATACAGACATTCAGAGACAGTTGGAGATGAACATGTTGATGGGAGGATCTCTCTGCTGTTGTTGCTTGTGTTTGTGGTAATGATAGTACCCTTTCGTCTCTTCTTCTGCCGACTCACAACACACATTCCTACTTCATGACAGTGTCCGTGTCCTACTCTGTAATTATAAAGTTCACCTAATACCAGGTTGTTTGCACTTACCAGGGACTAGGGTCGTTACTGAGGTAATTTCTTCCCTGAGAAAATAATGACCGGAGGATTCAAAAGGAAACCAAAAACAAGTCCTACCAGTTATAAAAGTGTAACCAGTGTTCATCAAACTGTCATTTGCACTGTATGAAAGCCTCAAGTGCTGACTGTGAACAAATTACACAAGTCTAACCCTGGCCTGAATCAGTGGTCTCCACATGTTGCATTAACCCAATGACAGGCACACTAATCTGCAAATAGTTTTGTAGAGCCATCACGAGTAACAGTGACTTGGCTAACATCTCTCTTCATCTCTTCCTCAGAATGTATTCTGGGGTGTTGCCCCATACAGTACCATTATCGCATTGCCCTCCAAACTCATGAATGACCAAGACAAACAGTGGTGGTGACTGTGAGGAGTATGTCTTAATGATAGGAGGGGGGAGGGGGGAATTCATCCTTTACCGTTTCCAAAACGGTATCCCAAAATGCATGCTGAGTGCTGACAGTGTAATTGCTCTACAAGTCATCGTGTCACATGCTAGCAAGCAAGAACCAAGTCCCTTCACTTCATTCACACCACAAACACTGACTTGAGGGCGGCGAGCTGTGAGCCAAAGTCAAACCCGAGGCCATCAGACTGATTTAGTTTGAGAGGGTTTAAGAGCATGATAACCAGCTGTTTAAACTTCAACTATTTACTGACATCTGTCTATTCTCAGAGGCCAATTTCACACAAGCAAATGACAAGTGGGAAATGTAGGGAGGTGGCATAAGATGTTTTTTTTCTACATAATTTCTGAATGGGAATGATTTTCAAGGCACGTCTATCAAGCACTTTCTTACTTCCTGTCATAACTATTTTCTTTCGAAGAAAATAGTTAAACCAACTCAAATACATATTGTCATGAATCACCCATCATGAGTTTTCATGCCAGCAATAGGCCTAGGCTACTTCTTGTTTTGGACGTATGGAATAATCCAAATGTGTAGCCATAGGCCTAGTCAAGAAGACAATAGTCACAAGTTGACGTGTTTAGACAATAAAATCCACCATTAGACTACCTCAAGCTCAAGTGACTATTCTAGCCTTCTCTTCCTGAGCCTATAGATCTGCTCGGTGGACTATATAATAAGGAGCGTATATTCCATCGGGACCCATTTGTGCGCAGCATAGCCTATAGTCTACACGCGGCCGTTCTTGCCTGACAAGCTTTCAGAGGATGTTATATTTAATTGGTTCTCAAAGTGGGGTCCGGGACCCCCTGGGGTCCTTGAGGGAGTTCCAGGGGGTCCCCAGCTAAATGATAGTTAGGAACCAAATTGAACCTTATGGGTCTGTAACAGAGTATGTGTTGCCCTTGTACACTATGATTTAAATTAACATTGATTTTACAATATAAATTGGGGTATCAGAGATAGAAATGCCATTAATTGGGGGTCCTTGAAATTAAAATGTTTGGGAGCCATAAAAAATTATCTCGTATGGGGGTCCCTGGCATATCTTTTCAAATGGGGGTCTGAGGGCAGGGCTAATAAGTCTCAATTTGGGGGTCCTTGATATGAAAAAGTTTGAGAACCACTGATAGGACTATATTTCAAATCACTAGTAGACCTAAATAGGAAGACATGCACAACGCATAATGACTTCGTTAGTTCCAATCAACTGGCTCGAAATGTGTTATATAGACGGTCTATAAAACAACATAATGAAACTTTTCTCCCCCAAGGACGCGCGTATGTGAGTCGCCAACAAAGCCAATGAAATACAATAAAATAAAACTATATTGAAGCGGGCGTGTATCAACAGAGAGAGACACATGGACCGTGGTCATGCGTGGAAATTCCACGGTGGAATATGTGGAATAAAACTAGGCTATAAACACACTCAAGAAACTACACGCGTATGTAGCCTATGATAGGCGTAATTGTAGAATATTATAATATCAAGAAGGAAAAATTAAAACGAAAATATAGAATAAAGTAGGCTATTAGACTATTGATAGGCTTGTTAATAATAATTGCTTTGATTGTTACTTTGTTTATTAATATGGGCGCGATTATTATGCTATATATCGAGTCGAATTGGCTGGCTTTGATTTCGTTACAAAAGAAAAAAAAGAAAAGAAAGAAAATGCATAGGCCTGGGGACATTAATATCTATATGCTTCCAAAAAAAAGGTCAAGTAGTCAACCTAATAAGCAAAGGCCACCAACAAGCAACAAATACATTGGCCTACCTGCTTGTTTCAGATATCCGAAAAACAACTTCAGACTCCTCCGTGTAAAAATCAATGAGTCAAAAAAGAAATTCCAATCAGATCGGCGCCCTTGATGATCGTCTCAGGGCTGAAAAAATGAATAAATTCCTGGTGCGTTTGTTTGTGGACGGGTCTGCTCTACACCTGAGGAGCGCAGCAGCGTGTCTCAGTGAGTGACCCACAGACAGTTGTCAGTCATGTAGCTGAGTGATCAGCTCTAGGTACAGTTGAAAGAAAATGTCCTGGCCACGTCTTTCGCTAGATCGAGTGCCAGACAGTACATGTGTGGCATATCCAGCAGCATCTACAGCTCCTAAAATGTCATGTATTCCAATCCTTTATGGTGGTACGGGGTCCACTCCAACCTCGCAGCGAATGTGAATGTCACTCTCACTCTTGAAAGTTAGGCGCTCTTGAGTAGGGGAGAAGCAGCAGCGCGCTAGCAGGTGGATGCACAGGGTCTGTTTGCCTTAAACACACCCACGGGGCGGGCAGTGCGCTGCTGCCGCCGCCCATTCACCACGCCTCTAAACACACAGCCATAATATTATATGACATACAAAGAGAAGTACAATGCAGATATTGTAGCCCAGACTCAAACTTTCAAATTTCAAGTGTACAAATAGAACCAAATGGACCTGTTTGGTTCCATGTGTACACTGTCAGAGTTACAGACTTGTATGGGTCCATTTAGACCCCCCTAAAGGAACCCACGGAATCCCTGGAATCCACTTTGAGAAACACTGTTGTAGCCTACTTAAAATAGGCTATAAAGCTACATTAGCAGACTGACTATCATTGAAAGTGTAAAATAAGTTTATTTAGGTTGGCTCATAACGGCTTAGGATTTTAAAAGACCATTTAAGATCGATCACATAACATGTGATCTTAATGGTCTTTAAAAATTCTAACATATTCTGATATTATTATTATTATATAATACGTAGGCCTATTATACCTAATTACAGGCTAATAATAATCATTATTATTATACTGTTTTCTTTTTTTCTCTTTTTTTCATTCTTATTTTTCACACAGTCAAACAAATCTGTGCACCCTACGAGATGTGGAGGTAAAATATTCAGCTTTATTTGGCTTTCATTTTAGTTTTTAAAATTTTCATTTGAGCTTCTTTTGAGTGCATAGGAATGTGTTTTTAGAATGTCAGGCAACTTCTTCTGAAGTAACTTTGTATTTAACTTCTAGCTCTCTTCATTCCCATTAATATTTGACCTGCAGGTCAATTTCAGTGACTTTGGACACACAGACAATGTAATAAATGTTGGGTCCATCTCATAAAAAATGCAAAGTCTTATCTTGGTCTTGTACTCAATAAGACTGTGAGGTGCGTAATTCATTCGACAACGCTTGGAAAATGTGCCTTAAAATGTCTCGAATTAAACATTTCTTCCCATTGAAACACTGATTGGACACTCTAAAGTCATTGAGTAAAGTCATCATTGCCTTTAAGGACATTTTAAACATGAATGAGAAAATGAAACATTTTCTCATTTTTAATCATATTCCATTCACTGCACTTTCTCACCTGATTTATCTGTCCCTCACTCAATCTCACAATTTAAATTACTTGCATTTGCTTCACCATATTAAGCCTTTCTTAGGTCATGTTCTGCAGAATCAATGTGGTCAAAAGAAGCTGTCCCTCTCAAGTTTTCATCCATATGAAGGACTAAAGTTCACTCTCTACTCATCACTCTCGATTCTGACCCACAATAAAGATTCTTTATTCAAAGTGACTTGGCAGAGGTCAAATAGAAAAAAGGATCACTCTGATGAGTCGAAGTGGACTGCTTCCTCTTCAGGACAACTTATCTATTCAGTAAAGGCAGCACACATTTTCTGGCGGTGGATGAAGTAGTGGGCCCCTCAGCACTTCCAAAGCCACATTGCTACACATTCCTCTTTCGGGTCCATTCCTCTGAAAAGAAATTAATTGGCTGGTGCTGGGCTGTCAGTGTCAGCGCAATAAACTGTAGTCCACGTGCTAGCATGTATGCCCCATGCTTGATGAAAATCCAAGGTGAACTCTCCACATTTGCCGCCAAAAGGGCGTTTTGTTTTTTAAGTGGGCCTGAACCTTAATATTTGGGGTAAAATCTTGCCAGAACATGACTTAATGCAGCTGCTGACATCTATCTAGTGGTGTATGACGTTGTTTTAATGGTCTGGAGCTCACCCTGAATTCCATCCGAGGCGTGAGCAGTACCTGCTGTGGGCCTTTGCCCCTGGGATATGAACCAATACCAGGCAGTGAACACCACGCCATGTGAGATTATTTCAGAGAAAGAAATCTCTCATCTCAGTTCAGTTGTGTGTAAAGGTATAGAACCCACAGTTATGGCTATTTCTTAAGTAATAAATTAGACTTTAGGGGTTGTCTTGAATTTCTGCTGCATGGGTTGAACCCATTAAGGTTTCAGTATCCGCTTTAAGGTGTTGCTCATGGGGTGAATGTGGTGACAACACTAAATTTGGCTCAGATTAGATGGCAGAGTATGTGCTATTTCCTATCCCTGAATAGTTGAGGATGTGTTCCTCTTTTGACACTGTGTGTGATCGAGAATTTAGTTTGAGCTATTTTATCCTGGTGCTGATGTATGGTTTGTCCTTTAGGAGAGAGAGTCAACGGGTCAAAATTGCAACAGCAATTTACTGTAAGTTTACACATTCCGTAGCTTTCACTAAAGCTATATTCCTAAAGGTAGGACTATACGGTAGTTCAAGTTTTAGAACAATGTTGATACCTAAAAGCATGGCTCTGTCAAATACACACCTGATATGTGTTGTAAATGAGTCTTGCTATAAGCCCTTACTTAGGCCTTAGTACAATCAATGACAAAAAACAAGACACACACACACACACACACACACACACACACACGCACGTCGCACACACGCACGCACACACGCACGCACGCACACACGCACACACGCACGTGTGTGGACTCGCTATCCTCATATAACAAATTAAAGGATTGCCTTGTTGAGTTGCACATTTTTCATATCTTTGAAATAAAGTAAGAAAGTGTGAAGCCAGAAGAGCCCAGGCAGTAGGCTAAGTGTAGAAATATTTAACAAATTTGCTATTCACCGAATGTTGTCTGCTTAAAGCTTTTGAAACCTTTTCTCATAGCTTGAAAAAAGCATATTTAGAGGCTTGTAGATGAACTATTTTTGGCATGCGACACCATCGTACGACGGAGTATAAATATTAAGCATTCATGTGGCTGGTGCTTTTGAGCAACAGTTTCCTCTGTTGTTTTTGGCCGCGTGTTGAGCCACATACGTCCCAAATTCTGCAGGCCGTACATTACTTTACTGTCAGCCCCTGCCACCCCTCCAGGGAACCACAACCCACTATGGCCACGCAGAATCTGAGGCCATATGAAGGAAACGACTTTTATTTCCTTCCACCTTTCACACTTCAAATTGGGAAAGGAAAGAGGACCAGGCAGTTCTTGACCGAGCTGGATAAATAAATGCATGCCCCTGTGAGATTTCTGGAGTGGGTGTGTGCGTGCGTTCGTTTTTGTGCAAGTATGTGCATGTAGAAGTGCGTCACGTGCATGAATTTGTGCATGCATGTCTCTGTGCGCGTGCACATAATGAGTGTGCTGCAGAGGAACAAGTGAGTTCATCATTTCTGCCAACCACTGCCCTTACATCAACACTGAAATTATGCATTGGATAAACATTCAGTAATTGAATAAAATCACTAACTACACCTCACTAACAGGAGCAAAAAAAAAAAAAGTCTCTCCAACTCTCAATACACCTCTGTTTTCCGAGTCAGGTTCTCACCCCACTCTAGTGCCTTTTTGGGGGCTGCTGCTGTGAAGTTAAGTGGTTAAATTTGAAAAAATAACTCATCTACCAAAGGCTGAATGGTGATTTCATTCAGCAGATGACTGAATCCGATGAAAAGAAATAAGCACAACTTCGTCCCAAAGGTGGGTCATTTATGATTCATGCCTGGCATGCATCATCATGCTTCCTCCTGACACCCAGCATTGTGGGAGGTTGAGTCCATGCTGTCTTGGCAGGACCCATGGGAAACATTATTACACCACTGGAGGTTAGACACACACATAAAACAACTTGCGGTTAAAACCAGCGACATGTCCTACTTCCTAGTTTTACGTGTATGGCCAGTCATGTTGTCGTCATTTGTTGTTGGCTAATTATTACATTATTTTCATCTTTTTATTTATTTGACACTTTTATTTCCTTTGGGGGTGGGGGTGTTTAATGATAGGTACGGTGTAGAGAGGCAGGAAACACAGATAGAGAGGAATATGACAAGCAGTAAATTATCCAGCTGGAAGAATCGAACCAAGGAAGACACGTGCATAGACATCAAAGGGGGCTTGAGCCCCTGCCCTTAAATCTGTCTGTAAAAAAGTGCCCTCTCTAGACAATGAATGCAGTTTTTACTATATGGTGAAAGAAATGCAAATGTCCTCTTTCCATGCCATAACTGAAGGCAGCATTTAAGAGAATTACCACGTCCAAACTCTCATGAACTTGAATACAGCATCTTATTTTGAAAGAATTGCCCTCTCTGTGTTGAAATCCATGCCTTTACGCCACATGTCCAGTATTCACTTGATTATACTTAGTTTAATGTGGTTTCCAGTACCGAAAATAGACGACCTCCAAGCTCACAACGCGTCAGGTCTGCTATTTTCAATATTTTCACCAACAAGCCCTTTTAGAAATGCCAGCCCCTGCCTCTCTAACATTCTCTGCACGTCCCTGAACCAGGGACTCACTATCAGGCATTAGATCCAGAGAAAGAGTGGAGAGGTTCTGAGGAATGCAATTATGTTAACAGGCCAGATCCTGTATAAGGGTACATTTTTTACACTTTCAGAGTTAAATGAACACTCTATATCTTGTTGTAAGTATGAGGTATAATATTCGACTAAAGTATATTGTAATTATAAACAATAATGTGTGGTTTTCATAAAATCCCAAGTCTCATTGGGACTCGTCTCGTCTCACAGCACATCAGTGTACCTCTGCACACCATTTGGAGACCATTGCAGTATAACTATTGTGTTGCTAACGGGCATTACTTTGCTCCATGGTAACTTCCTGGGGATGCAAAAATGTACTCCTACTGGGCAAAAGAGCAATACTTCCTCTATTCTATTCCCCCATGTCCTGCATTCCGACAGGGCGCTGAGGTCATGACCTTGTTTGATGAGCTCACATGCAAGTTTCACTCAAGTAAATCTATTGCCAGGTTCATTTTAGACATTCATTGTGACAGCACAACCCTTAAGCCTAATTTCTTACATATCATAGCTGATTTTCAGGATCAACAACACCTCTTTTCTGCAAGCGACATGCAAAGTATACATTTAAGCTTTAGCATGTCCCACCTTGTCATTGTCAAAGGCAAATTAGTAAATGTATTATGATTAGACATGTCTAAGCTTGTCTCGGATGATAATGAACAATAACCTAGTGCTGGATTGGTTCTCTGTTTAAAGAAAACACTTCTGACCAACACTGTTTAGATTCCAAGCACCACAATTTCCTCTATGAAATATTCATAATCTAAGCGGTTTTCTCGCGGATTGTCGTTCTGCTGAGAGTCGAGGGAAAATGTCTGAAAGCGATTTTTTTTCACATGGGTACAACGGTTTCATTTTCCAGCTCACTCACTTCGACATGACTCCATGTTCTGTCAACATCTGACGTCAGCTGTCCCTGGAATGGGATTTATTTTAATGATGAAGCTACCACAAAATGACTTATTGTAAGAAACAGCGCAGACATTTTATTCATCTGCTAATTATTAATAGTGGAGTACCAGGATTAAACAAGTCTAGTGTTTTGCAGCATACTTTTTTCCAAGCCCAACATCCAAAACGGCTTCTTGAAGAGTTGCCAGAGGTGGAAGGTTATCTCTAGATTATTGCATGGGAACTAACCAATTGAGACGCTTTCCCTATCTTCTATTGTTTGTTGCTGCAGGGATGGGGTACTCCCTTCCTCTCTCAGAGGCACAATTCCTAACCAGCCTACCCACAGAATATGAACCTGACGAAGGTAGACTGACTCGTTGTTCTTTGATTAAGATTGTTGTGTTTCAACTTTCAATACGGCAAAACTCTTAGTAAAATAAAGTAATAGGCAATTATGATATCTGATTTAACTTATGTCATTTGGTATCTTCATCTAAAGTATGACACACTATCTGACTGTTGCTGATGGCTCTTTGGATGATCGAGTCTTTTTGGTGACCAAATAATACCCCAATGATTCAATGAAGGAAGCATTTGTACATTTCCCTATGATTACCCATGCCTCTTTCCTCTTTACAAGCTGACAGAAAAGCAAAGGCCATGGTTATGGTTTCAGTGTTCAAGGGTGTGGTGCGCGCACGCGCACACACACACACACACACACACACACACACACACACACACACACACACACACACACACACACACACACACACACTGTATGACATTATGTTCAATGCACACCACCCAACAGCGATGAAAACCGTTCTTATTACAAAGGGATGTGTTGTTATGAAACAGTATCCTGAAACCATTGGTTTCTTTCACTTGAGAGCGCTGACTCATGTTTTCTTTCTGCTGCCGAGATGTCATGACTGAAATAGGTGCAAGGGAACAGTTAACAATAACGAATGGCTTGGGATGAAAGAACATACATTTTAACATCACCCATGCCTCCCTTAGGAGAATGACCAATGACGAGCAACAAGAATCGGTCACTCAAACACATTCAAGATAACTTCACAAAATCTCCAACAGGCACGTGCACACATGTAACGGAGACGATCCGAACCTCCCCACCCGGTTTCGAACCCGGGTCTCACGTGTGAAAGTCCAATATCTTAACCATCACTCCAAAGGGATATCCCTATGGAACTAGAGCAGATACTAGACTTTTGAGGCTTCAGGCTGGGGCTGCGACTCTCTCCGCCACACTCACCCCCCTTTGACCTCCCCCTACGAGGAAGCCCGGATCCGGGTCACGGCACCAATGTAACGGAGGTGATCCGAACCTCCCCACCCGGCTTCGAACCCGGGTCTCCTGCGTGAAAGTCCAATATCTTAACCATATCTCCAAAGGGACATCCCTATGGAACGAGAGCAGATACTGGACTTTTGAGGCTTCAAGCTGGGGCTGCGACTCTCTCCGCCACACACATAGACATCAAAGGGGGCTTGAGCCCCTGCCCTTTAATCCGTCTGTAAAAAGTGCCCTCTCCAGACCATGAATGCAGTTTTTACGATGGTGAAAGAAATACAAATGCCATACCTGAAGGCAGCATTCAAGAGAATTGCCTTGTCCAAACTCTGCCTTGTCCAAAATTGCCCTCTCTGGGTAGAAATCCATTCCGTACGCCACATCTCCAGTATTGACTTTTATGCTTAGTTCGGTGTGGTACCACGCACCTAACATAGCCGACCTCCAAGCTGCGACGCGTTGTGAGCTTGGAGGTCTGCTATTTCCGATATTTCCACCAAAAGGCCCTTTAGAAATTTCAGTCCCTGCCTCTCTAACATTCTCTGCATGTCCCTGATCTCCAATATAACGTGCATGCTTGATTAGTGAATATATGCACTTTGATGTACTTGAGGAATTGTTGAGCAGTGAGAACAGCAGCATAATTGCCCCACATTACCTGCGGCAGTTTAGGCAAGAAGACAGGGGATGTGCACTCATACATACCTGCATGGGAGTTCTGAGGGTGACAGGAGACTTAGTAGACTTAGTAACATTGTGTTTTTAAATGCAGGAAAAGGCTTTCGCCTCTGCCTCTGTTGCAGGTACTTGTGTTGTCTGCCGTAGTGCTGGAGGGCTGTGGGCCCTGCATGTCTGGGCTGCTCTGCCTCTCAGTGTGTAGACTACACAGCGCCAGCACTAAAGCTCACGGCAACTCATGGTTTTGATTTGGATTTCTATGTGAATGAAGCAATGTGTCACCATCACCGAGTGACCAATCTAAATGTATCAACTTGATTTATGCTCAGCCACTCCATTATCAAAAACTGAAAAATTGAATATTACACGGTCTATGTTTTTCCATATAAACACGTTCTGGGTTGAATTTGGGTGTGCGCTGAAAAGCGCTTTGATTAAATGATGTCATGGGAGGGATTCCTAACGTAGAATTTAGTACTGGGTTGAACATTATGTGCCCCTGGATGTTTCCAATAACCCAAATGCCAAAGAATTAGGCAATATTAAGTACATTTAATATGTGGAGCTTAGGAGCTAGAGAGGCAACACACTCTCAGTGAGATTCATATTTATTATAGTTCTGATAATTAGAAACGCCTGTTTCAGTGGTCAACAAACACATATGAAGAGACGATTTCCAGAGAATAATTAATTATCATAAGTGTCCAGGGACGTGCAGAGAATGTTAGAGAGGCAGGGGCTGAAATATCTGAAAGGGCCTTTTAGGTGAAAATATTGAAGACCTCAAAGCTCACAACACGTCGCAGCGCCGACGTGTTGTGAGCTTGGAGGTCGGCTATTTTCTGTACTTATTCATGGTCTGGAGAGGGCACTTTTTACAGACGGGTAAAAGGGTAGGGGCTCAAGCCCCCTTTGATGTCTATTTGTGCACGTGCCTGTAAGTGTCTACATTTTGCTCAAGTCAAATCCACGTCAAGTCTATGTGAAAAACATGTCAGATCAAGTCAAAATAAATTACAAGTCGAGACCAGTTCTGGTTAAATATCATAATATTAAATGGCTAGACAACTTCTTAGGTGTGCATGTGTGGCCTTTTAACAATACATTTTCCACTCCAGAGGTTAGAAAGATTTTCAAGTAATCAAAGTAAACACTATTGTGACCTTACTACTGTGAGTCAAGACTCAAGTCCAAGTCATACGTGTTTTTAGCAAAGCCGATTACATTCTTTCTTGTAAAGAAATGATTAGCCGAGTGGTGCACCCACAAGGAAACAGTTGGAAAAGTAATAATTCTCAGATGTCTTTCAAGGCACGGTATGCCACTAGCTGCTACAAATGTTTTACCCGGGTGACAAAGTCATTAGGTCTCATGTAACTATAATGATTTTAAGTGCTGAGTGCCACAGAGGAAAACATTCAACTCACATGATTTATGACCAAGTTAAGAAAGGACCTTTGAATAAAAGAAGGGGAAAAAATATGTTACATAATGTTAAAAAATTATACTTATATCCTACAGATTGTCTTGTAGTTTTTTTCTTCTAAATTTAGAATAGGCAATTCTTTTCTTTCCCAATTTAGTCGTTATGCCAATTAATCCCACATACATTTCTGTGTTGTCTCACCTGCCAGTGAGGAGCCCCCTCCGGGAGGACATAGGGCGTTCGTCCTGACAGGTGCTGCCCCAGTCCGTAGGAATACATGCAATGAATGATACCACTCTCCCCGCCCAGCTTCCCTCCCTGAATACGGGCCAATTGTGTTCGCATAGACGCCCGACAAAGCCGGATGCACCACGGTGGATTCGAACCCACAGATATAAAGAGCTAGATGCCTCGTTCGCCTCTGCAGTTCATTGGAGCGACGTGCAACAGTTGTAGTCCGGACATCCTGGAAAAACTAAGGGAACGCTGTGATTCCCTTAGTCCCTCGATACACATGCATCAGAGTCGAAGGAGGCGTCTACCTTTCTATATCTATGTTCGAACCCACAACCTCCAAAGTCCATAGTGGTGGGCAGGGGTGTCGCACCAAATTCTGGGCCCTGGGTACAAGGATTCACTGCGGGCCCCCCATGAATGTTCTTCATAGGGGGAGGGGGTTTAACCCATTTACACTGGGAACGCATTATTACGCATTATGTTGTGCTTTAACTATTGAAAAAATAGCAGATATACAAGCTCACAGTGCCGCGCTGCGAGCTTGTAGATCTGCTATTTTTTGTAAATCTTGAAAAAGTATGCAAGTCTTTGAATATTTCAAATATTTCTATGTCAGTGGTGCTCAAACCTTTTCATGTGAAGGACACACAAAATGATATGTATTTGGCCACGGTGCCCCATCTCAAAATATTTTGTTCCAGGGACCCCCCAGAAGCAAATAATTTGAGTTACAAATGTTCGCTTGAAAAATACATAAATTCAGAGATTTGCACACATTTTAACGACTTTTCAATAAAAGCAGATCTACAAGCTCTCAGCGCGGCACTCAGTGCTGCGCTGTGAGCTTGTATATCTGCTATTTTTCAATAGCTAAAGTATAAAATAATGAAGGCCCCTCCACCTTGGGCCCAAGTAACTCACTCCCACTCCCCCCCCCCCCCCTTTAGCGCTGCGCCACCCGAGCGCCTCATAATAGGTTTTAACTTGATAACAACAACCAGTGGGTTCGAGGCAGGTCCTGAAGACAGCATCACACAGTATTCGTATTGAACCACATTTTAACTGTTAGCATTCAGACACAGATGGAATATCTGTCCTTGCATGAACCGCTTTGTGATCTGCTCATAATCCCCATTGGCAGTGTCATCTCAATGATTCTCTACAGCACAGCTCTGCTGTTAACATCAGACATTAGCTCAAGGCACGACATTTACAAAGAGTTTAAGTTAACATACAAAATAATCACCCCATGTACTCCCACAACTATAACATAGGCCTACTCCTTGTACCATCAAAGTGGTATCTTGTTTTACATGAGGAAAACAAATCATTTTCAGCAGTGCACTGTATATGTAATTATGGCATGGTGTGGGGGCATGTTGAGGACAATACATTTGTATTTGCATTATTATATGCACGTTACCCAGTCGGAAGGTTGCCAGGTCATTAAATAGGCCACAGATGGAATGCATTCATAAACACTATTGCCTTCCAAGGGTGTATCCATTCCTATTTGTTCTCCCCTGCAGGCAAATCTGATTTAAAACTGTTGTGTGACAGGAAAAGGACATTTCATTTCATCTTTTTTATTTTATTCCAGACATGAATGAAGAAAGTTACACAAATACTGTACATTATGAATAAAATAAGAAAAATTTTAAATCACAAGATAAAATTACAAACATACAACTCAAACAACAACGACAAGACAAGACAAGAAAAGAAAGGAAAAGAAGAAAAACAAACCCATCCACCCCCTTTTCCCGGACCAACATGGAATTTACAATAGTGCATGCTTGTGCTAGGCTGTCACCACTATGTATTGACTTCTTGAATCATATCCTTGAGTTTATCTGCAATATCTGACCACATAATAATGTTTTCCTCTTTCGCTCCGTGTAGTCTTGCTGTGGACTGCTCTAAATATACTATATCTAGAAAGGTTAGAGCCCACTGGCGAAATGATAAGGTATGAGGAGGTTTCCACCGCGTAGCAACCATCTTCTTAAGCCCCTATCAGAGTCGGTACCGCGGTGGATAGCTATCCACCGCAGTGTAGTCTTTTTGAGTCATAAAACTACAACGTTATGTCATTCCTCGCGGTGAAGAGCTTTCCACCGCGAGTCCCGACACATCTCTCTGTTTTTACTTTCAGACAGATAGGCTCTTCACCCCGTTCACTGATTGGTCGACCTGGACCAGTCAGTCACGGTGAATAGGACTTCACCGTGACTGACTATGATGGCCTCCACTTATTTTCTGACTTGCGGTGGATAGCTCTTCACCCTGGACTCTGATAGAGGCTTTAGCCGCTGTTAATCCAGCAAAGAAGATGCGCTTGTGTATACTGTTAAGTTTTTTTTTTTATAAGCCTATATATACACACACACAGAGCTATATTAAAACAATAATGTATTTGACTTTGGGGAATAAAATATGTTGAAAAAAGGTATTTGATTATCACATGGTGACCTAATCACATGGTCACCTTGCCACTTCCGGTCAGAAGGGAAGTCAAATTTAAATCCCGCTTTGATGGCACACCAAAGTCTATTTATTTGAGAACTAGAAACTGTCTATAGGCTCATTGTTGCAAACTAACACTGTTGTATATGGGGAATAAAAAACAGTAGAAAACTGTTACAAAAATAATACCCGATTTTGTAGTGTGTGCGTGAGTGACCGTGTGTGTGCATGCGTGCTGTGTGTTGCACTGTGTGCTAAAATAACTAATAACTATATAGCTCCTTGTTACACCGTTGTGCGGGGAATAAGCACCCGAAACCGTAATAAAAATAACCCAAAACCGGAAAAAAACGTGTACTCCTCCAAAATGAGCCGAAAATGAACTCCTCCAGGCTCAGCTCCCCTTGGGATTTGGGAGTTCCAGTGCCCCTGGAAGCAACCATATTCCAAAATGAGGACACATTGGGGCATTCCCATACCATATGAAGGAAGTTATAAACCCCTCTATTCTGTACTGTGGAGGGAGTTCCCATTGCAGGGTTTAAGTCACCATGGAGTTGATGTGCCTTGCAGGACAGTGCTAAAGAGGAGCCAATGGTTTGGCATTTAAGCCTGGTTCTCATTGAAGGGGATCACTGTTGTTTTCATTAGAGGTTTGATTCTCTGCCCAGACCCGAGAAATGCCCGGCCTGGCTGGCCCCATGGGTTGGGCCGGTCAGGTAGGAATTTCCCACCAGTATAAATATAATATAAGAATTGTATGATTCGCACAGACATTAGATGGTCTGCTTTGGAAAACACCTGTGGTAGCAACTTGACTGCACAATCTGCTTACAGTATGTGTTAAAAAGAGGTACATAATATAAAGCACTTCCAGAGTGAGTCGGAGGAGTCAGGGCTGTTGCGCAGCAGTGTGTGTGTGTGTGTGTGTGTGTGTGTGTGTGTGTGTGTGTGCGTGCGTGCGTGCGTGTGTGTGTGAGAGAGAGCGAGAGAGAGCGACAAAGAGAGAGAGAGAGAGAGGAGAGGCTGTGTGTATAATGATTATTCAGATCATAGAGGGGTATAGTCAAAGCTTTTATGGAAACCAGTTTTAATTTGTTACCAATAACTAAGAGACTATTACCTCTGCTCATGCTTTCTGGACAAAGGGAAGCAAGTATTAATCAATCAAAATGTTGCCCACAAATGCATTTCTTTTGCTGCTTTAATACCTCTTTTTTTATTTGTTATGCAAATTAATTCCTCCCCAAACACATTTCCATGTTGTCACTGCTGTTCCCTCTGACTCACCTGCCAGAGAGGACGTAGAGCCTTCGTTCTACTCCTCCCGCCCAACACTTCCCGCTGCCCCAGCCCGTAGAAATACATGCAGAGACCCTCCCCACCCAGCTTCCCTGTTCCTCGATTGTGTTCGTATAGACGCTCCACAAAGCCTGGTTCTATTTACATTTTAACATTATTATTTAAAACTATTCACTCTGTTTAGTGCCATGAACAAATAATAGGAATATGGTCATGGAACGTGTTGGGAGAAGAAGGATATGCTATAAAGTAAGCGGCATATCGTCGATCTGGGGCGGAAACTTTGTACTCTATGTCCAAAACCGTTACTTTCCAGGAAATTACAGTCTTCTTAATACGATTCATTGGTTCAGCATTTATGAATCCCACAGGCAGACTTAACCACGGTCGCTTTCAACTTAACAATTCTTCAAAAATATAGCTTGACACTCTTTTACGATGAAGTAGGGCATTAATACATAGGGTGGACTCAGGTAATGTGGGCCATCAGGTAATGTGAGCCAGCCATAGTTTCAGGCTCCTAGCAACTGTGCCTTTAAATCTTTGCAGCCAATGGCTGCACATGTTCTTGCCACAGCTGTGCTTGACACCAACAAGTGATTTGATTGGTCCATAGTCGTTTTGATGGGAGGAGCTAAGCCACACAACAAGACCTGCTGGAAGAATTTGCAAGGTGGGTGCAGAGACACAAAGTTTTAACTTGAGATTGCTAAGGATACTACATCAATGAAAACAAATGCACATTTATAAAAACTGGTGCAAAATGTGTGTTAAGATGTCCTTTACCAGGCATGATGTTGATATTTTGCTTAATGAAATCATTTTTCATAAATAATGACGTTTTTGTAAGTGGCTCACATTACCATAGTCAATTGTGGTGAAAGCTTAGCTGGGCCAGCTTAGGTGGGCCACCTTCATTAGCATTATGTTTTGTGTTAGCTTAGGTGGGCCACCTTCAGAAATGAGCCCTGGGGGTCCCTGGGGGTCCCTGGAGGTGGTCCCCGGGCGGCAGTGCTCGGAGGCCCGCCAGGGACCTCCGGTGGTGGTCCCTGGTGGTCCCTGGTGGTCCCTGGTGGTCCCTGGCCGTCCCCAGGCCCTGTTTTGGGGGCCTGGAGCCGGCCCTGGACCTCCGGTGGTGGTCCCTGGTGGTCCCTGGTGGTCCCTGGCCGTCCCCAGGCCCTGTTTTGGGGGCCTGGAGCCGGCCCTGGGGGTCCCTGGAGGTGGTCCCCGGGCGGCAGTGCTCGGAGGCCCGCCAGGGACCTCCGGTGGTGGTCCCTGGTGGTGCCTGGTGGTCCCTGGCCGTCCCCAGGCCCTGTTTTGGGGGCCTGGAGCCGGCCCTGGGGGTCCCTGGGGGTCCCTGGAGGTGGTCCCCGGGCGGCAGTGCTCGGAGGCCCGCCAGGGACCTCTGGTGGTGGTCCCTGGTGGTGCCTGGTGGTCCCTGGCCGTCCCCAGGCCCTGTTTTGGGGGCCTGGAGCTGGCCCTGGGGGTCCCTGGGGGTCCCTGGAGGTGGTCCCCGGGCGGCAGTGCTCGGAGGCCCGCCAGGGACCTCCGGTGGTGGTCCCTGGTGGTGCCTGGTGGTCCCTGGCCGTCCCCAGGCCCTGTTTTGGGGGCCTGGAGCCGGCCCTGGGGGTCCCTGGGGGTCCCTGGAGGTGGTCCCCGGGCGGCAGTGCTTGGAGGCCCGCCAGGGACCTCCGGTGATGGTCCCTGGTGGTGCCTGGTGGTCCCTGGCCGTCCCCAGGCCCTGTTTTGGGGGCCTGGAGCCGGCCCTGGGGGTCCCTGGGGGTCCCTGGAGGTGGTCCCCGGGCGGCAGTGCTCGGAGGCCCACCAGGGACCTCCGGTGGTGGTCCCTGGTGGTCCCTGGTGGTCCCTGGCCGTCCCCAGGCCCTGTTTTGGGGGCCTGGAGCCGGCCCTGGGGGTCCCTGGAGGTGGTCCCCGGGCGGCAGTGCTCGGAGGCCCGCCAGGGACCTCCGGTGGTGGTCCCTGGTGGTCCCTGGCCGTCCCCAGGCCCTGTTTTGGGGGCCTGGAGCCGGCCCTGGGGGTCCCCGGAGGTGGTCCCTGGGCGGCAGTGCTCGGAGGCCGGGCAGGGACCTCAGGGGACCCCCGCTGGTGGTCCCTGGTGGTCCCTGGCCGGCCAGAGTGGTGCAAAGGCCCGCTTTTGGGGGCCTGGCGCCGGCCCTGGGGGTCCCTGGGGGTCCCCGGAGCTCCCCAGGCCCGGTTTTTGGGGCCTGGCGCCGGCCCTGGGGGTCCGCGGGGGTCCGCGATGGCACCATCGTGTGCGGGGCGGCGAGCCGGTTCCAACGGTACCATTATTGAAATTAAATTCAATGAATGAAATTAAATTGACCTCCAAATCTTGTTTGACTGTTTTGCTTTGATTTGCTTTGGCTCATTATAGCAGATGAGTGGCTCACATTACCTTATTAGGGTTAGGGTAAGATGGGCCACTGACAAAAATATGATTTAATATAAAAATACACTAGATATGCAAAATATAAGCATTGTTTCTGGTTAAGGCCGTCTACATATATATTATATATTTTTTTTATCGATGTGCATTTGTTTTTTATTCACTTGTCAAACTTATAACTGACAAATTAGATATGTTTGGACAATGCAATTCTCCTCTGCAGGCTAGTTTTGAGACATTGCTCTTCCCACCAAAACAACCAAAGACCACTCAAATTTTGATTGTTTTGTGTCAAGTTCAGTTGTGGCAAGAAACATGTGCAGTCATTGGCTGTTAAATTTTAAAGAGCTAGGAATTAATGGGGTCAACCCTAAAGTGGCCCATTTTAGCTGATCAGGTGGCTCAAAAAACCTGAAAAGTGTTAATCTTGAAAATGTGTGACATTTTAAGCTTAAACATTTTAAAAAAAATAACCATCTAATTTTCCTACATACATTTAACACAAATATATTAAGGACAGTCTATATTAACTATAAAAAATACATTCAGCGTTCTGCACTGCTTTTTCTTAGTTTCCCAGGCGATTTACCAAAAAGCGGCCCACATTACCTGAGTCCACCCTACATAAATACAATTTTAAAGTTGAAATAGGGAGATCCAAAGTTTCTGCCCAAAAGCAATGATGTCTATCCATCCATCTTCAACCGCTTATCCGGAATTGGGTCGCGGGGGTAACAGTTCCAACTGAGATTTCCAGGGTTATCACACCAAGCAATTCTGTTGATTTCAACCGAGTCTTGAGATGCAGGCCAATGTCATTATTAAAGCTCAACCGTTGCTTCAAGCCTTTGTGTTCATTGGCTGCATGCAGTGTAAAGGTACAGCAACAGGAAATTACCCTCCACAGTTAAGTGTCAGCAAATGTCTCTGGGGCACAGACCGTTTACCTCTCGAATAAGAAAGGATGAAAGAAATGCTGAAGAAAGAGGGCTACCTGGATAATAGCGGTCATCCAGGGAGGTCTTTTACTGTGGCCACGAAAGTCTGTTCTCATAAGAACTCACCTGGAGGGATGCATAGGACTGCATCTCAATATGACACTCAGCCGTGTGCAATTAGGAAATGTCCTATTTAACAGGTGAGAACGGTTAATGGGGGGACTCATTAACTATTTTCAACTACAAGAACTAAGCAAGCCATGCCGTGAAAACATGTGTTATATGGCTTGGTTTCTGATGGGTCTCAGAACCTACTATGGGCCCTGCGCAGGAGGTAGTACTAATTAAAGCCTGAGGTCTGGTAACCCAGGATCTCAGTATATAAGTGTTTCTAAAATATAAAATATATCAGAACTACAAGCTTGTAGCAATTTTAACCTTTTTATTAGGTATTTTTTATGATGTGGTCTGCCCCTTCAGCGGTGGTTCTGGTTATAATGTAAACCCAAACATCACAGAACAGGTTCTGGAAAGTTTCAAGTTATGGAAGGTTCTAGGTACATACAAGGGTATGTAGTAAAACTAGAAAATTTGTGAAATTGCGATAGTGGTTGCCCGACCCGCCCCAGCATGAGCCGTGGGGACCCCGAGGAAAACGCCGGGACCCGAGCGATACCTTCATTGGGACGGATACCGTCCGGGGCCATGCGATTTGAAACGGTGCTCATAGGATCCTGCGTTCGAGATGTATGGATAAGGTTTATTGTTTTTAATATATAGGCTCCTCCCACAAATCTTGCAAGCCAATTGCGTCGTCACACCACTCTCGAGATTGCTTGTGTTTCATTTTGAGAGGGTTGTTCCCCCTGAAAAACATGTTTTGGCACGAAACAGTTACGTTTCGCGCGTTTGTGGCACCGGCTATGGGTCGAAGTAGAAATGCTTTTGGGGATTTGTTGAGTATACCACCCGTGACTTGTGTTTGAAATTTGGTGTTGACTGGACGTTTCATTCGTGATTTATGGCTATTTTTTGCAAAACGGGACCCTCCCACTAAATTTGGAAGCCTGTTACGGACAAACGGTATGGACTATCGAAATATCACTTGAATATGTTTATCGCATGGGTCCAGAAACCGATTCTTGTGACATTTGGAGAAAATATGTAGGAAAAGGAGCAAAAAGTGTGTTTTGAAGAAAATTCAAAATGGGGGAAAATCTATCCTGACGCAAATGGGCAAAATTAAATTTTCCGACCTACGGTTCAAGAGTTATAGGCCAAAACCTAAAGTGGGCTGTTATAGAGCCACCATGAGGCCGACAGATGTATTTATATTTCAATGAATTCTTGAAATTATTATGAATCTCCTCTCCTAGATCTAGAATAAAGAATAACGAAAGTTTCCCCAGGACTTTAGTGTGTTGACCTGTGGGCAACCACACTAAAAAAAAGCCATAAATGGGAGGGGCCGAAGTGAATTGGAACGTCACCTGCACAGTAGGTCTCCCAGACAAGAGAATGAGGCATTGCACCGTGGAACAGGTGATCAGATAATCCCCCTATCCCAGCTGCCTGCATTCAGGTATTAGCAGACAGCCCTGACAGAGGTAGGTAGAGCTGGAGAGTGACACACATAAGCTCACTCACTAGAGAAGAGTGAGAGATAAGTGAGCAGGAGATAAACCTAAGAGACATTACAGTGTCTCACAACAAAGGAGCTGAGAGACAGCCACCTTTTGCTCTCGTGACTGCATCTTTGTTTTTGTTCAGCACATACTGTAGGTCATACATGGGCAACTGGCGGCCCGGGGGGCACATGCGGCCCCCGCCTTCACTTAATGCGGCCTGCAGGCCCCGCCTTCACTTAATGCGGCCCGCAGGTTAATATCGGAATACTGATATATTATTGATTTCAGCTGTTACGATTACAAACATGCAAACATGACCCACTTAAAATAGTATAGCTTAATGACTAGTATAGCAGTATTCAAATGTTAGTCTTTTTTATGTCCAACCTATTTGTATTTAAGTTCATACGGTTAACATGAGTATAACTAAATGCATTTGAAATTAAATCAAAATGTTACATTTTAGGATTCGAATTAAAAAAAGGAAATATATATATAAAAAATAAAAAAAGTAGACAATTGTCGTTCTGAGTGCGACCAATCACTTTTGTAAATGATGTTGAAGTCCAGGAGGATCACACCAGAGGAGGCAGAGCGCGATGGAAACAAAAAGTGTGTCTAGTCTGTATGGAGACAAATCTTTGAACAGTGAACTTATTGAAAGGTAGTGCATGCATGTTGTTATCTTGCCTGGTTATCTTGCCTGGTTCCAGACTCGCTGAATCGCTAGCCACACCCCTTTAATTTTTTGTTTTGGCGATTCAGGGAGTCTGGTGTTGCTCTCACTGAAGAGCTTTTCCTTGTTTGGAAATCCGTCCGGCGAATCAGCGTCACTTCTCGGGGCTTGTATTCAGCGTGGGTGGGGTTTTCCAAGTAACCTAGCGTCGCTGCCGGACCTGCACATTCCCAAACAAACATTGCATCACCCGTTGCAGTAATATGCAATCGTATCGATCTGTTTCTTTGGTTAGCAAGTAGCAAGCAACAGGCTAGCAGCCAGCCACATAACAACACTACGTCATCTGTTTTGCTACTGTTGTGTTGGTCAGACGGTGAACCAACCACAGAAGACTGCTTCTTTGGCAACGCCCATCCCAGAAACTGCCTTGGATGAAAGCAGCTTCAGACTGAATAATAGAGTGAAACGAAATGTCAATTCAGGCTGAGTGTCAGGTTAGTTGTTATCATCACTAGGACAAAAATGAAGTTACAATTATGATATAGTTATAGCCAAATGAATGTCCAACTCATATTCCAGACGTAGCATAGTAATAAGCCAAAGTAAAGTACATAACATCAGCTTGTCAGTAAGTGTATAATATATACAGTACATGCAAATGAATTGCTCCTACAATACAGTAGTTGGTGACCTATTTGAAATATGTGACTTCAGTGGTTGTTGTTTTAATTTGCATCAAGAATAATCTGATCCAGTGTCCATAAAATGTAAACCATCCTGCTAACCTGAGGAACTCCTGATACTGGCTGAATTTATCAAACAATGAGCTCTGGTCTCTGGAGTCACAGGCTTACATACTGTAAGTAGGTCACCACATTCTGTGTAATTATTGACCATAAATCCTCAGTGGTAATTGAACTCAAAGGGCATACAAATGTAATCAAATGGACCTGCATTGTAGAACGTTATAATGTCAATCACAGTATGCAGAGGTAGACTACACATCATTTACAGACCTGGACATCTGCCAGAGACAGGCAATAAATGTCTGCACTTCTCCCTGTCAGCTGTCTTGTCAAAAGCAGCTGCTGGCTCAAGAAGCCATACATGACACGGACAGTGGTAGATTACCAGTAAGACTCCCTAATCGGGAGATAAGCGACCGTAGGTGGCTTATCTCCACAAATAGGGCAAAAATGTGTTTTTCCAAAATCTTCCTGATCCATGTTGATGACATGAGTGTAGACATGCTGTGTAGTGATATTCGTGATTTTAGGGCAAAAACTGTAGGAGCAGTGTCCAAAAATGTGTTTTAAAAATCGGCCTGAAGGTGGCGCTAGAATAGGGCCATGTGAGAAATGAGGGGTGGGGTCTCCGCGTTGCCTTGGCGGACGAATAGGTACCGGCTCCGGCTCTCCCGGACGCTCCTAGCCCGAGTTACGGCATTTTATGTGCGCTGCAGTGGCAGGGGGTCCTCCACTGGGGGCGCCACCACTTTTGCATCCGTTCTGGAGCACCAGGAGTCGGTGGTCCCCGGGAATTCCCCGTGAGCAGCCCCGTTGGGGTGGTCATTTGGTCATTTTTGCACATTTGGTCATTTTTTACATCTGGGGGTCCCCCAGGGACCTGGGGGTCCCTGGGGCTCCGGGGGTCCTTGGAGGTTGTAGTTTGGCAGGCAAGGAGTGTGTGTGTAAAATCTGGCATGGATCGGGTCAACGGGTGCGGAGATATAAGCAGGGAAAAAGTGTGACGTGTGACGTGTGAGCACATTTGGTCATTTTTTACATCTGGGGGTCCCCCAGGGACCTGGGGGTCCCTGGGGCTCCGGGGGTCCTTGGAGGTTGTAGTTTGGCAGTCAAGGAGTGTGTGTGCAAAATTTGGCATGGATGGGGGCAACGGAGATATGAGCAGGGCAAAAGTGTGACGGACTCACCCACGGACAGCCGGTGGAGGTTTTGGTAGTAAATGCGACCTACGGTCGCAACCAAACGGGCCAACCGAGCACAGGCCCCTAAGTCAGAGTCTTTGAGTGAATTGTCCCTGAATTAACTTTGAATTTCTTGTCAAAGGGCTTAGTTAAACATGCACTATGCCAGGGGTCTTCAACAGGGTGTCCTCAGAGTTACTACAGGGGGTCCTCCAAATCTTCGTGAAACTTGAAACTTTTTTTCTCCTTTTTCATATTAACCACTTGAACCCTATTCAGTGTCCATATTCTGAGAACTTTAGCCAAGAATAGCAGATCTACAAGCTCACAACGCCTCGCGCTGCAAGGCGTTGTGAGAAAATAGAGGGGAAAAAGAGCAGACTAAGTACAGAGTGAAAGGTCAAGTTTATTAAGTATTGTCGATTCAAGTGGTTAAATATCTGAAAACACAAATTGACATGAATCCAAAATACACTGGTGATTGTGCTGTCAAACGATTAAACTATATGGAATCTATGAACAGGTTGTGGGGGTCCCTGGCTCATCTCTCTCTCAGCTAAGGGGTCCTTGGCCTGAAAACGTTGAAGACCCCTGCACTATGCTGATAATGCTGCTAACGGTGTGCTTCACGCCACTTTATCAGCCGGCCCATCATTGCCAGGGTTATTGCATTGACAAAACGTCATGAATGTCTAGTCCATGATGGACATATCTGCACACCCACCACATACAGACACTGCCCGTCCACCCAACCACCATAATTTGATGAGATGAGATTCAATATATGAGATTCAATTTATTGTAAGTGTACAGTACAGGTACAGTACAGCGAAAAGTATTTTCACATCTGAAATTTGATCTTTATAAAGTAGATATTGTTGCAATTAAATCCATAGATTGATCCCAACTTTATATTAGGAATGCAAGCAGCAATCAGGAGCCAGTGGAGGGAGCACATATTCAGAGTTCATCTAACTAACATACACCCTTCTGCCACAGTAATGGCATGGTTCTAATAAAACACGAAACAGACGTATCAGATTTGCTTGGGTTTCATCCAATGACAGACACTAGATTAGACCCTAGACACAATGTAGGCTGAGACCATGGAAATAAATCAATCCCACCACCACAATCTTCTCAACGTACTGTGTAAGCACCTCAGAAGTGACTGACGGAAGCTTTGATCATTCTGGGCTGGTGTTGTGTTATCAAATTATGAAAAGTATTTGGAGAAGGACTATTTGACTATAAGCAACCTGCATCTTCTAGTTATCACACACAGGGCTATGCTAGATGCATGACAAAAAAACTGAAGATGCAACTGAATTCATACTGTTTGTAACGACACAGATCAGCATTAATGAGTTGCATAGTATTCCAATATTACACTGCATTTGATAATTTCTTCACACAATCGTGCATATAAATACATAGATGAGGGCTCCACTTGTACATTAAATTATGAAGGCTCCTGGATGAAATTATGCATTTACACAATCATGTGCACGCAGGCTTACACCTTAAAATGCCTCAATAATTCAAAATCCAAGGTTTCAGTGCCTGCTTCTTCCTCTGTTTTTATCTGCTATTCCTTTTGCTTGGCATGTCTCTGGGGAGAATCAGCGCCAGACGGGGGAATCTCATGTGTTTTATTCATTTTCCCATCTCCCATCTGCTTGTCAGGTTGGATCAAACAATGGCCTCTGCCTTGTAACCTGCCATGGCCAAAGTTTTCAAAGACTCCACACTATAATAGTTGTAAAATATCAGAAATATTTATTTCACATAATTTTGGAATACAGTATGATTTATGTTTGGGTTTGGAGGTCAAGGAGACCATCATTATTTTATTTGACAAAACCGTGGGAATTCTATGACTGACTGGCTTGAGTTGCTCTTGAGTGTAGTGTGTTTTTCCACCAAGTTGGCATGCATTCGGTGTTCAGACAAACTACTGCACGTTGTGCTAAGTGTGTTGCAGTTAAAATGTCATAGGTCATGGTAAAAAAGAAAGAAGATGGAATCTGGAAATATTTCTGATATTAACTTATCAAGCTAACCAGAGCATTTGGTAATGTATTGCTTAATGCTACAGTTTCAAAACAGATAAACAAAGAGATGCTTCAAGTGAAGTTTGATGTATTAAATAAGTAAGGGAATAAACGTCGGTGGTCATTATCGAGAAATAAATCCCGACAGGATGATTGGCCACCGGGAACTGATCATAAGTCCGACCTCTCAATATTCCGACCAGGTTAACATTCACAAGATTAGCATTCACCAGCGTCGGCAGGTTAGCATTTCACCAGGTCAGGTCGGAATAATGGGAGGTCAGAAAAATGGGAGGTCAGAACTATGACATGGCACCTGGCCACCGACGCAAAGTGGAGGGAGGTGCGTAATCTTACCGAAGGGATTTATTTCTCGATAATGACCACCGACCCGTTTATCATCCCGCTTATTACATGGCTACTTAATAAATACATTTATAAATGGACCCAAAAGTAGCAACAAAATGTATTTCCTTACTTACGGTAGTGAAAATATTCCATAAGTGTTGCACTGGCCGTCCGCCGAGTGCAACACGGTCGCCTCGGAAAACAAGAAAGTGTTGATCAAATAGAATCCATTTTCGGTTGCTTCAGAACTTTTCAAAAACATTTTTGATAAAATGCCATAAATTTGTAAATAACATTGTATGTTTGTTTACATGGCTATCATGTAGAATACAGCATAAACTTCAAGTGCAGATTACTTAATTCATTTTGCAACTTGCTGTGTACATTACATTACAAATCAAAGCTAATTGAAAATGTAATATTAAAACATCCGTTCTTCTCACTAAACAAATAAAAATGATGACCCCCCCCCCTTAAAAGAAGAGGGGGAAAAGGATTGTTTTTTTTGTATTTCTGATTGTTTTTTTAGTATTTCTGCTTGTGTTTGACATGATGTTGAGATACTTGTTGCACTAACTAGCATTGACTGTTATGGTCACTTTGATTTGGGCACTGTATTATATTGATAGTTGTGCTTTAGGACACTTCATGTATATATATATATATATATATATATATATATATATTTATATATTATTTGTTCCCTTTCTTGATGTACCTTGCTCTTACTGTACTCTGTACTCTGTTCTTGTTTTTTTTCTTTTATCATTTTCATACTTCTCTGTAACTTTGTAAATAACCTTATACTGCTGTGCTGCCTCTGGGCAACAGATTTTCCCCCTTGGGATAAAGGTATCTATCTATTATGAAACAATCAAAAATCATCAGTGTGTACTATGTTCTGTTCATGCATGCCATTGACTATAAAGGTAGCTGATACAATTCAATAACCACAAACAGTTTTGACAACAGCAAGGGAGGACTGACTCCCTTGCATATGAGGTGTTGCCACACACTAAGGCAGGTGTATCAAAAGCAGAGGCATGGCTCCCCAAAATCTAACCACAAAAACACAGATTAATATCGGAGGCATGGAATGCAAAACAAAAGCATACCTTTGGGTTCTCGGCTCTCGCTGTTCAGCTCAGCATAGTTCCACAAAGTCTTTCACTTCATAGCTCTCCTATTAGAAGATGATTTACAGTCAAGCAGGTTGAAAGGCAGATTCTTCTCGGCCATGAAATGTTATTATTCACCACATGTGCGTGAGCGCGCGCGCGCCCGTGTGTGTGTGTGTGTGTGTGTTTGTGTGCGCGAGCGTGTGTGTGCGTGTGTGTAGAGAGACTGAGAGAGGAGCACGCATATCAAATATACAGAAATGTAGGAGTAATGTAATGCAATTTATTTACACAACTTAATTAGTTCCAGTATGGGGAATACAGATAAAAGGCCATCTTATATTATATGTGATGACTTAATGAAACTGAAGGAAATTATTCTGTCTGTGATTAAAAACAATATTACCTACAGTATGTTTCTTTATCAAATACACAATCTTTAGAAAAATTGATTAAACATGTATGATGACACAGTATACATTTGCATAATTATTAAATAACAAAATGTCTTTCAAGGCGTCCAAACAGCTTTCACTTCTACCACACAACCTCCCAATCAAAATGAGAGAGTTTGACTTTGGACTACGGTTCAAAATACATAATTAATATGGGTAAGACAGCAGTTGGCAAACATACCTGTGGCGTAAGAGGCAAACTACGAGATAATAATCACAATTACTGTGAGATAAGTATCAGGGGACCAAGGAAAGAACCCTTGAGGTATTAATAAGCTTTTGCCATCTGGTTGCTGGAGCCACAGATGTTGGCATTTGATAGCATCTCAATCAACAGGGCATTGCTTACTACTTGGCAGTGTTATGGAGTGACAGATAATCACCCCATTGTCCTGTATTCAGGTCCTACCACTGTTCAGTGGCATAGTCGGCTGGGAACCGACACCCAGCAGCAGTGACCCTTAATGAAATACTGTATTCCAGTGTCCCTCTCCTACTAGCTATCTGGTTGTGTGGTATTCAGAGCAGGTGGGATGCTGAGTGACATCCACTTTCATCTCAGGGCCACACCTGCCCTTTTTTTTTATGGGACTCAGCTTCAGGTATAAAGACCATAAACAAAGATATGAGGATCTTATAATCTCTTAGCTCCATACTGACAACACATGTCATCATCTGGCTGTCCAAGTACGAGATCATAGGTATTTTTGGTCCAAGGTGAACTCTTGAGACTGTGGGAAAGAGGACATGAAGAGATCAAAATTCAAGCTGCTTTTTCTTTTCTTTTCTTTTATCTGATTGCGAAACTTTGCACACACATTCTCACTAGGCAAAGGAAGAACACCACGCCATTTTTCAAATCAGCCTTGTGATGGCTTTATAACAGTTAGCTTTATATGTTGGCTAATAACTCATAGGTGATTTATCGTATTCCATTCCATTTGGCTATGATTGGCTTCCAAAATATGCGGTCCCTGGGTAGGCTGACTGGGATCTGTACCTTTTTCCCTTCTCTCAACTGTCCCCTTCACATGTGGTCCCTGTCACTGCTGACCCCTCAGGTGGTCATGTAGGAGTGTGCATGTGTCTCCTCCGATACACATGTCACCAGACACTTTGTTTCACCTGACATTGAAGAGTCTCACCTTCTCCCCAACAGGCTGACCAACCTGTAGAGTCGGTATTGCCCTGCCTTGCTACCCACCCCGAATACGGCCAACTGTCTTCACTGGAGCGCCTGGCTAAGACAGATGCACGGTGAGTTTATCGACCAATACGTATACTTTTCATTTAACATAAAGCACATTTTACTGCAGTTTAATATTCAAAACGTTCTATAGTACATGTATAGTTTGTGTATAATTTCAATGCAGCAATGACAATTAGGCATATCAAACAAATATCCACGTTCAACCCAGAGTCAATTCAAACAAAGGGTCAAACTTGTTCTCCTGCTATACCACCAAAATGTTGAACGCCTTACCGAAGGCCTTAAAGGAGTGTAAATCCCTAACATCCTTTAAAATCTTCTTGAAAAACCACTTGCAGGTGGCAGCCGCTCGTAACTGGTAAAAACAAACTTAGCCCTGCCTTACCCTCCCCCTTCTTTGTAAATATCTACCGTATATATTTTATGTTATCTTTTCTTTCTGACAATATCTACTGCATAGCACTGTGTTCTATCTGTCTGTCATTCAATGTTATATGAGATACTTAAATGGTTTCCAGTGCAAAAAAGCAGAAACGCTTACTAGGATCTCCTTAGTTGTACCAGTGAACTGTACCGTCAAGAAACTGTACCCTTTCCTATGCAAACTTCTAATAAAGTCTTCAAACAATCAATCAATTCAGGATCGCATCCACAGGATAAAGTGACCGCACACATTCTTAAATGATAGCTTCATTCCATGAGTGCGTTACAAAAGACGATTAAGACGTTTCACAAGAATGCTTCATCGGGTTCATCGCTCATAGGTTTCAACTCAGAAGAACCACTGGCCACAGTGCTACAGAGCTATGAAGTGATCTTGCATTGATTTATGGACCTGTTGCATGCCTACCAATAGCGCATGAATGATCACAGTCCCTGGGGAACTCCAGGAAAGCTAAGTGTCATGCCCTGTCACACCCATATGCACACACACACACATACAGCTTGACATGCCTTCCCACGCCCTGTGCCCAGTGTAGACATGCACATTACAGTGTTTTGTCAGAGCCACTTAAAGGCAGGAGACAGCTGTGGTCCAGCGGCTCAGTGTGGCCGGGTAACATGACCAATTGGCCCCCACACGCATACACTGACTTGAGGTGGAAATAAATAACACTGGGGTAGAGGGTGAATGGATTTATTCCTTCATGGGTCTGTTTTTCACCGGATACCTTTACACTAATGTGTCTAATCAATCAGTGACAGAATTGAAGTCATAGAGGTATTGATTTTCTTTTACACTAAAGACCAGTAAGACTCCCTAATCGGGAGATAAGCGACCGTCAGGTCGCATACACAAACTTTCATTTCGGCTACTCGATATTGTAGCAACAGTAACAAAAAAAAAAAGAAAAAAAGAAAACCTACTGGTTATGCAGTAGGATCTTTATTTTGTCTTTCACCCATGACAAAGAGTGAAAAGATCCTGCAAGACGTTATGTTTTGAATAGCAGCAATCGAATGAATATTACCACTTTTGGAGCAGAACAGAAGTATGAGCCCATGGACGTTTTCTTCTTTTTTTGCCGATGTCTGCTTGGTGTGTCAGGGCCCTAACCTAATGGACAAGGATCATTAGGGGTGTGTCAGCAAGGAGAAGGTGTGACATTGTAACCCATAGGTCATTCATTGTTGAACGCTTTCATTAACGAAGTCTGCTGTCTAGCAATGCTGGCCTTGAGGTGTCTGCTGACCTGCCAGTCATATTTCTACTGTCCAGTGGCCAATAGTTTGACCTTGATCCTATAGTACAGGGGTTTTTCAACTGATTACCAGGGGCCCTGACTGAAAATCAACCTGAGGACCACTGTTGTGTTGGGTGTGTATGGGCATGGGCATGGTGAGGGGAAAAAACCTTGAAATTAAATAATGAGTTAATTTGAGGTGAATTAAATCAAGCCCTTAACAGTCATTATTTAAATGAGATATGCTGGTCCAGAGCTCAAAAAAGATTGAGAACCACTGCTATATTCCTTTTCCATGGTTGCCCTTATTCTGTTCTCTTAACCGTCCATATTAAACTCATGTGCAACTCAACCTGGCCAAGATATGACTTCCGCTTGGTTCCAAGATTTCTAGCGGAAGTGCTGTGTTTAACGGAGGTTACGTCATGCGGTGCAGGTCTGTTTACATTCCCCAGCGAAAAAACAAAAATAGATTGTAGCTCTTACTCGCACTTAATAGGTGTAATATCACCCGAATCAGTGTTTTAGTTCATATATCTTTTATTGCGAGCGCAGTCGACGGAGCAGGTGACATAGACCCGATTTTTTTCCAGCGGGGAATGAGTAAGCCCGGCTACGCGAGGCTATGTGCAACTTATCTATGAGCGAGCAAACACATGCGATTGATTATGGTCACATATTTGGTAATATTAAATGATGACTCAACCACGAAATCCGGTACGCTTTCCCTTGAAATTCTAACTCCCTTTTCTGTGGAAGTTCTTGACGTCCGACTTCCCAGTAACTGACAACATTGACGCATCATCATACGTCACCAGGTCCTTTAGTGCACTGTTTCTCAACCTGTGGACGATAAAAATAAAAATAAACTTCACTTTACTAACCATATTGGGTGGTGTTGCATGTGACAGTAACATGAAACATGCCTGCCTGCTTGTAAGTTTGTTGTATGGGTGTTGTCAGTGTTGAATTAGTCTTGGGTCTCATGCCCCCGCCGCCCCATATCTTTTCTGAGCAGGGGTCTCGCCTCTCACACAAAAGGACATGCACTGATCCCAAACACCCCAAGTTCACACCTCGCCAACGCTTTAGTGTCACCAAGGGTGTTTTAACAAAGAAACAAGCCTATGCATACCAATAGACCTGTATAGTAGGTGTTGAGTGACGTTCGTGGGACGCCTCTAGATAAGCAACCCCCCAAACATTGAATCACCAATGCACCACTGGGTGTTGTACACATGCATGTGTACCGTACTGCACATGACATGGGTTCATACTGCTATTACAGAGGTGTGGTAGCTGTTCATCACATGGCTAAGATAAAAGCGCTCATTATGTATGGCAGATGACAGGTGATAGATTTAATACAATACTTAACACAACCCTGTCATCCATCATCTGTCACCTTAGCATGGAAGACGACTTTGAAAACATCCAAATGAAAATGAAAATTGTGTAGGTAACGCACAATGCTTGTCTTTGGGTGGTTTTATAGTTTATCCGTGATCCATTAAAATCTTCCTCTGTGGGATTTCAGAATTTTGCAGGATTAGAAAAATGAAATGAAAAAAAAAAAAATATTTTCAACATGGTGAAAACGTGATTTTATTGACCGATAAAGATGGCTCCAGCATGAAGACTGTAACCTTTTGAGCAAGGTCAGGTCATAGCAGGTAGTAATCTCAGGTCTAAACAGGCACTTCTCTCTGACCCCTCTACCCTGTCTCTGCAAGCATGTCTGTAATTACTTTGACCAGCAGAGATTGACTGGCTGTCCCTCTGCACACTTCAAAGGAGAGCATCCTACACACACTTACACAATTCTGTAGACGGGAAAAATACAGATGTTGCGTTTCAGCTTGACGCCTCCAAAGAGGGTTCAAATTCCTAAAAACTCCTACATTACTTTTCAAGTTTTCTCAAGCTTTTCCGTAAGTGCCACCTTCACTTTTCATACTCAAATAATATTACCTTGATATCAAATAATAATATTATATTAATAACTAAACTAAGAGAATCTGTGAATCTGGAGTCACATGCATCCTCCTCACTATTCCAAAACACTACGTAATCAGTTGATGTTCCAAACAAGCCTAAACTTTGGTTATGACAGGGCCACATTATCACCAGGCTTAGAGTGAGCCTTGTTCAAAGAAGAAAGGATTAGAGGATCATTAAAATGAACAAACTGATGTCATCTGAACTCACTTGTGTGGCAAAGGGCACAGACTTACATAATCCTCTTCACCAATAAACTCCATCCTTGCTCCACAAGGAAACATATACCGCAGTTTTGCTGCTTATTTACAGTACAATTACATTTTATAGACATTTGACAGATGCAATAAAAAAAAGCAATTTTATGTGAAACCATTGCCCAAAAACATGTAGAATTCAGAAATAGCGCAATAGTGCATGGCAACCATGTACTAATCTAGTTGGTGGAGGTAGACGTGGAGGAGGGAATTGTACAGATAATAACATATAGAACTAGAAGTACTGTTCCTACGAAACAGTGTGGGCTCGCTGGTAAATAAATAATTAAAAAATAACTAAAATAAAAACTGTTAATCAAATAAATTGTTGTTTTTCCTTCATTTCTTATGTTTGCCAACCTGACTATATTCTGCAGCGTGCTAACTGTCATGTGAAGCTCAACCAATACTCCAGCTACCACCACTCCCAGATGTTTACCCTAACTCAATTGCACCTCATTGGCTAAGGGCCCTGCCTTTGTACTGTCTGCGACGGAACCCGGTAAATAAATAATGAAGATAACAAGTGTTCTCGCCTTTCAGGCGAGCCCACAATTATAGCATATAGAACAGAGGTCCTTGGAGACTTGGAACGCATCGGCATGTGTTCTTCTGAACACAACATTCTAATCAACTAGTAGGACGCCTCAGGGCGACATTCTTGGCCATCTGGCAAGTGATGTATATCGGACCAGTTACCCATATATGGAGACCCCTGGTACCCATATATGGAGATCCATGTACTGTATATGGAGATATGCTGTGAGAGGCCAAACATGCTTACTCAGTTATTCGGTATGTGAAAGTCCTATGATGTCTATGACATCTGACATCATACCCTTTTATGCCCATACATGGAGATCCCTGTCTGTAGAACCAGCCACACAGATATGGGCTGTCTTGGCAATATATGGATTCTGTTAGTGTGGTATGTGGCCGATGTGGCCTCCATATATGGGCATTCCCAAATGAAGTCCTGTTAGATATGGGCTTAACTCACCCACCGCTATTTTTAAGACCCTTCTAATGGTCCACACCGCCAGGATTTTGCCTACCTTTAACGTGGGCGTGCGCGCGAATCCATTGCGCGATGGTTCACCGATTCCATTCACAATACGATCCAGGCACGGTCAGCAACAAAACACTACAGCCTTCCATTGCTCAAAGCGAAACCGACGGAGCGCCACGCTGGTGTTGCATAACATTGAACCGGATGACATTTCGGCAGACAGGATACAGGCGTCGTTGTCCCGCCCCCCCATTTCCGGTCTGGAACATCCAGATCCGTTTTTTGTGAATAGCGGCCTTCCATAGAGCGCTATGGACGGCGAATCGGCGATCATACTTTTTTGTTTTATAGTTATTAAAGCTAATTGATAACTCGTCATATTCGTCATAAGCAGAGTGGACCCATAAATATAGCTCGTCAAGCTCGTCATAAGCAGGGGATGAGTATTGATGACATCAGGGAACTCCATATATGGGCATAAAAGGGACTCTGTTAGTGTGACATCACTGTGAAGCCAGAGCGTCAGTAGCGGCAAACCCATTCTGTTAAGAGTGGTTCCCCTGACATCACAGTGACGTCAGAGCAGCAAACCCATAGAACCACAGTGTCAGGCCTTATAGACAGAGATACAGTACATACGGACAAGCTGTGATATACTAAACTGCAACCTACCGCAATAATTACAAATGAAGGCGGTTCAGTGCCAAGTTAATGGTCACTGATCTTCACAAGGGTTGATCCAGATAAAAAACAAAACAGTGTTGAATGGGGGATGGGAGGAACAGGGGCGTCACACCGAATTCTGGGCCCTGGGTACAAGGATTCACTGCGGTTGCACTGCGGGCCCCCCATGAATGTTAACTATTGAAAAGCAGATATACAAGCTCACAGCGCGGCACCGAGTGCCGCGCTGTGAGCTTGTAGATCTGCTATTTTTGAAAAATCGTGAAAATGTGTGCAAGAAACCTATGTCAATGGCTCTCAGAGCATTTTCAGCTGCAGTACCCCCCCCCCCCCCCCCAAAAAAAAAAAATATATAAAAAAAAAAAAAAAAGATTCAAAAACGGCCGTTTATGACGTCACAAACGGCAGCAAATCTGGACAGCCTGTTTTGAGAACCTGTGGGATGCTTTTAACCTCCACCTTCCCAAAACCAGAGAAAGACACAACGGTCTGAAATGGGACTTGAGGATAGAAGGTTCTAGTGGGACCCCAAAAAAAGGTTTTAAAATAGGAAAAGTGAATTTTCATGGTGTATCACCTTTATTTTCACACATTTTCACAACTTTGAAAAAATAGCAGATCTACAAGCTCGCAGCGCGGCACCGAGCTTGTATATCTGCTATTTTTCAATAGATAAAGTTATTAGGGCCCCTCCACCTTGGGCCCCAGTAACTCAGTCCCACTTTCCTACCCCTTGTGACGCCCCTGGGGAGGAATCTCTGTTGTTGCTCAGAGACCAGTATTCCAGCCTCAGCACGTGACAAGCTAAGGTTTCACCATCACTTTGGACACTCTGGATGATGCACAGCAGGATACGCTTTCTCTCTGGCTGACTGTACTGCACACACACACACACACACACACACACACACACACACACACACACACACACACACACACACACACACACACACACACACACACACACACACACACACACACACACACACACACACACACACACACACAACTTCCTTGGGAAGACACGTTTTTGATTAGGACAAGGTACACCAATAAGTGAAGACTTGTGCAAGCACTTCTTCTGTCTCGTAATGGCAAAGGCCTCCACCTGGATGTGATCATTTGATTAAACCCATGACAAAAAGCAGCAGGCATCATCCACTCTTGAAGGCAAAAAAATAATACTACATACAGCAAAAAAACTACATGATAGATTATACAGTGAAGGTGGGAACTGAATAAATTATTCTTAAAATGTCCACAACTTCTTCCAGTTGAGGCTTCTGATTCATAATCATGCATGCATGTAATCTAACTCTGTTGATAAGCTGTTGAATGAAACGTCATTGTATTTGAATCGGAACAACAGAGAGACGAGTAATTGGAACAAGACCCCTTTTCAGAATAAATTGTTTTACAGATGTAATTTAATGCCTCTAGTAAATGACGGTATCTCAGTTCCTTTTCTAAATGTTCTGCTGATAGAGTGCCTTTATTTCCCTACTTCCCTGAAGAAACAGAAACAGATGTACTAGGAAAATACGACCGCTAGCTAAACACCACAAGCTGATTAGGAAATGGAGATGAATGACAACATAAGCACTGTGAAAACCCCATAAATGCCTAAATGGACACTTTGCATTCAGAATCACTGATCGGTGAAGTGAAAGGTGGAGCACAGGCGATTGTGTGATCTGGAGCAGGGGTTCAATCCTTTCTAGCCAGCATTGGTTTCAAAAGAGCTTTTTAAAGAAGTGAACTCTGGGAATGCGCCAGGTCACAGTGAGGGGACGGGTGGAAAAACTGCCATGATGGTCAAAGCCTGACCTAGCATTTAGATGAGTTTACTTCTGCAACCTACTTCCATTGAGAAATAACAACCAGACAGAGCCAGAGCAGCAAATGATTTTCCGGACTATAAGGCGCACTTAAAAGCCTTTAATTTTCTCAAAAAACTACAGTGCGCCTTATAGTCCAGTGCGCCTTATATATGGATCATTCATTGACATTGACATTCCCTTTAGCACAGCTCCATCTGTTTGATGCATAACGCAACGGTAGCGTCTATTATGTGCGCCTTATAGTCAGGTGCGCCTTATATATGAAAACAGTTTGAAAATAGACCATTCATTGACAGTGCGCCTTATAGTCAGGTGCGCCTTATAGTCCAGAAAATACTGTAATGCTTATTTATCTGTACTATACGATGTAGCGACGCGATACAGTATGAGATCTGCTATTTTCAGCAAACGACGCCAGTGCCAGCCCATGTTTTTTGATGGCCTTAAAGAACAAATCTACTGTATATAAAATGATTTCCTGACAGATTAATAACTAATCTAACATCTAGTGATCTAGCCGCCCCCCAGTTAACTGTCAGTCGGTTGGATGGTGCTCGAGATACGTCAATAACAGACGTACAGAGATGTTGTGCATTTATTTATTGTAAGATTGAGTGGGGGAGAACAATAATAAACTCTTTGAGGGACAGGGCCCCAAACCAATTATACTTTGTTTAGTGCAGGGGTCTTCAACGTTTTCAGGCCAAGGACCCCTTAGTTGAGAGAGAGATGAAGCAGGGTCCCCTCTACATATAGTATAAATGTGTTTTTTTAAAGACATTTAACCACTTAAATTGTTGATACTTGAGATTTCACTCTGTACTTGGTCTACTCTTTTTTTTACCTCTACACCAAACCCATTTGCTGAAAATATTCGATCTACAAGCTTCTGCTATTTTTGGCTAAAGTTCTCCTCAGAATAGGGATGTGAGGATTCATTCAAGTTGTTGATTTAAAAGAATTATCCTACAGTATCACACGAAGATTTGGTGGCCCCCCTGTAGTAACTCCGAGGACCCCCTGTTGAAGACCCCTGGTTTAGTGGCTTGGGCCGGGCCTGATGAAGTATAAAAATCAGGCTAAAAAGGGCTGATCTTTCCTTATGAAAGCAAAAGGCACTCCTGTTCTTTTTGGCTTGTTATAATGTGGTGGATATCACAGTTGAAACCCCTGTGACCTTTGGCTCCGGTCCTTAGCGTTGCCTCCACAGACATGGAGCAGAACTTGGCTGCTTTTAGTGTAAGCCAGGAGAGGGTGAATGTACTGTGACAGGCCTTGTTCCCTGTTCTGCTAGCCCTCTGCCTCGGCACACAGCCTCCACTGGAGACCTGTCAAGCCTAAGGGTCTGGTTTATGCGCGCAGGCACGCGCACATGCACACGCACATGCACACGCACACGCACGCACACATACACGATCACCATCTACTTAAACAAATCTCTTTGCTTCCCATGACACGCACCAGAGGTAATACTTACATGGGCATAAGCAAATAGACCCTATAAATAATGCACATTTCAATCATAGATAATTAAATGACAGTCCATATAAACAACTCACAACTGAATTTTGAATTTGTGCAATTACCATGCACCAAGTCATTTTGTCAAAAAATGCGTGTGTGGGGGCGTTCGCTGGCCTACCGGTCCAGACACATACCACACAGGCTCTGATGCCTGACAGCGTGTTGCAGGTTCGAGTCCCGATCCCGGCGACCTTTTCTGCGTGTCACTCCCCATCTCTCTCCCCATTCCTGTCAGTCTACGGTCCTATCAATAAAGGCATAAAAGCCCCAAAACAAATCTTAAAAGTCCCAGTGTGTGTGTGTGTGTGTGTGTGTGTGTGTGTGTGTGTGTGTGTGTGTGTGTGTGTGCGTGGGCGTGTGCGTGTAAGGGAAACACGTGTATGAGAGATGAGAGAATAGGTAGATGGACAAAAAAGGAAAACAACATGGACACGTGAAGTGTGAGTACAATCTCAAAGGCTTCAGGTCAGATCACTTTCTTGAAGTCCACTGGCACGTGAAATGTAAATTGAAAAGGGACGGGTCACAAGTGTTGGACCCCTCATCATTCTCTGTCCTTATTATTCCACTTCCCATCACTTGAGTCAGTCTACCATGCAGAAATATGATTGGTTGGCCTGCGTGAGGCATAATTGAATGCGCCCCAGTCCTCCCAGATGTGCCTCGATGTCCCGTAGCTCAAGCTGCTCGGCTCCAAACTGGGAGTACGGGGACAGAGGACGTGCTATCGTAACTATCATCTTCCATTCTTATCGGTCAGGCATGCTCTGAACTGAAGGCAAAACAATTCTAGACAGAAGATGGCTCACCGCTCGCGCATTTGAGAATGCTTATGAAGGGACGTGTAGAGAATGTTAGAGAGACAGGGGCTGGGTTTCTAAAAAGGCCTTTTGGTGAAGATATTGAAAATAGCAGACCTCCAAGCTCACAACGCGTCACACTGCGACGCGTTGTGAGCTTGGAGGTCGGCTATTTTCGGTATTTGATACCACACTAAACTAAGCATAATCAAGTGAATACTGGAGATGCGGCGTAAAGACATGCATTTCTACACAGAGAGGGAAATTCTTTCAACATAAGATGCTGCATTCAAGTTCAGGAGAGTTTGCACAAGGCAATTCTCTTGAAATTCTCTTCAGGCACGGAAAGGGGGCATTTGCATTTCTTTCACCATGGTGAAAACTGCATTCATGGTCTGGAGAGGGCACTTTTTACAGCCGGGTAAAAGGGCAGGGGCTCAATCCCCCTTTGATGTCTATGTGTGCACGTGCCTGTGCTCATGCAATGTTCTGATTCAACCGCTCTGTGTGTGTGTGTGCGTGCGTGCGTGTATGCGTGCGTGTGTATTTGTGTGAATGGGGGGGATCAAACAAAAACTACATGTGGTGGAGCATTTTGTACTCATAGGACTGCTTTGGTTTGGCCGTGTCTCAGCAACGCAATATATTTTATCAGAGTAATTCCAGTTCCATCAGACAAACAAGATAAAGCTGTCAGAAATTGGAAAGCTTAAAGGAGACGCGAGATCGACTTCCAGCTTCTTCAAAGCTGTAGCCGGGCTGAACGCTTGGCAACTGCAGGTCGCCCTGCCTCTGATGTCATTTTGCCATGTGCTTTAAGCCTCCAAGGCACATGGCTAATAACAGCTGGTTTGATGTAGATCGCGTTTTATTGCTTGTGATTTCCTTATGATTGAGTGTTCAGAGTTATGTCACGTTGTGTGGCCTCCAGAGAGTCCGAGCGCTCTCGCTCAGAAGTGTGGAGTTACACCCAAATGAAACGCAGGAGGAAGGTTGCCTGACTGGGCTTGGCAAGTGGTAAGTCAAATTAAAACGCTATTCAGACCCCTGTTAAATAACATATCAACTAGGGGTGTAACGATACATTTGAACAACGATTCGATACGCATCACGATACATGGTTGACGATACGATACATGTACAATATTGGTTAATTCAGGGCGATAGGATATGATTCGATTCGATTCAATGATTTAAAATCGATATAGTAACTATTTAGCAAAGACATTAAATCTGTGTGAAACGTGTCAATAGAGCAGTTTTTTATGGGAATAATCTGTTATTATGGATATAAATAAGTAAACACTGTGATTCTTTAGCAAATACATGGACATTATATTACAACACATGGACAAATGCGCACCTTGACATGAACACAGAGATTACACACATTTATCGATAGAACAAGAGTAGTTATATGGAATGGAAAAGTAATTAGATCCCCCTTTTTCATTTCCCCTCTTAAAATTGCTAAATACAAGGCACAAATACTTAGTTTCCATACACATTATTCGCATTGCAAAATGATTCGATACCGATTATTTGCATTGTAAAACGATACGATACGATATACAGAGTCAAACAGTACGGTATTTGCTTTTGCGTAACGATTTTTCGATTCAGTTACTATAACGTTACACCCCTAATAGGTCTATCAATTCAGCAAAGATGACATCACATCACAGAAATAATACCAACTTGAAAGTAGCGATAACATTAAAGAGTCAAAATGCTATGCAATTCAAGATCTTTGATTTGAGAAAACTAAGAAGTTGGGATGCAGCTTGAGCTTTTTAGTGTTGAACGGTGAGCCTAAACCAGGGGTCTTCAACGTTCTCAGGCCAAGGACCCCTTAGCTGAGAGAGAGATGAAGCAGGGACCCCCTCTACATATTGTATAAATGTGTGATGCAGATTTTCATCGATTTCATAGATCGACTCATAGACTTGTTTGACAGCACTGTCATCATGTTAATGTGTATTTTCAGACATTTAACCACTTAAATCGTTGATATTTTGTAAACTTGACCTATCACTATGTACTTGGTCTGCTCTTTTTTATCTCTACACCCAACCTATTTGCCGAAAATAGCTGATCTACAAGCTCTCAACGCCTTGCGCTGCGAGACGTGTAGATCTGCAATTTTTGGCTAAAGGAATAGGGATGCGAGTGTTCAAGTTGTTAATTTAAAAGGATTATCCAATCACACAAGGATTTGGCGGCCCCCCTGTAGTAACTATGAGGACCCCCTAGGCGTCCCAGAACCCCTGTTGAAGACCCCTGGCCTAAACCATACCTGGTCCTATATTTAGTCTAACATGTACAGATAGACCACATGTGAGACAGTAGTGTCATCAGTGGGGCGGCATAGCTCAGGGGTAGAGAAACTGGTATTAGAGCACGAAGGGTATAAATCCCGAAGGGTTCCCAGTTCGAATCCGGGCTCCCCCTGAGTTAATGTCGAAGGGTCCTTGGGCAAGACTCTGAACCCCTAATTGCCTCCGGTGAGTAGGTTGGTGCCTTGCATGGCTTCCTCCGCCACCGGTGTATGAATGTGTGTGTGAATGGGTGAATGTAATGCACAATCTATGTAAAGCGCTTTGGATTAAAAGCGCTATATAAATGCACCATTTACCATTTATCAGTACACTGCACACCAGTAGTGATATATTCCTCTGCACAGTAACCACTGGACAAGCCGTGTTAAAGTTCCCAGAGTTGGCTATGAGGCTTAACATCAGCAGGGAATCTCACATATTGGCACATTTATTGCCATTGATTCATCACACAGAAGACCCCAAAATACAGTATGTCTTCACCAGAAGCAGAATCTTTTCCTGAATGCTCAGCTGATCCAATATGCCCAAACGTTCATGTTTGTAGAATGTCTAGACTCTAGTCAAAGAAAACAAACCATCATCTACGTCGGCCTTTGGCCCATTGGCAGGGGCGTCACAAGGGGGGGGGGAGTGGGACTGAGTTACTAGGGCCCAAGGTAAAGGGGCCTTAATCATTTTATAATTGCACCGAGTGTAGATCTGCTATTTATGAAAAGTCATGAAAATGTGTGCAAATCTTTGAATACTGTATGTATTATTTAAGCGAACATTTGTAACCCAAATTTTGCTTCTGGGGGGTCCTTGGAACTAAATATTTTGAGATGGGTGTCCGTGGCCAAATACATATAATTTTGGGGTTCCTTCACAATAAAAAAGTTTGAGCACCACTGACATAGAATCATAGGTTTAAAAAAAACATAGAAGGATTTGAAATTTTCAAATACTTGCACAAATGTGCAACATTTTTCAAAAAATAGCAGATCTACAAGCTCGCAGCGCGGCACTCGGTGCTGCGCTGTGAGCTTGTAGATCTGCTATTTTTCAATAGTTAAAGCACACAAAAATGTGAATGAATCCTTGTACCCAGGGCCCAGAATTTGATGCGACATCCCTGCCCATCGGTAGCCTATTTCGGAAGCCCATGATCACTCTCCCTGTGCCCTGAGAAAATAGGGTTCATTCCCAGCATGTTTCCCCCTGTGGCTGTTCAGTGTTTACCCTCATCGCGCTCCATTAATTACATACATGTCTGTGATGCCTTCAGTAGGCATACACAGGGGTGTCGCACCAAATTCTGGGCCCTGGGTACAAGGATTCACTGCGGGCCCTCCATGAATGTTCTTCATAGGGGGAGGGGGTTTCACCCATTTAGACTGGGAACGCATTATTATGCGTTATTTTGTGCTTTAACTATTGAAAAATAGCAGATATACAAGCTTACAGCGTGCACCGAGTGCCGTGCTGCGAGCTTGTAGATCTGCTATTTTTTTATTTATTGTGAAAATCTGTGCAAGTCTTTGAATGTTTCAAATCCTTCTAAGGTTTTGTCAGTGGTCAGTGGTGCTCAAACCTTTTCATGTGAAGGACCCCCAAAACTATATGTATTTGGCCACGGACCCCCATCTCAAAATATTTAGTTCCAGGGACCCCCCAGAAGCAAAATCTGAGTTACAAAATGTCCGCTTAAAAACACATATTCAAAGATTTGCACACATTTTCACAGCTTTTCAAAAAAAAAATATTTTTCAAAAGCTAAAGTATAAAATAACGAAGGCCCCTCCCTCCACCTAGTACTCAGCCCCCCCCCCCCCCCCTTGTGACGCCCTTGGGCATACATGCCCAGTGATGTTTGGCATTAGACCTCCCCAGATGCCATCATAATTACGCAGCTAATGTCGTGCCTGTATTGCTTTGAGGATTACCTACCCTGCTCTAGTCGAGGCTTAATCTCTGAACTTCAAAACAGAAGACAGGCCTTTAAAACAATGCTCCGCAAAAAAGCAACAACAACAGCGAAGCTGTGGGTTGGGCCATCTTCTCACCAGTTCTCCGCACGGAATACCAAGTGCCGCTGGGAAAAAGCCTTGTTGTGCCTTGATGGGGAATAGGGGTATTTGAGTTAGATCTCCTTGATTGCCATGTGGGCTGTGTCTACATATCATTTGCTGAGGCTCTCAGTAGCTTTATTCCTGGGTATGCATGGATTTTTTTAGAAGGATAATTTTTAAAGCCAATTTGCACCACTGAATGCGCACAAATAAATGCCTGAATTGCATGATTTTGCAAATGCATGATTTTGCAAATGCCTGGTTAAAATGGAGTTTGAAGTTACAATGGGTGTGTATGAGGAGGGCCTGGTAACATTTACATCAAATATCTAAATATTGAATCAATAGCAACATAAAAACTGTTCAGGGTGTTCATAAAAGCCTGATTAGACAATAAAATGACCAAAAGTGTTTTTAAAAGTGAAATATCCCTTTAAGTAGTCTGAGTGACACAAGCATATGATGGGTCCTGATCCGGGCAGACATCTTAACCAGTGAACAACATCTTATCGTTGTTGTGAGAATGTTGGGGTCCTCTTCAAAGAGATGACATCTCACATGCCTTTTGTTTGTATGACTTTGCAATCTTATCAGGCTAGAGGAGAGAGAGCCCCCATGCATCTGCACACAACATGCAGAGACTGTCTGACCAAACAGATCACGCATGTTCAGGCTCCTCAGAACCCTGGTGGCCCTCGGTTATCTGCCTCACAACGGTTGCCCCCAAACATACTGTATAAAGCTATAGGAATATGTCAGTCACCCGGCTTTCATATCACCAGAATAAGTTTGACACATTGTCCTTCATATTACAGTATCAACGTAGTTCTCTTTATGCACCATTTTTCTTTTAAATCAGACATGTCATTACATCGTTTGTCTAGACAGCAGTACTGCTAAAAAGGGAATGCCGCAAGGGGTCCTGGCGTCCAAGGATATTTTGGAATGCAACAAGTTGTATACTGTTGTGTACTGTAGGCGAATTACTTATTAATGGTAACATACATAAATACAGTGTATACATTTACTTTACATTTCTGGTGCAAGTACATTTTGGCAGACACTGGCAAAACTATACTAGTGACAGATTACATCACACTGTCTCCAACGGAAAATGCATTTTCATGGGATAACAATTATATTGAATCAGGAGAAAGAAATTGCAACCCACCTGAAAATATAATATTTACTGTTTACTTAAAGGACCTACACCATGAATTTCCACTTTTTCTATTTTAAAACCTTTTTTTGTGGTCCCACTGGCACCTTCTATCCTCACAAAGTCCTATTTCTGACCATTGTGTCTTTCTCTGGTTTTGGGAAGACAGAGATGAAAAGCTTTCCACGGGTTCTCAGAACAGTGCTGTTCTGAGAGTTGATCCATGTGACGTCACACGGATTCCCGTTTTTTTTTTTTTCAGTCAAAAAAAAAATATATATATATATATTTTTTTTCAAAACATGAAAAAAAAAAAAAAAAATCAAAAAACTTTTTTTTCAAAAAAAATTTTTTTTTCAAAAATTGTTTTTAAAAACTTTTTCTCAAAAACTTTTTTTTTAAAAAACTTTTTTTTTAAAAAACTTTTTTTTTAAAAAACTTTTTTTTTAAAAAAACTTTTCTTTTTTTTGAAAAAAACTTTTCTTTTTTTTGAAAAAAACTTTTCTTTTTTTTCTCAAACATTTTTTTTCAAAACATTTTTTTTTTTTTTTTTTACTTTTTTTTTTATACATAAATACAATGCAGGTGGGGTTGATTGTCTACTGTAGATTAACTTTCTGTAATGTCTGGTCTAGCAACGGTCGCCCTGTGTCATTTGACAGTAGGCCTATAACATACAACATAGGCCTACAGTAGGCTATAATCAGAGCTGCAACATTATCCTATTTTTGTATTGGCCCAATATTAACATTATTTGTTGTCAACGTGGGGTCCGGGGAGGAGTGAAGAGGAGGGGAGGGGGGAGGGGTGGAAAACCCCCACTAGATGCGCCCCTGAGCAAACAGAGGCCGTTTTGGTATTGCAGCTGGAGAGCCTCATTATAGTAGAGCTAGAACAAACAAAAAGAATGGTCAGAGTGTTTGTTGAGGGTTAAAACCTGTCTAAGACTCAATTTTGAGCATATATTTATACAAAAAATATAGTTTTAAAAGCATGGTGTAGGCCCTTTAAAGGACAACTTTAGTTTTTTACAACAAGGGTTCATATTTTAGATTAATTAAAGAATATAAAAGATGAGTGTTAAAATTATTTAATTTACTTCTTTCTATTGTTTTAGAGATTCTTATTTCAGTGGTTGGGGGCATGCGTACAAGTGGCCAAATATTTCATTTTACACAGAATACGCCCATTACCAAGATACAATGCAACCTTTCATGGTTGGATGTGACTTATGGGGGCTAGAAGTGTTACTGTAAATAGCAATAAAGAAACTGCTGGCTTATTGTGTCTAAAGATACATATTTAGCCACGTGTACGCATGCCCCCATGCGTACGCATGCCCCACATTTTAGCACGTTAAACTCGATAAAACAATAGAACGAAGCAAATGAAAACATTTTAAAACTCACTTTTCTTTTCTCTTATTACAATCTAAAATATGAACCCTTGTTGTAAAAACAAAGTTGTCCTTGAAGAGTTGGAGAGACTGGGAGATCCCTGTTGCTGAACAAACAATATCAGAAAATAGAGCATTGACTTTTTTTCACAAAAATGTGTTTGTTTAAACCAATATCACAGGCTGTCTTCAAACAGTAAACATATAGTAAGACTAGAGCAAGATGTTTTAATCTAGAGGGAACATTCTGCGCAAATAGCCGCCAAATTAAAGTGTTGTACTTGCATACGTTTATTTAATGTTAATCTCCGGTTTGACTGAATGGATTACTCAGAAATAATGCATACATCAACATCACTGCTATCCAAGACCATGTCTGTCATAATTCATCAAGTCATTGTTTACCTTATCTCATGAAGAGATATTGAGTGACAACATTATTTCTTGACCTCCCTGCTACATGATGAAGCATGTGTATTTCACCCACAAAACTCTGTAATACATCACACGCTATCTAGACATGCTAGTCTTGGAACAACAGGTCACCCAAAAGCCTAGTTTGGGCCAATGGATTTCATTAGCAAAGTCCATTTAGGGGAAACCTCTCTCATCCACTTTGCTGAACTTCAGTCTCATGACATTCGGGAGTGATAACGCAATCTGATAACACCAATGAATAGTGAAAACAGTGAGGGCTACCCCTCTGGTTGTTGTCTGGCAGAGAGAGAAAGGGGACTTGTTTATCTGACCTCTCCCATCATTAATCAATGGAACCAGACAAGACTAGTGTGTGTGTGTGTGTGTGTGTGTGTGTGTGTGTGTGTGTGTGTGTGTGTGTGTGTGTGTGTGTGTGTGAGCGTGCGTGTGCTGCCTGACATGTTCAGCACCCTGCTAAAGGTAAACTCACAATACAGACAGTTTCTAATCAGAGCCACCTTACTAATGAGATAGAATAGAATAGTCCCCACTCCTTGGTCCGTTTTTTTGTCACTGTATATACGTGGGTCAGTGACGTGACGCCCCAAAAAACATGTTTTTTAAAAAACTTTAAATAGCAGGCATAAAAATTATTTACTTTTGTTCTACTCACTCTCAACTTTATGGAAACACATTTTGTTTTTAGATATTTTATTGGAATCAGACTTTATTGAGCAGTTTGTTGTACTTGTGCCTAAAACCGTCATCTGGTGTGACATGACAATAATTGTTCATAAAATGAAAATGGAGTACACCTTTCTTAAGTTACTCACTTTATCAAAGTCCTTTATCATAACTAACCTGTGATCCACTATAGTTTTGTGAAAATTAATTGAATCTGTATATTTTTTTCATAATCAACACTCTGTGTGAGGCCCATGTTGTCGATCTTTCAACATATTTTAATTTTATTCTGACAAAAACTTTCTTTAAAATTACACAAATATTTGTGACTCTTCCTGATACTATTTTCTATGTAAACCATACACATTTTTTCGGTTTCATCATTAATAAAGGTATGATTTCTCACTATTTGGAATGTCACACCAGATGACTTAGTGTCACACCAGATGACCATATCTTCATGTGTCAAAGCAAACTGTGTTTTAACCTACCTATTAGTGAGTACTGAACTTTACTGATTGATTAAACAATTACCCAGGAAAAACAGCAACAGTAAAATTGCTTTAACATTAAATAACATGGCCTTAATATTTCTGAACAGGATAGTATTGTTGGGCCTTAACATAGGATAACAAAGAATTGTAGTAGTAGATGGATGATGAGGATGTGCACAGGAATGCTACGCACACCTAAGTCTTCTGCCGGCCCACGGCAGAAGGATCTTAAAGAGACAATAAGGTGCATAGCCACACTGGGAGCCAAGGCAACATTTTATTAACACCAATTATTGGAAACAACTCAGCATTCAGGTGTATTACTTTTTTCCGAAGTCTCCTGAACTTGAACACAGCATTTTGAGTTGAACAAATTTATTTACGAATCATGTCGTTACACCACATCTCCACTAGCTAAAGAGTGCTGGGTTGTGCAACTCCGAAAATAGCTGATCTACAAGCTCTCGCAGCACAATGCATTGAGAGCTTGTAGATCAGCTATTTTCGCTATGTTTGTCTCGGGTCCTACCTTACCTCATTGTCCAGTCCAGTGAGTGAAAGTACAAAAGTATTAGATTAGATTAGAATAGACATTTAGACTGCATTGTACATCAGCCAGTCACATTTGGTGAGGGTATAGACATTTAGACTGTATTGTACATCAGCCAGTCACATTTGGTGAGGGTAGCAAACCGTTTGCCCTGTTGCGGTTCTGCTATGCCACAGACAACTTCCTGCTCTTTGTAGAAAATGCAGTCTCGCCCCTTTGGCCAGACAAAACCATTTTTCATTTTTCCAAGTTGATTCATGCAGTTTATCTCTAGCCCCTCCTTATTAATGGTAACAATCTGCCCCACATATGGCTTTCCCTCATATTTGATTATGACAAACTGTCCTTGTGTGTATTCATCTGAGGAGGTGTCTGAATCCTCAGCTTGGGCCTCTCCAATAGATGCACTTGTGTCCAGCACCTGAGTAGAAGACCTTCAGGAGGAGACATTTAAATGTAATTTATTTGTCAGGTAGATTGTTTTTAGTAGTAAAATGTAATTACTAGCAAGTCCTCAAGTTTGCCAAGTATGTTATACTCACTGAGCTCCGGAAGCTGTTTTGGGCCTGCAGCTGACCTGGGAAGGGGGCAGTTCCGCAGATGGGCCACCACTTAGTTAAGGAAGAAAAGGAATTAATGGATGACATAAGTTACTTTATTGTCATTAAACAGGTACAATTACAGGTATCATAAAATTGGCAAAGAGAATGATTTAGTTATACTTACTCATCACTTGTCTTGTCACCTGGCACCTCAGCCCTGGAGACTTGGTCGAACTGTAATTTCCGTGGGTTGTGACAGGTGCAGATCTGAGGAAACTGGCAGAAACAACTCAGGTCTCTGTAAACTATCTTTCCCGGGAAGATAGAAAGAACCTGGTGCGTAGTGCTGATGCCAGTCACTGGACGCACTGATGGAGGGACCATTTCATCCATGTTGGATATCTTCTCTTCTTCGATCCACATGACAGTGACTTTTTCAGAGGACTTCTGTAAATACTCACACAGATCCCTCGGTGTTTGTAGGTCACTGCCTCCGAGGACATACATGTCTGCCTTACGCTTCAGCACCCCTCCCACACCATCAGGTGCGCCCTTTCCATGGGAACGCTCTGAAAAGTTCCAGGTGACCCTCTTGAATCCCCATGTATAAGGAATGCTGCTCATGAGGAAGCAGTTTGTGCGATTCCGGTTACCACCCATTTTCTGTTGTCAAGTGTCTTATATTAACTGCTTATAACGGATAGTTATTATAAAGTGTTACCACAATATAAGGTTTAGGTTTCTGTGAAGGGGTTTCTGCTCTGTCTGATGAATTTGCTGTATCACCGAATGAAGCTAAATTAAATTATGTAAAAATGTTTAAAACGTTGTTTTAAACATGTTAAAATGTTTTAAATGGACAAAAGAAACATGGGACTTGTTATTTATTGTTATGTCTGTAGGAAAATACAGTATATATCATCTGGTGTGACAATCAAGTCATCTGGCGTGACAAGCAGATATGTCAGACCAGATGACGAAGTGTCACACCAGATGACGTTTTCTGCATTTAGGACTACCTTGAGGCTACCAGGTACACATTAGCATGCTAACAACATGCTAGCTATAACAAAACAACCTAGATTTACATGTAATTATGACCAAAGTTTCAAATAACTTTTGCTTTATTAATGAAAAAGGTGTCACACCAGATGACATCCAGAAGTGCCACACTTGTCAAAGTTTCAACAAGATGGCATTTCATGAAAATGTTAAAATCATAACTCACCTCAGACACCTGTCTTGCAGTTGTGCTGGGAGTGCTGAATAGCCTTACAGAAGAAGGACCTCTCTAGCCCAGTAGGTGTCCAAATTATTGCCTGTTTAATTTTTCCAAACTAGTGTCACACCAGATGATTTTGGTTTGGGGGACAAAATCTTTTTGATCAGAAATGACTGAAAACATTATGCTTGGACTTTGAAAAGATATAGGCTCACAAATAGACATTTTTTTTTGCCTAAATTCATTTTTAAATGAATTTTAGCAATTATTTTTCTTAGTTTTATTCAAGTTCCCACTTTGAGAAACAAGGTCGGGACAGTCACACCAGATGACATTTACCATGTTTGGTTGAAGATTCTGAAGAAATGAGGAATGAAATGTTTTAATCTTGAGTAAGTTCACATAAAGCTTAATGTCCTGCACAATATTCAGAAGGTTTTTGACAAATATATTTTTTATTTATACATGTTTGACACCGAGGACAGCGAAAACGCTACGTCACGTCACCCACCCATGTACGTATACGTGAAATTTGTACTCTGCATTTACCCATCCTATAACAACTATGAGCAGTGAGCAGCCACTCGCTCAGTGAGCCGGCACTCGAGGTAGGGAGCAATTAGGGGTTAAGAGTCTTGCTCAGGGAGACACAGACACATTGCTGGCCTGGCCGCAACCACGGTTTACCCAATGAACCTAAGCGCAACAGTGGGTGCCAGTGGTGGGCAAGGAGGTAGGGAGCACTAAGCTGTGTTCACTTGGACCACGTAGAGGTGCTGAAAGTCGGCGGGACGAAGATTTATCTGTCCATAACAGCACATAACTCGGTAACGGCGCTGAATCGGCTAATGCGACCGTCGTAACGCTCGACACGGCGACTCGCTCGCTCGGCAGTGTCTCACTGGGATCATGCTCGCCTGAGATGCCGCGCTTCCGTCGTCATCACCCTTGCAGCCCCCCACGCCCCCACCGCTGCGCTCAGGGTCATTGGGAAAACCGCAGTCGCGGCCTGGCCTGGAATCGTACCTGGCTCCCCAGACGGGCTCACTAACCACTCAGCTATGGCTGCCCACACATACTGTATGAACTGTGGCAGACAAATGCTTAACACCATCTTGTGTTACCACTCATCGTGTGTAACACACATCATGTATAACACATGTGTAACACATAATGAGCTGTCATTGAGTTTACAGGTTTTTTGGCCTTTACCAGCGTGAGATGTTTATTGGTTGCAGCCAGGGAATGTAGACTGTGTACCACAGACAGCAACATGTTCATCAAAGCTTGGTTGCTTTTTCTAATCATTAAATGATGTAATGACAGCTGCCCTGCATTGGCTTCAGTTATAGTGTCTTCTCCGAGTGTGAACTGGATTTGAAATAGATTTCAAAGTTCAACAGTCATTTCACTACTGTAGCATGTCACCTCATCAACTAACTATGCTATATTTTCTGGATTGGTGTGTATTTAGATAACTATTGCAGGGTTAGTTGCATAGAATGAAATGATCGAGACTGCACAGAGCAGGTAGGTTCCCTCACGGCTCACCCTTCCCTTTGAGTATTTTGGAACCACGGCGTACTCAGAAAGTAACCGATGAGACCCCTCACAACTTCACGCAGAGCTGCATCTGCCCTCGGGTCGTCATTGACAGAGTACCCGCCGTCCTGTGTAACATGAGCGGAGGGCGACTTGGCTCCAGTTAGAAGAGCTTTGCAGACTTGCCGGGCTATAACCGACGTTCCACGTCACCTAACTTAAGACGACACACAGGAAAAGATAGACGGCGGCCGGGGAGACGCCGCAAAAGATCAGGGCGGCCCCCGTCTGATGGAGGGGCGGCTCGGCCGCTTGTAAGGCGATCGGGTTTCCCTACAACTTGTTGCCTGGTGCTAAATAAACGCTGGCATGTTGTGTAGAGACATTCGACACCCTGGTTGAAAGGGTCACTCACCCAGAGTTGTTCACGGCACCCGTTTTTTTTACTCTCCCTCGGTGCCCTCTTAACCCCTTCCTTCCCCATTCTCCCCTCTGTCCCCTACACCCCATTACATTTGACTGTCCTGCCAGAGCAACACCCTGTGATGGGGCACCCAGACACTTGTGCCCTGTCAAAGCTCTGCTAACAAGTGTGAGGTGAACAGATTGCGATGCCCCAGATGCCTTAAAGTTAAAGCTCCAAACAGCCCAGAACAAACTGATTAGGGTCGTGCCTCCTCGGACCCACCATACCGATCATCACCACGAAAGCGTGGGGTGGCTCAAAGTAGCTGACAGAGTACAGCATCTTGCAATGGGCCTGGTGTACAAGATCCGCTACACGGTACCTCCAAGATACCCATGTACCTGACAAACTACTTCCTAAAGGTCAAGGATGTCCACGATCACAACACCAGAGGCAGCTCCACTAAACATGTTCAACGTAGATTTAACACTAAACAAGGCTCTAATTTGTTCTCCTGCTATACCACCAACATGTGGAACGCCCTTCCACAAGCCTTAAAGGAGTGCAAATCTCTTGCCTCCTTCAAAATTGGTATGAAAAGTCACCTTCAGGCAGCTGCTACTCGAGACTTGTAAATAGACTAAGCCCCCATATTCCCCCCCACCCCTTTTTTCTCCCCTTTTGCTGCTTTTGTAATTGATGTTATCCTATGTAAAGTACTATATTCTATCAGTCTGTCTTTCAATGTTATATGAGATACATAAATTGGTTCCTGTGTAAATAAGCCGTAAAGCTTACTAGGATCTCCTTTTAGTTCGTACCAGTGATTTGTGCTGTCATGAAACTGTACTTTTTCCTATTGCAAACTGCTAATAAACTCTTCAATCAATCAATCAATCAATCAAAACAAGAGCAGAAAAGGCAGGGAGTTCAGAATGAGCATCAGTGAGGATGCATTGCAACCATTCAGTTCAATAGTCCTTAAAGGAGTAGTTCACCCCCCAAATGACCTCTTTTCTATTGATTACTCACAGCATGGAGACTTCAGTTCAATAATATTTTTTTGTATTTGTCGCATTCCTTAGACAAAAAATTGATTATAGTAAATTTACCCCCATTGATTCCGGATGGGGACCCAAATGCATTTGGGTCCCAATCCAGAATCAATGGGGGTACATTTATTGTAATCAAATTATTGTCTTAGGATATCAAAATCTAAAAATATGATTGAACTCAAGTCTCCATGGCATGAGTAATCAATAGAAAAAAATCACACCCAATGTGAAGTGAGCGGTGGTCTTGCTTGCATAACGTCTTCAATTGGTAATTGGTGATGTAATACAGGCTAAACACACACACATTGCTATGGCAAAACGCTGAGGAAAAAGACTATAGGTCTAGCATGTAATTGGTGATGTAATACAGGCTACACACACACACACTGCTATGGCAAAACGTTCAGCGTGAAAAAGTGGCTACAGACACACGCACAGCCACTCTATGGAGCGGTTTACCACCGCTCAAAATTGTCATTTTGGGGGTGAACTACTCCTTTAAAAAGGTACATTCTAATGGAATCACATTGGCCGTCATTGACGTCATACCCGGGATACAAGTGACACACGAGAAGAAACAAAGAAGAAAACCGCTGCTACTGCATTGTCCTTTTGGTTGAATCTTCCAAACGTATTGGACTTCTGTCCACACACAATTAGTGATGTCACAGCAGGCATTTTCCATCAACTGTCAAATTGACATTGACAGTGTCAATAGAGAAATACCTGCAGTGACTTCAATGATTGGGTGTGAAGTGCAACATGCTTGAGCGTTTCAACCAAAGCATAGCTTTGTGCCCTGTGTGATTCACTGTGGATTTACCCTTAAAACAACTTACAGCAGACTGTCCGCCTGCTGTCTGTGAATACTAATCAAACTGTTGACCCTGTTCCCTACATCGTTCGGAAGCTCAAGGCCAATCTCAGACCACACTCAGAAGGACCCCTTGGGATGAGCCTGATTCATAATTCCAAGGATATATCACTGACTGGTGTTTTTGCTTTTTTGCTTCACCAAAACCACTTCACCAAGAGGACTCCGCAGCGCCTCAGACCTCACTAACCGCCTTCTGCAGCACAAAGGGAATATATCATTAAAGAAGTGAAAGCACAATCAATAACTCGCAACCCCCCGCCAGGATAAAGTCAAGCAGTGCCTCAACAGCGAAGCCTGGCGCTAGGCTCCAAAAAGCGAACGCGGGGTACCAGAGGAGCTAATTAGCGCGAATGTTGGCTATCTTGTTAGTCCACATCCAGCTGTGGGAATGGTGTTAATGATACATACTGTACCAACAAAGGCGGACTGTTATTGCAACACGGAATATCACTACCCGCCGTAATCCTGTATGCTTGTATTCATTCATATGATGCATTATTAATGACAATATTCCCTTCTGGAGTTCCTCATTGACAGGCTAAAGAATTTGGCCAGCCACGCGAGTGCAACAAGCAAAATCATGTCTGACACCATGTAGGCACTTCAGAAATGCAAAAATTCCAGAGGCATGTAGAAGCTCTTCTCAGGCCGCATTCGTGCATATCTGTGTTTGCGTGCATACTGTATGAAACCAGGATACTGGGAGTGTCCTGCAGACATAAAAATAGCTTTAATTTTAAGCAGGACCTCAAAAACAGGACGTAACTAGGGATGGGTCGATGGGAAAATTTCATATCACGATTATTGTGACAAAATAAATCGCGATTTACGATATCGCGATAATCAAAATCCATTATCCTGGGGCGGAACATTTGCCAAAAAATAGCAGATCTACAAGCTCACAACGCGTTGCCTTGTGAGCTTGTAGATCGGCTATTTTTTGGCAAAGACATTTGATAGAGAGTGAAAAAAGTCTGTATTAACTACTTATTATTAAAAGTACCTTTTTGTGACTGAGCATGACACTGGGGCAGTCATTTCGGAAGCTACTACTTTAGACCAGGGCTGAAATTACTTTTTTCTTTTTTTTTTCTAAAATGTGATAAAGCCACAAAAGCATGTCATAAATATCAGGCTACATTTCACTTAAATGCCAGAGCTTAACTCTGCATGTAAATAAGACATAATTCTGTTGGTCCTCCCAAATTTAGAACTTGAATATCCCAAAAGTAGTATTTCAGCATAGCATCATTCTATAAGCCATATCTTCAAAACTGTTGGGTCAATCTCCACAACCAATATATCATTTTGTAGCTATGATTCCCAGCTTTCAAATGAAATGAAAAAATGAAAATGAAAAAAAAATTATATATGCAGCTCGGCAAATAAAAAGTGAATTGATCCCAGTGCATGACGGAGGACGATATCACGATAAATTAAATCTCCACGATACGATTATCGTGAGTGTTTTTCATCACGATAAACGATAATATCGCTTAGAGTCCCATCCCTATATGTAACACAAAGTTGGTAACCTGCGCAGGAAAAAAAAAAACATGCCTTTGAGTGACTCCATGAAATGTTTCTCTTTTGTTGATTAATCAAGTGATTACCAATTAGTCAAGGTATAAGGGCTCTCCTCCAAGCAGATGGTGTTTGTCGCATATCTGTTTTGTCTTCATTAGTAAGAAAGGGGCTGTGGGCTCGCAGGCACATTTTGACCTCTCTCTCCTGGGACACATCGCTTGGCAGCCGCTCAAGTACTAGCGTCAGAGTAAGAGTTATAACCTTTTCAGACTGTTTTCCTTCCCTGTCCTCAGAGCATGATGCTTGTTGCATGCTCTCCTGGGAGAGGTAAAAAAAAATATGTTAAACTACCCCCAAGGTTTCGCGCCCAATCCCCATCACTTACAAAAGAATGCTCATAAACAAACATTATATATGTGCTCAAATCACTCTCTATTTCTTCCATAGTTGACACAGGCCATGAGTTTCAGTATATCCTAAAATCTCAGGGGAGTACTCCAAAATGTTTAAGCATCGCGGGGGGGCACTGTGAAATTACCTCTCAAATAGGACCTCAAGCTTGTTACTCCACTTTCTCTTCTTCCGCAGGAATGCTTGTTTGAAAACGTAGTAATAAGAGGAATTTATGAGATATTTGACCAATCTGCGAAGTAAATCGTTTCTTCACCAGTGTGTTTCTAAAGGTGTTTCTAAAGGTGTCCAATAAAAAATAAAAAAAACATTCCTTGGGCTAAAAACGCCTCCACAAAACGATGGTTTAGTTATGAGTCATCACTTTTCACAGTTTTGTGGGGGTCATTTGCAGCCCACGGAATGTTTTTCGTGCAAAACAAATGCTTGCAATGGATTCAGCATCATGAAAAACCCCTAGTTTGACCCCTCACATGCTAGCAGATTATGAAGTTTCCCCCAGGAGTTGAATTTCAAACTTTTAGTACATAATTATTACACACCTTTAGAAACACATTGGTGAAGACATTTCTTGGTAACGATTTAGTTCCCAGATTTTCTTATGTTTCCTTAATTATAGAGCTAGCGGTCAACTCCTAATAGTCTTGACTTACTTACAGTAAGTAAAAGTATCAATACTGCAATATAGAAATACTCTGTTAAAAGTCTCTGGAATAAAAATTTACTTGAGTAAAAGTGCAAAAGTATTGGCATCAGAATGTACTTAAAGTACCAAAAGTAGAAAAATGTTTGAAAATAGCAGATCTACAAGCTCACAACTGAGCTTGTAGATCGTCTATTTTCAAACAGCCCATGTATAAAATAGGGCTGTTCCATTTCAACCACAATGCACCCACCTCTGGTTTCATGGCCTCCTCGACCAGGGTAAATATTTACAAATGTGCACTCACTAACATCTGCTGCGGTCGGGGGCTCAACAGTGCAGTGGACCAGGGGACTCATGGGAACACGCACAGTCTCAGGTTCCAGCGCCACACATCGGGAGCCTTCAACCAGGGGTGACGCACCAAATTCTGGGCCCTGGGTACAAGGATTCACCACGGTTTAACTCCCTGTCGCACTTAGAACAACGGACTCACTCGCTAGCTTTCGCCGTGGACTGAAGACTCACCTTTTCAGACTCCACCTAAACCCATAGCACTACTGAAACACTCAATGACCATACATGAAGCTAGTTAGCATTTGTTTTTAGTTTTTTTAGAATCATTTTCTTTACTGATTATATTGGTTTTTTATATTGATATTCATATGCATTTGCTATATTGTTGATGATGTTCTGACATGTTATCTTGTTTATTATAGTGATGTATTATCTGCTTATTGTCGCTTTGGATTAAAAGCGTCTGCTAAATGCCTAAACTGTAAACTGTTTAACTCATTTAGACTGGGAAGTGGGAACGCATTATTACCCATTATTTTATGCTTTAACTATTGAAAAATAGCAGATATACAAGCCCACAGCGCGGCACCGAGTGCCGTGCCGCGAGCTTGTAGATCTGCTATTTTTGAAAAATCGTGAAATTTGTGCAAGTCTTTGACTATTTTTGACCTGATTCTATAAATGTCTTCTAAATCCTTCTACGTTTTTTTTTCCTTTGTCAGTGGTACTCAAACTTTGTGTGAAGGACCCCCAAAATGATATGTATTTGGCCACGGACCCCCATCTCAAAATATTTATTCCTACAGTAGTTTGAGTTACAAATGTTCGCTTAAAAATATATATATTCAAAGATTTGCACACATATTCACAACTTTTCAAATATAGCAGATCTACAAGCTCGCAGCGCAGCACTCTGTGCAGCGCTGTGAGCTTGTATATCTGCAATTTTTCAATATCTAAAGTATAAAATAATTAAGGCCCCTCCACCTTGGGCCCTAGTAACTCAGTCCCACTTTTCCCCCACTTGTGACGCCCCTGGCTTCAAGTACCACAAGCAACCGGCCCCAGATGTATTCCATGATGCAACGCAGCTGAACAGAATGCTTAGAGGATATCTCTGATTGTTTAGTTTGTGGGATATAGATTAGTGGCAGTTGGCAGAGGCCACGTGTGTTATAACGCAGCAGACAGGATCCATATGGGACATCTGTGGAGACGCTACATCAGTGGTTTTCAAACCTTTTGTGCCCCATATTTTAAGGAACACCTGTATTCATATCCGTACTATTATCACCTCTATCACTATTTGAATTTACTACTACCAAATTCAACTTTACAACTGTATTACAAAAAAAATATATATATTGGGAAATTATTATACCTTTTTATATGTTATAGTTCTATATTTTGCAATAATAATGTATGGTTGTGACAAAAGGCATACCTGGACCCACAGTACACCACTGTACTAGAGAGATTCATGGTCAAACTCTAGGCACTGTAACAGAAAATAATGCACACAGTAATAGCTTAATCCTAAAAAAAGGGAAATATATAGGTAATCTAAAACATAGTCCTTGGAACAGTTTACACACACGCACGCACGCGCGCGCGCGTACACACACACACACACACACACACACACACACACACACACACACACACACACACACACACACACACACACACACACACACACACACGCTATATACTCTATATGGAATTCCTTTTTATCTTCTGGCCAACAGCAGCAAATGGAAGTCTCAGGCACGGTAAAATATTCGGCTATTGCAAGCTTGCGAAACATGCAGGAATCCCTGTTGTCTGTCACATATACAAGACAGGTGCACGCCTCTCAAAAGATAGTATAGGTTTTAACAGTGGCGAAGGACTGGAGCAGGTGCTTAAACAACCATATCCTAAACCAAATGTCTCCCAACACCACTGTCTTTAACAAGTGATTCATAGCTGTGGCCAGTTGTGCAGGCACGTGCACACATAGACTTCAAAGGGGGCTTGAGCCCCTGCCCTTTTATCCAGTGCCCTCTCCAGACAATGAATGCTGTTTTACTATGGTGAAAGAAATGCAAATGCCCTCTCTTTCCATGCCATACCTGAAGGCAGCATTGAAGAGAAGTGCCTTGTCCAAACTCTCCTGGCTGAACTTGAATACAGCATCTTATGTTGAAAGAATTGCACTTTCTGTGTTGAAATCCATGCTGTCACACCACATCTCCAGTATTGACTTGATTATGCTTAGTTCAGTGTGGTATCACGAACCGAAAATAGCCGACCTCCAAGTTCACAATGCGTCGCAGCGCGACGGGTTGTGAGCTTGGAGGTCGGCTATTTTCGATATTTCCACCAAAGGCCCTTTTAGAAATTTCAGCCCCTGCCTCTCTAACATTCTCTGCATGTCCCTGCAGTTGTGTGTGTGATCAGTGAGCACGCGAGCGAGACCCCCTAACAGGTGTTAGAGCTGAAATGAAGGTTTACCACACCCTGGTAAACCTTAACACTAAAGGCCTTTTCATTCTCTGTCCTGGGAACCTCTCGGTGCCTCTGGACACGTAGGAGCATAATGCATCACAGTGAAATGTTAAGCTTTACAACAAAACACTTGGTACAGGACATAAAGCCATGCTTCTGCCGTGACTTCCGACAGTGACAGCACAGCATCCACTCTTCCGCTTGTGTGAGAGGTTATCCCTTCTCAGACATGAGCCGTTATTCATTTAACTCATGAACTGACTCCATATATCACTGCACTATGCGTTAATATGTTTAAAGTTGTCAGATGAGACGTTTTATCAAATCTCTGACTTTTTCAGCTCATCGTTCGATATAAATCTTATGAAGTGGTATGTTCCTGCTAAACACACATTCACAGCAATTAACATATGAATGCATGCAATCACAGTATAATACAAATCTTTATGTTCTGGATTTATTGAACAAGATTTTACCACTTAAGCCCAAATGGGTAGCCCACTTTGTTGTACGACAAATTGCAAAAGCAGCAGATCTACAAGCTCTACGAGATTGTATTGTAAAACATTGAGGTTAGACAATGCACCGTTGCTGTGTTGGGAGCTCCGTAAATGGTTATGGCTGTCATATAACAGCGTTTGTATTTTTGTATTATATCGTTGTTGTCGAGTGGAAACCTTGTATCTCCAAAACAGTTCGTTTTGTATTTATCATTTAAAAAATTATGGTGCGAGGCGTTGTGTGCTTGTAGATCTGCTGTTTTCACTAGTCTCGTGCGACAGTCTTGTATGATGAAGCAGGGCTTTACTTTATGAAAAAATATACACATTTGAAACTTGGAGACACAAGGTTTCTGCCCGACAGCGACGATATATTTGTATAATTTATCTCAACAAAGGTAAATAAGATAAATTACTATCACAATGGGACAACATTTTGCTCACACTGCACACTCTGCAGCCCCGTGAGCCATGGCATTGAGTTTGTCATGAAAGGCAAGAGGAAGCAAAGATTCATCTGTGAGATTACAGGAGGTGATCCTTTAAGGGGGACAAGGGATACAGTAGGTACAGCGGAAAAACATCCCAGATGTTTGGTGTCACGCACCACTTTCTACCTCTCTCTCTCTCATTCTGTGTGGACGTACGCACAAATACAATGATGCAAACAACGGTTTAAATTAAAGTGAATTAATCACAGGGAATAAATGTGATCGCAGGAAATAAACACTCCTGAAATTCAGTCAAATCCAACTGGGGACAACAATATTGTCCTTGGTAACCTTTCAAGACTTCAGTCTGAAGAAGAGCCTGGTCGGCTCGAAAAGTTACAGAGTAAACTAGAAGAAGTGCTCTTCCGAGCACAGGTCTCCACCAGCCACGCGTCCTGGTGGTGCTATAATAGGCCAATGTAAAAAGGGTGGCATGTGTTCTTCACCAATCTTAGACCTTTCATGGCGCCACCATGAGGCTGATTTGAACATTTTGTAGTGTAATTTCTTCCTTGGCCTTTTGCGATTGTGCGTGCACAATTTCATTACAATTGCACGCGGTGTTTGATTTGAGGCATTTTGTTCAAAACGGATCAATCCTGCAAAGTTTGGAGGCCAATCTTAGCCAATCAGGATTGAATATTTAATACGGGACAGATCCGTCTTGATCATATGATTGTAGAGATAGTGTATACTGATTTGTGTTAATTTTGGGTAAAATCTGAAGGAGTAATATCCAAAATTGTGTCTTACATAAGTGGGCCTCCTGGTGGCGCTATAAAAGGCTGATGTGAAAAATACAAGGAAAGGGTTTTTCCTTGGCCTATAGGGAGTGCGCTTACAAAGTTTGAAACTGATTGGTGGAGTTATAGGTAAAACCACGAATAATTAAAGCGCCACCATGAGGCTGATTTCTAAAATTTGAAGTGGCATTTCTTCCTCGGCCTAGTGTGAACGTGTGTGTGCGATTTCATGTTAATTGCACTCTGCATTTGTGATTTGAGGCATTTTGTCCAAAATGGACCAATCTTACAAACTTTGAAAGCCAATCAGGATGGAATATGGACAATCAGACAGATCTGTGTCGATCACATGACTGTAGAGACACTGTCTACCGATTTGCGTGATTTATGGTCAAGATCTGTAGGAGTAGTGTACAGAAATGTGTTTTGCAAACATCGTCCTCAAGGTGGCGCTAGAACAGGGCCATTTGAAAAATGTGGGGCAGAGGTTCTGAATTGGCATCCAGGGAGTGTGTGTGCTCATTTTGGCAGCGACCGGGCCAACGGCGCAGGAGATTAGCTGTACACAAACTCGGAGAACGGACGGACGCACGGACGCACGGACGCACGGACGGACGGACAGGGGCGAAAACATACTCTCCCCCTGCCTTCGGCTGGTGGAGACAACTATACATTTGAGAGCAGTAAATTGCTGTGCAGACTAGCTTTGAGCCGTGCTAACCGCTCCTACATCTGGCTTTGTGTGTAGGTCCCTATATATGTATGAGTGTCCGTATGAGCACGGAACTCCATATGTGGAGTTCCCATACAAGGAGATATGCATGTGTGTCGTGTTTGATACCATGGTGCGATTTCTTCTTATTACTTACACCAGCAGAGTGCGCAAGTACTCCGTTCGGTGTTATTGTCGGGTATCTGTTGCGTATCTGTCTGTGTTTACGCCCGTAGCCAATCAGGGACCAGCATTCTTGATGCGAGTGCGACCTGATATATAAATAACGAGGCACGCTCTGCTCACCAGTGGTGATGCCAGTAGGCCATACATGGCCTACTTGTGCACAAGACGCAAGTTGGCACCTTGACAGAGTGCAGTTCTAGTTTGTATACTGTTTTTAGTCCAGCATCCAGCCTAGACGGCTTCGGATGTGTGTGCCTTTTGGCTGTTTTTCAGCCTTCGACAACAATATTGTCCCTATTTTTGTGTTTGAGGACAGGAAAACAAACACGCACGCACGCACGCACGCACGCACACACGCACACACGCACACACACACACACACACACACACACACACACACACACACACACACACACACACACACACACACTCTCTCCTGGCACGTAGACAGACACTACACTGCAAGCCTTACAATATGTTGCATCAATATTGGAGACAATGAGTGTTCTGGATTGTGTGTGTGTGTGTGTGTGTGTGTGTGTGTGTGTGTGTGTGTGTGTGTGTGTGTGTGTGTGTGTGTGTGTGTGGGGCGGGGGGGGGGGGGGGGGTTGAGCTTTATTAAGTTGATGGAGAGCTGGTCATCAGCAGTAACAAAAAAGAAGAAGAGGGAAAGAAGAAAAGAAGAAAGAAACACATGTTTTTCAAGCTCACTGGTGGGTCACATTAGGCAACCTTGTACATCCTGGCTGCCTGTGTTATGTACGGCGAAGAGATGAGCAACACAAGGCCAAACTTACGGCCAGGAAGTCCAGAAAGACTTTAATGACCGACCAGCCAACCCACGCTTGAGCTACAAATAACAGGAAGAGATAAAGAATTTAAGCATGTGTGTCAGTCCGTGCATGCAAGGCAGCAAATGCACGAGTTCAGCATACACGTGCGTGCGCGCTTGCATATATCATGTGTGTGTAAATGTGTATGGCAGAATTGGGGTTACGAGGGTCCTGATCCCTGAGCCTCCTATAGCTCCACCTCCCTTGGACAATGCACTGTAAAAAATAAAAAGAATTAAAAAAGCGCCGCGCGACTTGATGGTCGGGCTCCTTTCCCACGGTGAGGTGGGCCGGGGGGCCTCACGCCATGGCACTGAAAGCACATAAAGACCTGAGACCAGGTTGGAGCCCTCCAGCGTGCGGCGTGACAGACAGGGCACCATGCATGCAAGCCTCCCTGCAGCCCCAGATAAATAATGTCTGTTGTTAGCGAGCTACACGGCCCCCACAGCTGCTGTTGCCCTGTTTTTTATGAGTTGTGGCATGACATTGTGCCCTAGTTGAGCCGTAATGAGCTCTCCTCGCACCCCGCGCTTAATGGATCAGGTATGGGTGGGGATACTTTGTCTTTATTGGGTAAGCTGTTCAGTGTTAAATTACACAGCCATTAAACTGATAGATGGCAATAAAGGCACGAGTCGTGGGTGTGCTGCTCATGTTAATAATCCACTCACGAAATGGCTGGTATTAAATTCAAAGATTGGAAAACATAATTACAAAACACACATCCTAAAATTAAGATTGTATTTAGAGATATTGGAAGGATTTAGGACATGTAGGCTACTTATGTACTGTACGAACTGTAGGACTCATAGCTAGAAGTTAAATACACAATTGTTGATATAACTCAACTTCAAATATATGACATCACAGGTTTACAGGTGTGAAAGAAAGTGGGTGAAAATCTTTGTCGTTCAAGCTCCATACTTGCCATTTCAAGAATGGAGAAATAGAAAGAAGGACACAAGTAAACGGTAACCGGTCTACTCGCCAACAAACCTTCTGGCCCTGATTTTTTCCCTGTCGACCTTATGCTGATCGCTCGGTGGGACGGTTCTAGTATTCTTGTACCGGTATTTGTTTTACTGAGGATAAGGTTAGATATAACTTTAGGGTTATGTTTTGGCACCGTTTTTACTGAGGTTAAGGTTGGGAATAAGGTTAGGTTTAACCGTTTAGGCATATTTTACAGAAGTTACGTTTAGGAATACCAGGCAGAGAGCGTTCCGCCGGATAGACTATTAGACGCCTGAGGCGACTGTGTTTTAGGGCGAGCATTCTGGTATTCAAGTAAACAGGTCAGATATGTCAATATGGGCAGTGTAAAATATATACTGTACATAAAGTGCTTGGTTAAAAATAGCAATGGAATGAAGCATGTTTAAATAGCAGCAGATACAGTATAATATGCAACATACTGTCTATAATGTGTGTAAGAGTTGGCTGGAGGGTCAAGGTTCCAAACAGACAAACATCTGCAAATGCAAATTTAGTTTTTTTACAGGAAATACAGTGCTGGTCCCGGGCATAAATAAGAGTTATTAAACAAGAAATAAATAAGGATTGAACCTATCGTCGTTGTCGGGTGGAAACCTTGTATGTCCAAAACCGTTTTGTATTTATCATTTTAAAAATGATTTAAACTAGTGAAAACAGACGATCTACAAGCAGATAACGCTTCGCACCGCGAGGCGTTGTGTGCTTGTAGGTCTGCTGTTTTCACTACTTTTGTGCGACGGCCTTGTGTGATAAAGCAGGGCTTTACTTGGCGAAACAATGTTCACATTTGGAACTTGGAGATACGAGGTTTCTGCCCGACGATATGCAGGCAAAGAGAAAACAGGCAACACCTAAACCAAGCCCCTGCAGCAAGGGCACATGTGACCAATAATCAATTTACCGGTATCAACTTTTCACAGTTTCAATAAACTAGTAAGAAAGACACCTGAGGGACGCACAGGACGGAATTCATTATTAATATATATCGGACCAGTTACCCATATATGGAGATTCCTGATACCCATATATGGAGATCCATGTATATGGAGATATGGGCATATTGGTTGGATCAGCGGTTCTACAAAAAAAATGTTGTTTCATACAACTGTACATTGTGCAAGTACAGTAACGGCAGGGGACCCAGCTAAGAACATATAGGAAAAAATCTGAGCTATCCGTGTGCAAAAGTTGGAGTCTGTAGAACCAACCGTGTGTTGTGAGACCCCAGACATGCTTTTTCATTATGTGAAATTCCAATGACGTCTATGACGTCTGACATCATACATACAATCCCTTTTATGCCCATATATTGAGGTCCCTGTCTGTATAGAACCAACCGTGTGCTGTGAGACCCCATTCGTCCGTGCGTGTCAGTATCTGTCTCTCAGTCCTTGTCCCCTTCATTTTATGGGCATAAAAGGGATTCTATTAGTGTGGTTGCCCAAACAGGGCATCATCTGACAGGGAATCAGATGTAGAGGTCAGATCCATGTACAGTATGGAGATCTAGGTGATGATCCAGTCATCTCCATGTATGGATATTCAGGGTTTGATCTTTGATGAGGTGATGTCACATGATGTCACAATGTCAACAAAATTGAGGCGTTACGACTCAACGGACAAGATGTGCCGGTTTTCATATTGCGACCTGTGGTCGCAATAGTCTAGGCACGGGGTGCCCTGTGACAAGGTGCATGGCTTAAAGGAAAATGGCAATAAAATAAGCCTATTAAAAGTTGCATCACATACAATAACGAACGTAACAGTGTGTACATAAGTGTAGTGGTGTTTTCACTACTAAGTCATTAAGTACATGTACTCAAGTGCTGTACAATTACAATTTTGAGGTATACTTTACCGGAGTATTTCCCGTTTTCAGCTTGTAGATCTGCTATTTTCAAAAGATTTGTATTCATTTGAAAATTTGTGAAAGTAAAATAAAATAAAATCTAAATATTATTGCGACCGTCAGGTCGCAGTTACTATCAAAACCTCCACCGGCTGTCAGGGTCATTCTTATTGAAAATCGAACGATACTTTAGTACCCTGACCTGTCAGTCAGTCTGTCAGTTAGTCTGTCCGTCACACTTCACGTCACACTTTTGCCCTACTATATCTCCGCCACCGTTGCCTCTATCCATGCCAAACTTTGCACACACACTCCTTGGCTGACAAACCACAACCTCCACCCCTCATTTCTCACATGGCCCTCTTCTAGTGCCACCATGAGGCCGATTGCAAAACACATTTTTGGACACTGCTCCTACAGATTTTGCCCTAAAATCACGCAAAGCGGTATACAGTATCTCTAAAGACATGTCATCAACATGGATCTGTCCCATTTCCCATATTCCCTCCTGATTGGCTACCATTGCCTTCTAAAGTTTGTGCATGCGACCTGACGTTCGCTAATCTCCCGATTACGGAGTTTTACTGATGCTATGTGTCTATCCTACTGAACGTTTTACCAGAGAAAGAAAGGCAAGGGTTAAGTACAGTATAGGCTTAATTTGGCCAATATTAAGATTGTTCAGATAGGCTTGAAGGGAACTCTGAAATGTAATAGTTTTTGAGTAATGTTATAATAGAAGCCGATTAATTAAGTGCTTAGAATTCGACGGTGACCAGGTAATCATCCTACAGGTTCCGCAGTCCGCACAATGAGTAGGCTACTTTTACATTTTGAATTCCGGACTTTGTAACAGAGTATTTCTACATTGCAGTATTGATACTTTTACTTAAGTAAAACATTTGAATACTTTTTTACACCACTGCCAGTAGGCATATACACGCAGAACATTAACCCTGTGTGGACTCCTGTGTTATCAGGACAGCCTGGCAACAGATCTGTTTTGACGATAATGCAAATTGCCATGGGTCCAGCGAGGCAGAAATGTAGTTTGCTTAGAGATGTCTACCAACATCTCTAAGCAGGCCTTCCCACGATAAATGTATTGCCTCAAAAACGTCCAGTGAGTTATTGCAGATCTTCAAAAGTGATATGTATGAAAAAGTGTGAATTAAAAAGAAAGTAGAAAACTGAAAAAAGGAAATGCAGGAGCTCATCAGGTGCTCTTGCACCAAAAATTAATTGAAAATGTATGAAATATTATACCATGCAATATGCAGTATAATAGGTAGTAATAGTAATTCATCCATTACTATGGTTATGAGATATGGCAGTTATGCAACAGGAATTAAGTTTAGTACCTTCAACTGTGACAAAAATGCCCTCTCAGGTACTGTATGACAGTTATAATATCATGGTAATATTCTAAATATTATGTTGAATCTTTTAAATTGAAATGTGCTTATTTGTGATTGCAGTATGCAGTATTTAATCAGAAGATGTGGCAACATATATCACCAGAGTCTTATTACAGTATATATATATTTTTTTTTTAAGATTTGTTTTTGGGCTTTTTATGCCTTTATTTGATAGGACAGTAGACTGACAGGAAATGGGGAGGGAGATGGGGAATGACATGTGGCAAAGGTCATCCGGATCGGGAATTGAACCGGCGACGCCAGCAGGCATCATAGCCTAGTATGTGGTATGCGCCTTGACCACCAGGCCAGTGGGCGCCCTATTATTACAGTAATTTTACTCACATGCATTATCATTTGAACATGCTCTATTGCATTCAATGTTTCCTATTCACATTTAGGCTACAAAACGCCTGCTCCTCGTATAGGAACAATGTATTATCTTGTAAAATTAACAAAACGATTGAGAATTAGGTGATATTTAGATTATGTAATTTTATACAGTATTAGTTCAGCTGTATCTGTGTAATTATTGCTCCCCATGTGTACATTGATACTAATAATGTATATAGTACTAATAGCAAAAAAACAAAAAACATAACTTGAGTCCAGTGTCCACACATTGCTAACGCCTATGAACTGCCCGACACCTAAGCAACCTATGAAAGTCATCATTAACTGATACTCGGAGGAAAGGCATATGCCTTTTGTGAGGGAGGTGAGGAAATGTTTGCACAGCCTTGTTAGCCAACACACATTCAACCGTGGGCTATAAGGTGGAGCCTGCGCTGTCCCTTGTTTCCATTAAAGTCACACAAGCAGAGCTAATGCCTTGAACTTGTGGTGTTGCATTACAGTGAACCCCCGTGAAAAAAAAAAGTCTGGCTGTGCATTAACCAATGTCATATGTTTACCGAGCAATAGTCCGCTCTGCCCTGAGACGTCTTAAAAACACATTCATGAGCTCAAACCAGCAGGGGAGCTTTTAATACAGGTTTTGTGGAGGAAGAGATAGGTCAAGTGAGTTTGAAACTGACCCTACTGTTACTGTACACATCTCTCCCTATAGCTGAGCCCCCCCCCATTAACAATAAAATCTTCCTTTTCTATGAAAGTCTACAGAGTACGTTGTGCGGCGTTATCAGGATTATGCATCTGTTGAAGCATTGCTGTTCATCACTTTTATGAGGTTCATGTGGCCATTGCAGGGCACAGGAGGAAGTATCCTAATGGCTCCATGTTTACGTTGAGCGCTGCACAGCTTTGTGGGGGGCAAAAGGCCATTGGTCCAATTTCCCCTCTCTGCCTTGCTCCGGGAACAGGTCAAAATATATATATTCACTTATAACTCCATTCATCAGGTTTCTCATCGTCACTGTCGGGCAGAAACCTCGTATCTCCATGTTTCAAATTTGTATGTTTTTTTTCCGCGAAGTAAAGCCCTGCTTCATCAGACAAGGCTGTCGCACAAAAGTAGTGAAAACAGCAGATCTACAAGCACACAACGCCTCGCACCGTGAGGCATTGTGTGCTTGTAGATCGGCTGTTTTCACTAGTTTAGTTCATTTTTTTAAATGATAAAAACGAATGGTTTCGGACATACAAGGTTTCCACCCGATAACGACGTCATCTAACATGTTGATAACTGTGACTCGATCACGATCTGACCCTTTCTTCAACAATAGGTCTGTGCTCGGTATCCTGCTTCAAAGCTCTACTATTTAAATAGTATTTATTTTTAAACCCTTTACACTTCAAATACTCGAACACTGCCCGAACATACAGACCCGCTCTGACGTGGCGAACACGCTGACGTGGGTCTGTTCTGAATCAAAGAGCCATTGCCGTGTCAACCAGAGGGAGGAAATGTTCTTTTTGAAGGACAGCAGACAGCCCCCTCCCCCTCCACTCCATCTGAAATCAATACCCGAGAGTCCCAAAAGCACATTTCTCTTTCCTTTGTATTTTCACATGGATGACTGTAAGCATTCGAAACATGCGGAAGTGGCCCCTTTTGATGGGCACACGAGTCGTCAGTTGGTTTTCTTAAGTCACCCTCTGTGACGAGGTAAAGCAGACGGGGTTCGACGGGGACCCGGTCTGGTTTTCTCCAGGGTGCAGCCCTGTTGCCCCCGCCTGCCTCCTCTTCTCAGGCCAGGGGAGGCCTGATGGGACGCAGAGAGCCAGGCACGTGCACACATAGACATCAAAGGGGCTTGAGCCCCTGCCCTTTTATCAATCTGTAAATGGTAAATAAAAAATGGTAAATGGTGCATTTATATAGCGCTTTTATCCAAAGCGCTTTACATAGATTGTGCATTACATTCACCCATTCACACACACATTCATACACCGGTGGGAGAGGAAACCATGCAAGGCACCAACGTGCTCACCGGGAGCAATTAGGGGTTCAGAGTCTTGCCCAAGGACTCTTCGACATTAACTCAGGGGGAGCCCGGATTCGAACTGGGAACCCTACGGGAACCCTTCGTGCTCTAATAACGGTTTCTCTACCCCTGAGCTATGCCGCCCCTGTAAAAAGTGCCCTCTCTCCAGACCATGAATGCAGTTTTCACTATGGTGAAAGAAATGCAGATGCCCTCTTTCCATGCCATACCTGAAGGCAGCAATCAAGAGAATTGCCTTGTCCAAACTCTCCTGAACTTGAATGCAGCATCTTATGTTGAAAGAATTGCCCTCACTGGGTCAAAATCCATGCCATATCCTACATCTCCTGTTTAGTGTGGTATCAAGAACTGAAAATAGCCGACCTCCAAGCTCACAGCTTGGAGGTCTGCTATTTTCAATATTTTCACCAAAAGGCCCTTTCAGAAATTTCAGCCCCTGCCTCTCTAACATTCTCTGCACGTCCCTGCCAGAGAGCCAGGCCGAGCCACAGCTCAGACCTGGGAGCCTCACCACAGCGTACTCCACACATATTGAGCTCAATGTGTCCAAAGCACCCTATCGTCGTTGTCGGGTGGAAACCTTATACGTCCAAAACCGTTCGTTTTGTATGCATAATTTTAAAAATGATTTAAAATAGTGAAATAGCTAATCTACAAACACAAAATGCCTGCACCGCGAGGCGTTGTGTGCTTGTAGATCTGCTATTTTCACTCTAGTCTTGTGCGTCAGTCTTGTATGATGTAGCAGGGCCTTACTTTACAAAAATAATTGCTAATTTGAAACTTGGAGATATGAGGTTTCTGCCCGACAGTGATGCTATACTCCCTGTTCCCCAACTATGTTGGGGTTCAATGTTCAAAGTAAGCCAATTATTCTGATTCAATAAGCTCTGAGTCAACTCAAATGAATCTCAAATCGCAAGTCTGCTCAACATGTTTTAATTTTGAAATGAATTTCTATTGACAGTGTTTCTCAAATGGGAGAAAGTGAAAATTTTCCAAGCGTATTTTTTCTGTTGTGTAAAATAAAATTGACAAGCACAACTGAATAGAAAGCAATATTACCTGCTGCTATGCTGTCTTATATTGAACATATTGATGTCCCAACTGGACTTAATTAAACAAGGACGCTGGCTTTTGGGTGCCGTCCTATTTTGGGCCATGCATGTCGGGAACGATGCAAGACTTTCTATTTATACTGCTATTTGCGGCATAAATGTTATGCATAGCTCGGGCCAATCAGTAAAGCTGGCGGTTTGGATTGGCCAATCAGGGAAGCTGGTTCGCATAATATTTCCCGAAAATGTATCCTCTTTCTCAGAACCGCAGGCAGATACAGATATGCGAAGTTTGAGACTTAACAGTCAGATGTGTGTGACACACAGGCACGCACACAGGCACACAGACGCACACTCACAGTGTATCTGCATGGGACCAATAAGGCACATCATTGATGAGGTGATACATATCTATACTATAATTTTGCGAATGTCTGAGTGAGTGAGTGAGTGAGTGAGTGAGTGTCTGTCTGAAACAACGTTTCTCCTCAGTGGCTGGAGCAATTGATCTGAAATCGCATCACCATTAGCATATGAACACACCTAACATAACTGTGAAGCCCGTTTGTCACTTTCACAAATCATATACTGTATATTAGCATTTTTATGGTGTATCTACTATCTATTCTGCATCTAGCATGAGGCACATCTATTCTGCATCTAGCATGAGGCAACATGTTTAACCAGCTCTCTCTCTGTGTGTGTGTGTGTGTGTGTGTGTGTGTGTGTGTGTGTGTGTGTGTGCGTGTGTGTGTGTGTGTGTGTGTGTGTGTGTGTGTGTTTGCAGGCAGGCGGGTGTGTGCGCAGGCGGGTGGGCGGGTGGGGGTGGGGCGGCGGGGTAGCCATTAAACGAAACGGGTATTTCTTACATTGATGCTCCTACATATTATCATGCAAGCACCAGTTAAAGTTACTTTCCATCCCTCATATACTGTATGCACAGTGCACATCCCATAACCCACACACTGCACATCATTTTGGAGCTCATATCTTTGAACGGGTAAGGGCTAGTTACAAAGAAAGCACTTTTACAGATAGGCTGATAATCATTCTGTTCTCTTTATAATAAGCTTAGATTGCACACAGGGGACCTTGAGAAATTAAGCCAGGCAGGAAGTGCTCTCTAAGGCAGGGGTTCCCAAACCTTTTTGGCTCAGAGCACCCCTATAAATATTTTTTTCATCCGAGGCACCCCTACATTATTATATTCCTAATTTTCACGCCCAGCACCTTATATTTATTGCATATTTTAGCGATTATGTTGCGAAGAAAGCGAGATAATAGCCATTTTGGTTAGAACTGACTGAAAATAACTTCGTACTTCAAGTTTAAAATGATGCTAAATATATTTTTAAATGTCCAAATAAATTTCAAATATTATCAAATTATCTCGCGGCACCCCTGGACTGCCGTCGCGGCACCCCGGGGTGCCCCGTCACCCACTTTGAAAACCAAAGTTCTGGGATATCTACGTGGTGTAGAGACACGTAGATATCCCCAGTGTATAAGAATGCTACAGTCCCAGAGTGGACCTCACACTTTGTTCCAGTCAGGCTCAAGGATTTCCTTCCTCTTCCTATCCAGAGCAGTATCAATTCCAGGGCAAGCAACCGGAATGTCCTGACCCTACCCCAGTCCTCCACTGTCTCTTCCTGTAATGAGAGATTTGCTGTGATTTTTATCATTGTCAGCCGAGGCCTGCTGCCCCACCCCTCTGCACCCCACCTCTCATGGATAACAACCTTTCTCTCTGTCTCTGTCTCCTATGCAGGGACGTGCAGAGAGAATGTTAGAGCGGCAGGGGCTGTCATTTCTAAATGGGCCTTTTAGTGGAAATATTGAAAATAGCAGACCTCCAAGCTCACAACGTGTCACAGCGCGACGCTTTGTGAGCTTGGAGGTCGTCTATTTTCACCGCTTGATACCACACTGAACTAAGCATAACCAAGTGAATACTGGAGATGTGGCATAACGGCATGGATTTCTACACAGAGAGGGCAATTATTTCAACATAAGATGCAGTATTCAAGTTTAGGAGAGTTTGGACAAGGCAATCATCTTGAATGCTGCCTTCGGGAATGGCATGAAAAGAGGACATTTGCGTTTCTTTCAATGTAGTAAAAACTGCATTCATGGTCTGGAGAGGGCACTTTTTACAGATGGATAAAAGGGCAGGGGCTCAAGCCCCCTTTGATGTCTATGTGTGCACGTGCCTGCTCTCTCCTATGATTTGAACCTGAGAGAGAGAGAGAGAGAGAGAGAGAGAGAGAGAGAGAGAGAGAGAGAGAGAGAGAGAGAGAGAGAGAGCAGGAGACATTGTGTAGATGAATAAAGGTGTTTGTTCTGTGCAGGCCGGGTCACACAGTGCATGTCATTGTCTACACGAGGGAGTGTGGAGAGGTCAGAGTGCTGACAGATACACAGGTGGAGCCGCTGTCGATGAGGGAAGTGTGGCCAGGTCTGAACTGGGCGATAACACTTGACCTCTGCCTGCACTGATGGGGATTAAGAGGACAAGGGCACCTTGATGATGAAGGTCACCCATGGGCGTCACAAGGGAGGGGGGGAAGTGGGACTGATTTACCAGGGCCCAAGGTGCAGGGGACTTAATTATTTTATACTTTAGCCATTGAAAAATAGCAAATCTACAAGCTTGCAGTGCGGCACCGAGTGGCGCACTGCGAGCTTGTAGATCTGCTATTTTTTAAAAGTCGTGAAAATGTGTGGAAATCTTTGAATATATGTATTTTTTAAGCGAACATTTGTAACTAAAATTTTGCTTCTGGAGGGTCGCTGGAACTAAATATTTTGAGATGGGGGTACGTGACCAAATACATATCATTTTGGGGGTCCTTTGGGGGTCCTTCACAGGTTTGAGCACCACTGACATAGAAACAGGTTTTTCAAAAAACCTTCAAAGACTTGCACAAATGTTCATGATTTTTCCAAAATAGCAGATCTACAAGCTCGCAGCACGGCACTCGGTGCCGCGCTGTGAGCTTCTATATCTGATATTTTTCAATAGTTAAAGCACAAAATAACGCATTGAATCCTTGTACCCACTACCCAGGGCCCAGAATTTGGTGAGACACCACTGAACTCACCCCTTAGTTGAGAGAGAGATGAAGCAGGGGTCCCCACAATCTGTTCATAGATATAGTTTCATTGTTCGACACGACAGCACGATCAAGTGTATATTGGATTCATGTTAATGTGTTTTCAGATATTTAACCACTTGAACGGTCAATACTTAATAAACTTGACCTTTCACTGTACTTAGTCTGCTCTTTTCCCCCTCCAAAGCTCTTTGCCGAAAATAGCCGATCTACAAGCTCACAACGCCTTGCAGCGCGAGGCGTTGTGAGCTTGCAAATCTGCTATTTTTGGCTAAAGTTTTCAGAATATGGACGCTAGGGTTCAAGTGGTTAATATAAGAATACAAGTTCCTATCACACAAAGATTTGGGCACCCCTGTAGTAACTCTTAGTACCCCCTAGGGGTCCCAGACCCCCTGTTGAAGACCACTGTACTATAGTAATATTGTTGTGCTCACAAATACAATAAGATATACTGTATGTTTACATAAAACAACAAAGTCACCCTCTAAATGTTTGCTATTTAAAAGAGAAAGAGTAAAGAGGAAATGAAGGACTTATTTAGCCAATATCAATGTAAATGTGTGTACAGGTATGTATGTGTTCATGTGTGTGTCTGTCTCTCTGACCTGTCTAGCTAGTGATTGAGCTGTTCTCTGGCAGCAGTAGCAGTCTGTACTCATTCAGCTCCTTTCCCGGAGCCAGCAGAGCAGAAAATGACTACACTGATTGATCTGAGGGAGCAGGCTTGTTCGCACGAGCACGCACGCATGCACGCACAAGCACGTGTGTGCATGCGCGCGTGTGTGTGTGTTGTGTGTCTGTTTGTTTGGGGGTGGACGGGGGATGGGCGTATCTCCGTCCATCCATCACCTGTTTAGGCTGGGGACAGGCAAGCTATGTCTTATTCTGGGTCTTCATATGGTCCTGCTCTTTTCGTTTCCAGATAACCTGGAATGTTGGAATACTATCAATTATTTTGACACAAGAAGCATTAATAGTAATACCATTCTTTGAAATACAGTATATAATTCTGTATGATGCCTAAAAGGATCACTCCACCAGGAGGGAAGGGATCAATCCAGAGAAGGCAACTGTGCTCTTTTTGGGGGGGAGGTGGGAGGTAAAATCCCCCAGATTTCCTCACGTCCCCTCCAGCCTTTCTCAGTGATGTCCAGGGGTGTTGCACCAAATTCTGGGCACTGGGTACAAGGATTCACTGCGGGGCCCTGCACAATTATTTTGTGCTTTAACTATTGAACTAGACCAGGTCAACCTGGTTGTGCCAGACCCCCTGTCTGTCATCATCATTTATGACATCATGCCTTTTATGTCATCATCATGTCATCATCATATATACCCTTTATATAGAAAAGGGACAGACCGACATTTGCTTATGTAGGCCTACCCATTTCATGGGTCTGGCAAAAATAGCAGATATACAAGCTCACAGCGCCGCACCGAGTGTAGCGCTGCGAGCTTGTAGATCTGCTGTTTTTGAAAAATCTTGAAAATGTGTGTCTTTGAATATCTCAAATCCTTCTAAGGTTTTTTGAAAAACCTATGTTTCTATGTCAGTGGTGCTGGTGCTCAAACCTTTTTCATGTGAAGGACCCCCAAAATGATATGTATTTGGCCACGGACGTCCATCTCAAAATATTTACTTCCAGGGACCCCCCAGAAGCAGAATTTGAGTTACAAATGTTCGCTTAAAAAATACAGATATTCAAAGATTTGCACACATTTTCACAACTTTTCAAAAATAGCAGATCTACAAGCTCACAGCGCGGCACTTGGTGCCGCGCTGTGAGCTTGTATGTCTGCTATTTTTCAATAGCTAAAGTATAAAATAATTAAGGCTCCCTCCACCTTGGGCCCTAGTAACTCAGTCCCACTCCCCCCCCCCCCCCCCCCCCCTTGTGACGCCCCTGGTGATGTCCATCCTCGCTGCGCCTCCTCCTCCTGCCACACTTTCTGCTACGCAACTCAGAAATCCACCTTCCCCAATCGAAAACAATGAATCCTTGCCTGCTCTGCACGAAGATCCAGTGAGCGAGCTTCTCATGTGATATTGATGAAAGCCTCCACACAGACGGGCTATAGATTTCTCAGCCTCCTTTGAAGAATGTCAGAACCTCTTGCTTTTTTTTCTCTTTCCCGGAGACCTTTTAGGAATAAAGATGAAATAAAGTATTCTTTGGGGATTTCTGTTGAGATCAGAGATATGTTCGCTCTTTTTTTCTGAGACAGTCTGTCTCTCTCTCTCTCTCTTTTTTCTTTTCTCGATCATGATGCGCCCAAGTGGTGAGGATATTCTCCAGTCTTTCCAGAGTTGGGGAACAGCCGCCTACTGCATGAAATGATCAAACAGTGCAGTAAATTGTGAGTTTGACAGTGTGCTGCTGTCCAGTTGTCCAAACTCTCAGAGTCTGAGAGAAGAGGAAACAGCCTTGGTGTTTTATGCACCAAAGGCCCAGGCATCAATGACAACAAAGTTTTCTTTAGCCTGGTGCATCCCTTAATCTCATGCCAAAAAGAATATGTCTCTAGTCACTGACGCCTCGGTGAGAAACACAGAAGAATGTGTTAGTTGAGGGAAGCTCTTCAAGCCAATCTCAGTTTGCAGCCTCAAAATTATTAGACATGCCATATCCTCTCCTCTCCTCATTTGTCTTCTTTACTACCCTTTCTTCTGACTAATTTCATGCAGCCACTAGTCATCAACAAAGTTATTGTGTGGCAAGTAAGTAGTACTTGAGGCAGGCCACATGCAAATACCTAGAGAGCAGCTCACACTTATCCATTTAAGAGTCTTTTCTAGCAAACTGCCAGGGCTGTGGACACACTTTGCCCCCTCAGTGAAAACCGCAGGCCTTCTGAATCACCAAACCTTTGTTGTTGTTTCATGAGTGGAGAGCTCGAGTGTAGACCAGAGTGACAGCTTTACTCAACTTGCAGACACAAACTATACATAATGTAACTTGGAAAAACAAAAAACGTACAACTCATCGAAGTCTTTGGTGCAGGGTGAAAATCTGAATATTGTTCATCACTACATGAGAGAGAGAGTTTAGGACTTAAAAGCTATGACAAATTGTTATTAATTCATGTACTGTATATTATTCACCCATGATGTTACTGTAGATGTATTGCCTATCATGCAGGCACATAGTGCAGTACAGTGTCATCAACTGATTGCCAGCTGTAATCTGTATAGTGCAGGGGTCTTCAACAGGCGGTCCGGGACCCCAAGGGGGTCCTCAGAGTTGCTATAGGGGGGCCGCCAGATCTTTGTGTGATAGGATAATTCTTTTAAAAGTAACAACTTGAACCCTCGCATCCCAATTCTGAGGAGAACTTTAGCCAAAAATAGCAGATCTACAAGCTCTCAACTTGAGATCTTGTAGATCGGTTATTTTCGGCAAATAGGTTCGGTGTAGAGGTAAAAAAGTACAAAGTGAAAGGTCAAGTAACGACGGTTTAAGTGGTCAAAAGTAAAACACACACACACACACACACACACACACACACACACACACACACACACACACACACACACACACACACACACATTAACACGAAACAGACTGATGGCAGTGCTGTCAAACAAGTTTATGAATCTATGAAATCAATGAAAATCTGTATAACACATTTATACAATATGCAGAGGGGGTCCCTGCTTCATGTCTCTCTCAGCTAAGGGGTACTCGGCCTGAAAACGTTGAAGACCCCTGGTATAGTGTGTTCAGGAGTAACCTTTAACACATTTTAACATTGACGTCTTTCAATCTGATCTGACCGATGTAGTCTGTAAAGAAAAAGTGTGTCGGGCATTAATACAGGAAATTGCAGTGGCCCTTACTATGAAAGTAGGTTGTGTTCAATGCTCCACTCTTGAGGGTATAGTCAGTGGTACTGGTACTGGTTACAGGGGACAAACAAAACAATATGTCATACACCAATAGCTCTTACTGTAGCTTCGGCGCATGGTGGGAGTAAATAAACCAGATTTATTTTCCCCCAGGTGTCAATTTTCCAAAATAGCGAGAGAGAGAGACTCAGGTGCCGGCTACACGGAGCTGGATATTTCTGAAGCTAGACATTTTTTTGTGCGGTTGGGGCTGGCAGCCACACAAAGCTGGATATTTTGGCCGTGAAGCTGGATATTTTTTAAACCGGATAAATAAGTGGAGACATTGAAAAATATCCGATTCACTGGATCCGTGTAGACATGGAACCCGGATATCTCAGAAGACTTTACTGTGTGTGTGCTTGTCCCCCTAGTGGAGATCTGGGGACTAAGATTATTTTAGACCTAGATATCTTTGTCATGTGGACCTAGATATTTTTCTATGTGGATATCTGAAAAACCGGGATATATGAAATATCCAGCTCCGTCTGGCCTAGGCCTAAGGTGAGGTGCTGGAGCCAAAAGCAATTCATTCATTCATTCATTCATTAAGGAATTAGTGAATATGACAGTATAAAGGTTCAGGGTGTCATCATCACTTAATTGATGAAATTTGTGTCACACCTGTGACAGTTGTCCATTTTCCAAAACGACCTAAAAGACAATATTCCCACAGTTTGTTATGAGTACTACTACAAATGCGTAGATAAGGGCAATGATATTAATATAATAATGCTTATGAAAATATGAAAACCATACATGTCTGTATAAACACGGTGTCCTCCAAGGTTCTCTCACATTATAAATTCATAACAAAGAAACAGGGCTTAGGGGTGCGCCTTATTCTGACTATAAGAGCCATTGTGTATGAGCAGAGAGGTTGACTTCACATCCTAACGGGACCATCGACCAGTGAAACTGTCTGCATCCAATCCAGAGAAGTGTCATCTGGAGCCCACATGTGCACAGGAGGACAGGGGCGTCACAAGGGGTGGGGGGGAGGGGGGGGGGACTGAGTTAGTAGGGCCCAAGGTGGAGGGGCCTTAATTATTGTATGATTTAGCTATTGAAAAATAGCATAAATACAAGCTCACAGCGTGGCACTGAGTGCCGCGCTGCAAGCTTGTAGATCTATTTCGTTGTGAAAATGTGTGCAAATCTTTGAATATATGTACTACTTTTTAATGGTTACTCAAATATTTTGAGATGGGGGTCTGTAGCCAACTACATATCATTTTGGGGGTCCTAGACATGAAAAAGTTTGTGCACCACTGACATAGGTTTTTCAAAAATCCTTAGAAGGATTTGAAATAGCAGATCTACAATCTCGCAGCGCAGCACTCGGTGCCGCACTGTGAGCTTGTATATCTGCTATTTTTCAAAAGTTAAAGCACAGAATGTGAGTGAATCCTTGTACCCAGGGCCCAGAATTTGGTGCGACACCCCTGCAGGAGGACCTGGGTGGGGCAGGCCAGAACAAGCACCGACCGAGGCCCAGCAACGGGCTCAGAGGGTCGTCTGTTCCAAGTCTGTGATTGACAGATGAACATGAATGTTTGTCAGTCATCTCAGGACTGTAGGGAGGAAACCTATCGCTACGTGAGATCTTCAGAATTCGGACATTCCATTTCGAAAAGGCAGAGCTTGGAATAAATAGTTTGAGCTACTTCTGTGACTGTAGCCAGCAGAAGACAGATTAAATGAGGAGGAATTTTGTCATTGCAGCTTTCAGAACATGACAAACACCCTCATAATCCTTGTACTACTGACGAGAGAAAAAGAAAAATGATATTGATGAGAGAAGAGAGCTTTGTGAGTCCATTTAAAGAGCTTTCTCTTTCAGCACAGTGATTCATTTGATGATCGTTCACGGTATGCAATGTTTGTGAAATGATACTATCGCTCCACCAACGATGACATAACATCGATTTGTTATACAAGACGGACTTCTTACATCATTACTCCCATTATTCCATCTGGACACTTGATAAATGATGTCTGTTCCTCTCATTCTTGATGATACTGCAGTTCTGCTGGCATGTTTACAACCATTTTTTGGATGATAAAACTTTGTGAAGCATTCAAATTTAAACAAAGGCAGAATCAGAACAGAAGAATCTCTTCCTACATCCTGCCAATTTACTGCTCATAGCAACAGAGGTGAATGCTCTTTGGACCTCACTGATGGGTTCTGTTCACAGGAACACTTCAGCTATGAAGTCCAAGCAGTATAAGCTTTCGATCATTGTGTTTTTTTTTATTTAATACTTTTAACCACTTAAACCCTACTGCGTATACTTATTTGACAGAGGCTGGTAATGCTGGTGCGTTATTTTATTTCAATGTTCGCCCCTCAAATGTGTTACTATTACTACCAGTAAGACTCCCTAATCGGGAGATAAGCGACCGTAGGTCACATATCTCCACAAATAGGGCAAAAATGTGGTTTTCCAAAATCTTCCTGAGCCATGTTGATGACATGAGTGTAGACATACTGTGTAGTGATTTTCGTGATTTTAGGGCAACATCTGTAGGAGCAGTGTCCAAAAATGTGTTTTTAAAAATCGGCCTCATGGTGGCGCTAGAAGAGGTCCATGTAAGAAATGAGGGGTGGGGTCTCCGCGGCGCCGAGGCGGACGAATAGGTACCGGCCCCGGCTCTCCCGGTCGCTCCTAGCCCAAGTTACGGCATTTTATGTGCGCTGCAGTGGCAGGGGGTCCTCCACTGGGGGCGCCACCACTTTTGCATCCGTTCTGGAGCACCAGCAGTTGGTGGTCCCCGGGAATTCCCCGTGAGCAGCCCCGTTGGGGTGGTCATTTTTGCACATTTGGTCATTTTTTACATCTGGGGGTCCCCCAGGGACCTGGGGGTCCCTGGAGCTCCGGGGGTCCTTGGAGGTTGTAGTTTGGCAGGCAAGGAGTGTGTGTGCCAAATCTGGCATGGATCGGGGCAACGGTTGCGGAGATATGAGCAGGGCAAAAGTGTGACGTGTGAGGTGTGACTGACTGACGGACGCACGGACACCTCGAGCAGCTTTCTGTAGTAAGATGCGACCTACGGTCGCAATCAGGAAGGAGAAGTAACAATTTTGCTCTTTTGTTTTGCATTTGAACGTTGCCCACTCGTCACCTATTGCTTGCTTGTCCACCCAGGAAGTCCATCCTTCCTGAGGTTTCTTCCTTTCTTCCTATATTTCTTGTATCCTTGACAACTGGGTGGGGTAATGTTTTCATCCAATTCCAGTCTGTTTGTCTGTTCTAAGTAACTTGAGAATGGATAGTCTGATTTTCATGAAACTTGGTGGGAATGACCAGTAGGCTGTCTAAGGTTAGAGTAGCACCCATTTCATTCTGCATAGGGAAGTGAATGGGCAACACTCATCCCTCCTTCACCATCCACTGTACGTGCCCATGATGAGCAATGCACTGAATTCCCAACTGGTCTAGTGGAGCAGCTCAATGAGCAGCAGTGTAGGACTCGTATACTGGCCTCCCAGGGGTGAATATGTGTATCTGTGCAAGTGGCTGGAAGTCTCAATGTGACTTACCCAGATTGTGGAAAAAATCCCGGAAAGGATAAAAAAAGGCTATACCCCAGAGAGACAGTTAACTTTGGGTCTTAAAGTTCAAAGGTCAAGGTCTGTCTCTTGGCAAAGTAACCGTTCCAGGGAGTTTTTCTTTGCTGAGGGTCTAAGGAGAGGGGGTGTTGTTTTATTTTTCATAAATTAACAGCCAATTTACACATTGTGGTGGCTTCATTAATTTCAGAAGTATATAATGTTTGAGGCATTATAGAGGCGAGTATGCAGCCAAGCAGTAAACTTGATTTACTGTAGTGCTCTAAAACTATGAAATGTATAGTTAAGTGTTTCCCCTCTGTGGTTCTCTTTGAGCAAAATGTATTTAGTAATTAGTGAGCTCGATCTCTTGGGAGAGCTGTTATTGTCATTATTCTTTATTATTAGTAGCAGGCTCAATCTCTTGGGAGAGCCCAGATATGTTATTGTCACTATTATTTATTATTGGTTGTCTCAACTTCTTGAGAGAACCCAATTATTTTATTGTCACTATTCTTTATTATATATATCTTTCCTCCAGATTTTGGCACGAAAATTTGGATGGAACATTCTGTGTCAGACGTCAAGAGCCCACACTGTTTCTCCAAGGACAGTACCAGTCTAGTTCTCAAGGATTGTGCTTTGTTTTGTTTACATAAATAAAGTAATATCAAGATGTTGTGTCACACACCAGATATAGAAGATACAAACTCACAATGCATCGGCTTGTGGCGTGCTCAACCAAGTATAAATCAGGAATAAGGATGGCAATGTCGATCAGTTTAAAACTCACTCTGGAGCACATTACATTACAACCAGTTAATTGTTGACAACTTACAGTACCAGTGGTGTAAAAAGTACTTTTGGTTAATGAAGTGGTTAATGTATGTTTTGTAATAATACTACAAATCTACAAAGTAACTAGTAACTAAAGTTTTGAAATAAATGTATTGGAGTAAAAGTACAATATTTGGATCTGAGATGTAGTGGAGTAGAAGTAAACGTTTTGGTAATTGGAATTACTCAAGTAAAGTACAAATAACTCAAAAGTGTACAGAACTTAAGTAAATGTACTTAGTTACTTTACACCACTGTACAGTAGGCTACACACCCAATGGAAACTGAGACATGATCACAGACACATAAACCACACTTCCTCATTGGTATAACATTTAGCTCTCAGTTCAGTGTGAGCTGTGCCTGAGTCAGTCAAAACGGGAAGGATTGACATAAGAGTTTTGCAGTAAGCTGCTGCTGGCTCTTGTAGGGACTGGAGTCTTTCAGTCCAGATTAGTGTCTGCAGTTAACAGAGGGCAGAGCCCCTGATCACCCCTGGGGCTGGCATCTGGAAGTAGAAGAAAAGACCACTAGGCCACCAAGCACAGGGACTTGTTGCCTATGAAGCTAAAAGAACATAAACCTACAATATCGTCTTGTCTGATGAAAACTTTGTATGTCCATTGTATGTCCATCGTTTTGCATTTATCATTTAAAAAATGAACTAAACTAGTGAAAACAGCCGATCTACAATCACACAACGCCTCGCAGTGTGCTTGTAGATCTGCTGTTTTCACTATTTTGTGCGACGGCCTTGTATGATGAAGCAGGGCTTTACTTTGCGAAAGAACGTAAAAATTTGAAACTTGGAGATACGATGTTTCCACCCGACAACAGCGATATGTTGCATTCAATCAGAAGAGAAGTGAAATCACATAAAAGTACAAGGAGCAGCTTATCTTTCCTTTTCATTGTATTCAAACTGGAGCATGCTGATGCTTAAAGAAAACACCATCAGCCATATCTCCATGTCCTCGCTAATAAGGATGGAACCATTTATGTCTACGTGTTCTGTACTCAGAGCTTTGGCCTTTATACTTAGTTGCGAGCCAGTGTCACTCACAAAATATAGCACATCTACAAGCTCACAACAGCATTGGAAAATTGATTTCCCCCACAGGATCAATAAAAGGTTTGTCTGTGTGTCTGTCTATTGATCTCTCTGTCTGTCTGTCTGTCTGTCTGTCTGTCTGTCTGTCTGTCTGTCTGTCTGTCTGTCTGTCAGTCAGTCAGAGGTGGACTATGGATAGCTCAAAAATGCACCTCCTGATGACATAGGGCTGGGATTTCAAACAAGTTTTCAATCTTTCATTTTTAATTAACATCAACCGTGGCTATACAAGCATGCTGCTGTTTCCATTAGATTGAAATTCCTGCTGAGGGCGTAATCGGCAGGTACATCTTTTAGCTATCCACAGCCCACCTTTGAGAATCGTATAACCATTAGTGAAGTCAGAGATTAGATAAGCGGTACATCTGACCTCAGATTCCATGTACAGTAGTTACTGTATCCATGATGACCAGATCAGATGTGAACATCAACAAGTTGAAATGTAGGTCATGATAAATCTACTGTATTATTAATTAGTGCATGTTAAATCCCTCCACGAAATCCTGGCAGCTTTTCAAGGCAGTAGGCACGGCTAAATCTGATGTAATCACAGACTGAAATAACTTGTCACATTGATAAGGTCATGGTGGCTTTAGTTTTCTATCGCAACTATGGAAAGCAGCTTGCAGATTTACGGTTGCTGCTTGTGGTTTCAAACAACACTAATTATCGTCACTGTCGGGCAGAAACCTCGTATCTCCAAGTTTCAAATTTGTACATTTTTTCGCAAAGTAAAGCACTGCTTCATCATACAAGAGCATCGCACAAAAGTAGTGAAAACAGCCGATCTACAAGCACACAACGCCTTGCGGTGCGAGGCGTTGTGTGCTTGTAGATCGGCTGTTTTCACTAGTTTAAATCATTTTTAAATGAAAAATGGTAAATGAACGGTTTTGGACATACAAGGTTTTCACCCGACAACGTTATGTGTGTGTGTGCATGCGTACGTACATGCATGCGCGCGCGCGTGTGTATGTATGTGTAATCAATCAGAGTCTGCTGTAGAAAGAAAATGAATATTGTTCCATGTACAGTATGTACATGCCTACATGTTTGCAGGCATGTTTCCATGCATGTGAGCATTCATGCGTGTTGCTATGTGTTTGCGTTTGTGCACTGCTTGTTCTCCTGTGTGCACACAGTCTCTTTTTATAGACCAAACTCGGTCATGCTTGGCACCAGTTCCTCCTGTATAAGAAACACAATCCTTCTTCTGCTCTGAGGGCAGGACTTAATACAGTAAAAGTGCAGTGACCCTCTTGGACTATGAAAACAGGTCCTGTTCAATGCTCCACTCTTGAGTGTATAATCACTGGTTACAGGGGACAAACAAAACAATATTTCATACACCAGTAGGTCCAACTACATCCATATGCCTGGGTTAACTCCCAAAAAACCTTTGGAGGGGTTTTCATCCTTGCTGTGCAGAAATGGTCACAGGGCTCACTTTCATGGTTTGTGAAATACCAGGAAGGAAGGAATAAAAATTATGTCCTGTTTCTGTGCAAATTTATCACCACAAAGTATTAAATAAATGCACAGTGATGGGAAAGGGATGCACTCTGGGAGATAAAACCACAGGAATCTACGGGATCCGTTCAAAACGAGTGATAGCATTATGACCTCCGTTTGACTCCACTATTATGCTTCTATTAGTCATTTCATGTGGGATCCATCTGGATGCAAATACATTTTGGTCAGCATTATTACCAAAACACAACATTTTAGGACCTTCAGGCACTTATTGTGAGTGTCCTAATCCAGGCCAGACACGCATGATGTGTAACCAAAAGGAGGAAACAGACATCATTCAAAAACATACTGCCGAGATAATATTCAAACTCACATTCTATCAAAAGACAGACAACAGACCAGAATCAAGATGTTACGCATCTACTCATTTGTCTTATAATTGCTGAACACAAATATTTACTCTTTACACAACTGAAGCCATTAGGGAATATCTTTGCTCAATCTCTCCTCCTAGGAGATGGATCCAATTTTTGTCAAATGTTTTGTTTCTTGTTAATTTGATGAAACAAGAACAACTTTTGGCTACACCAATGTGTTTACACAGGGATAACAAACACATAACAAAGTTTTGTTTTCAGTGACATGGGGAATTGGGGGTGTTAGTGAACCATGATGTGCAAGCATAATCAAAAAGACACTGGATGCTCCAGCTAGAGTCAGGGATGTCACACCAAATTCTGGGCCCTGGGTACAAGGATTCAATGCGGGCCCCCCATGAATGTTCTTCATAGGGGGAGGGTGTTTAACCCATTACTGGGAACACATTATTGCACATTATTTTGTGCTTTGACTATTGAAAAATAGCAGATCTACAAGCTCGCAGCGCACCGAGTGCTTGTAGATCTGCTATTTTTGAACAATCGCCAAAATGTGTGCAAGTCTTTGAATATTTCAAATCCTTCTAAGGCTTTTTGAAAACCTATGTTTCTATGTCAGTGGTATGCAAACCTTTTCATGTCAAGGACCCCCAAAATTATATGTATTTGGCCACAGACCCCATCTCAAAATATCTAGTTCCAGGGACCACCCAGAAGCAACATTTTTGTTAGAAATATTTGCTTAAAAATATTATATATATAATATTGATTTGTTATAATATAACAAATCAAATCAAAGATTTGCACACATTTTCACGTCTCTAAAAATAGCAGATCTACAAGCTCGCTGTGAGCTTGTAAATCTGCTATTATTCAATAGCTAAAGTATAAAATAATTAAGGCCCCTCACCTTGGGCACTAGTAACTCATTCCCACTTTCCCCCCCTTGTGACGCCCCTGGCTCCGGCTAGAGTTCTGAGTGCACCCTTGTTGCCAAACGAGGAGATCCTGCCAAAATATCTTGTTCTTTGGTTAAGCTTTCACAAACACTTGATGCATTTTTTTCACTGGAATGGTTGCTATCCAAAATACAACCCAAATAGGTGACCTCATCCTTACTTGCGATTACATTGTCACCGCCACTGACTGTAGAGCCTGGGGGGGGGACCTACTGAGTTTGGAACATTCCCAGGTGTAATGACAGTTTGTTATCGGAAAGCCAAGTGCAGACTGCTGAGCTCAGTGCTGAGGGCTTTTTCGACATGCAATTTGTTCCTGTTCGAGACCAGGAGCACAGAGTCGTCCGCTAACAGACACATGCTGATTTCATGTCGTTAACGTATTATTAAGAACAGTAACGGCCCCAGACAGAAGGAGATAGTTATCACTTCTCCCATAGACAGGCGAGAAGTGAGCCCCCCACACTACCTTATCCCCACCCCCTTGTTTCCCCTATCCTGTACATATAGTGTTGTTATCTCCACCAGCCGAAGGCTGAGGGAGAGTATGTTTTCCCCTCCGTCCGTCCGTCCGTCCGTCCGTCCGTGCGTCCGTGCGTCCGTGCGTCCTCGCAGTTTGTGAACAGCTAATCTCAGTCACCGTTGGCCCGATCGCTGCCAAACTGAGCACACACACTCCCTGGATGCCAATCTAGAACCTCTGCCCCACATTTTTCAAATCAGCCTCATGGTGGCGCTATAACAGGCCGATTTGTGTGGCCTGGTTGTTACCAGCTAATCTCCGGCGCCGTTGGCCCGATCGCTGCCAAACTGAGCACACACACTCCCTGGATGCTAATTCAGAACCTCTGCCCCACATTTTTTAAATCAGCCTCATGGTGGCGCTATAACAGGCCGATTTGTGTGGCCTGGTGGAGACCTGTGCTCGGAAGAGCACTGCTTCTAGTTATAACTGCGATATTATTGAATGTTTTCTTTGCTTGCTATTTGTTATGACCATGAATTAAATACCAAGGACTTCCAACGTAAAAAAGACCGTAAAAGGTCTTATTTGGGATGTTCCTTTTAGGCAGGGTGTTTAACTTGTACTGTACTACATTTCTATTGTATTGACTATTAATACTTGTACTGTTCTCCATTTCTGTCTAATACAATAATCAATCAATCAAAAACCACATACCTTACAGGGATTTCCATATATGGGCGTAAAAGGTGCACAGACAGACAGACAGATACAGAGATTTGTGGCTTTATAGATAGATCGTTCCGGACAACCGCCAATCTGACAAATTATCATTCAGCACAACATTCCCTCTGGTCCTCGCTATATACAAGCCAAGTTGCAGATGGATACACAGATATGCAATTTAACTAGTATTGTATGTACATGTATTTACAGTCTCACAGTAAATGTATCATTCCGATTTTTGTCTCCACCAGCCGAAGGCTGAGGGAGAGTATGTTTTCCCCTCCGTCCGTCCGTCCGTCCGTCCGTCCGTCCGTCCGTCCGTGCGTCCGTGCGTCCGTCCGTGCGTCCGTGCGTGCGTCCGTGCGTCCTCGCAGTTTGTGAACAGCTAATCTCAGTCACCGTTGGCCCGATCGCTGCCAAACTGAGCACACACACTCCCTGGATGCCAATCTAGAACCTCTGCCCCACATTTTTTAAATCAGCCTCATGGTGGCGCTATAACAGGCCGATTTGTGTGGCCTGGTTGTTACCAGCTAATCTCCGGCGCCGTTGGCCCGATCGCTGCCAAACTGAGCACACACACTCCCTGGATGCTAATTCAGAACCTCTGCCCCACATTTTTTAAATCAGCCTCATGGTGGCGCTATAACAGGCCGATTTGTGTGGCCTGGTGGAGACCTGTGCTCGGAAGAGCACTGCTTCTAGTTTTGTATGTGGTCACACTATCCAGTCAACTACCACATACCACAAACATGACATGTCATGACATCATTCTTTAATGCCTTATTGTGTAACTGGCTAACACTGTACACAACGCACGCACGCACGCACGCACGCACGCACGCACGCACGCACACACGCACACGCACACACACACACACACACACACACACACACACACACACACGTGATAAATTGTACATTGATACCGCAGTTATCGCTGTAAACCGCCACATCCTGTCAGTAGGTCCGTAACACCTCAATGTCTATAGCTGACCTCAATGCCTATGGCTGACCTGCCCATTTAGAGAACCCTGATGTCATCCTGCCCATATATGGAGGCTGACCTGCCCACATATGGAGATCCCTGATGTCATGGACCTCCATACGTATATGGAGCTGACCAACACTGCCATCATCAACTCTACATCAGCATCAGCCGGATCTCCATATATGGCTATGGCTGACACATTCTGACATCACCAAGGTGACTCCCATATCTGATGCCAATTATATACATGTCAGTCTAACCAAAATGTCCATATACATGGATCTCCATATATGGGTATCAGGGATCTCCATATGGGTAACTGGTCCGATATATATTAATAAAGGACAAAATAAAATAAAAGTCCATATTCTGTATGGGTATTCCCCGATGATGCCCTGTTAGGGGAACCACACTAACAGAATCCATTATGGCCAAGACAGATGGTGAGGCCCTTTAGGTTGAGGTCGCTTTTCGCCCTTAGGCGTCTTACTGGTTACTCTATTAATAGTCCAGACATTAGGCTAATTCCAGTAAATCCAATTGCAGATTGCCAGGCCAGACTCTAAGTCTCCACTTTTGTATTTTATCTCATTTTATACTTACTTATAATTATTGCTGTTCTTTTTACATTCTTGAATCTTACCTGTATCTCTCTTTTACCTGTAGTGTTTCATGGCTACTGCGGTTCTGCAATGATAACTTAATTTCCCTTGAGGGATCAAAAAAGGTGTCTGTCTATCTGCATTATCTATCTATCTGCAGTATCTATATCTTCTGATCACCCACGCTTTCTACAGCCACAGCTGAAATATCTGTTACATTAATTGTTTCCATCTCAGGTTTAAAAGTCAGTCACCATGAAATGTTAACAGCTCTACTTCATCATTTTTACAATGTCTACTATATTACCGTGGTTCAAAGATATGAGGTTACAAAAAACAGTTGAGTCACCAACCCAAGCACTACAGTAGGTAGGTATCACACTTTACCTACTCATTCTCCTGGATTGTTTTAGTTTCAGTGCATAGTTACGTATCCCTTGGAGAAAGAAATTAGTCATATGGAGGGTTACCATTAATTTCACTGAGTTCAAACCCGAGCGTGGGTGTAAAAATGCAGACCAGATTAACACCAATATGCTAAAGAACAACGTTCTCTGAAAACATGCTACTACTCTCAGCAGACAAAAGAAACCGTTGTGCAGCATTACTGAAATATTATAATCTACCAGCATGTGTTATGCATGGACTACAGCATTTAGAGTGAGAGTTAATCTGCGGGGTTCAAAAGTTCAAATAATCCCTGAAGTTTAAGACAACAAACCATGAGTCCATTTAGAGAATGTCAAATGGTTAAAGTACTTGCAGCTGCTAAAACAACCAAATTATTTCCAGTTTCAATGTTCTTTGTATAGGCCTATACTGCATGTACACAGCTTCTATTTTCTAACTCGTACTGCAACATGCACAGACACATTCACTCAAATTCTCGCACGCACGCACGCACACACGCACACACACACACACACACACACACACACACACACACACACACAGGGGCGTCACAGGGGGGGTAGAGTGGGACTGAGTTACTAGGGCCCAAGGTGGAGGGGCCTGTCTTTAGCTATTGAAAAATAGCAGAAAATAAGCTCACAGCACGGCACCGAGGCCGCGCTGCAAGCTTGTAGATCTGCTATTTTTGAAAAGTTGTGAAAATGTGTGCACATTTTTTAATATAATTTATGTACTTTTTAAGCAAACTTTGTAACTCAAATTTTGCTTCTGGGAGGTCCCTGGAACGAAATATTTTGAGATGGGGGGTCCGTGGCCAAATACAAATCATTTTGCGGGTCCTTTACATGAAAAGGTTTGAGCACCACTGACATAGAAACATCGTTTTTTCAAAGAACCTTAGAAGGATTTGAAATATTCAGGCTCTGTACAAATTTTCACAATTTAAAAAAAATAGCAGATCTACAAGATCGCAGCTTGTATATCTGCTATTTTTCACTAGTTAACACTCAGGACGCCACCATTCACTTACGCTTTATTTTGAAGAGCCCCGGAAGCTCCGTGCGTGTGCACGTGGGTGTACACTGACGATCCAGGAAGGAGATCTGTTTGTTTACAAACGGTCGCGAAAACTAAAATCCTAACCGGGGCCGACCATCACGGCATAGTGTCGCCGTGAAGACAAGCTGATCTCGGCCTCCTCGGCGTTATTTTCACCTTATTTCGAGATAAAGCCGTTTTTATGTTTCAGTATAGAATAGGAGTCAATGGATAATGGCCGCTCTCGGTTGCTTCTGGCTGCGTTGCGTCATGACGTATGCAGTTTTTTCTTTCACCAGCACCCGTAGCAAGCGTCTGAGATGCGGGTTACCATGGAAACCTTATCTCGTTTGTGAACGTGTTTGGCTACCGAGAGCAGCCAAACTGTTAAAGCACAAAATGGGAGTGAATCCTTGTACCCAGGGCCCAGAATTTGGTGCGACACCCCTGCACACACAAGCAGCGCATAAGGGACTGAGCATAAAGGGCACATAGTTCCAACATCCAGCATTATAAATATGCTCAGCTAACCACTGGGGACCACTTCCTCTCTGTGTTACGCTGCTCCAGTTACCTTTCCCCTCCGCAGCATCCCATGGTATGGGAAGCTATTGTTGATTCCTGCTGGACCCTCCTTCCTGATGTCCTCTGACTTGTCTTCCCACCCTGGACAATCTATCACCTCCCCCATCGCCAGCACACCTTCACTCGCATGGCTGACAAGTCCAGGGCCCCCAGTGCACAACCCTGGGTTAATTTATATGCTGGGCTGCATTATGAGGGCACGTGCCCCTTCATTTTTTTCATGTGGAAGTTGCAGACAAGTCACAGTATATAAGGTTAGACCTCATATACTGTAACTGAATTATTATAATCTACAATCCGTGGATATTCCTCTGGCCAGGGCATACGCCAGTGCATAATGCCTATCAGATACGTTACTTTGAAAGGTTCACGAGGGCATACGCTTTTTCTCATTTTCTTTCTTGACAGCATACGGTGTAGACCCCAGTATCAGGTAGCACACAGCACTGGACAGCAGAGCTAACGCTGCAGAGCTCCGTGATGCTAGACAGGATGTGGAGGGCAGCGAATCAGGACTCCAGAGTTGGTGTTGGCTAAACCGCACTCTGGCAATGCATCGCTTCGCATCATTCTTCTCCATGGCCCAAGGCACTGAATTTCGATTTCTCCAGGCATCTCAGTAGGCAGATACTGTATCTCTGATAGTCTGAGTATACGCGAGACTACATTAACCATGGCAAATGTTTTGATATTTTACATAAAAAAAGTACAGTGTATATAGGGCTTAGGTGGTTAAGTAGCACATTGCATCACAAGTAATGGATGTTGGGTCTTCACTGGAGCACATAACCAGCTTCTGTTTTACAGCATATCTTCATCTGACTTTTGGACCGCTTCCTCCACCCCCCCCCCCCCCCCCCCCCACCCCCCCATTTCATTCTAGCTTTTCAAGAGTTGTAAAGGGCTTGTCATACTTTGATGCATTGGGAGCTTGGAGAAAATGTTTACGTTAATAGATGCTTCAGTTTTGATGCAATAACCTCACAATAGATAGGTTAATGCAGACAGATATCATTTGTTCTTTAAATTATAGCCTCTTTTGAAAAATGCTGATTACAGAAAGTTTTCACTCCCACATGTTGGAAGGAAAATGGAGAGATCGACTTCTTACTGACAATCCGATGATAAGAACAAGGCCAGGGTAATGACTGCCAGATACCCTGAGGAACAGAGGAGGCTATAGGGTGCAGGCAAGAGTGACCTTCTTAGCTCAAATCTAAAACGAAACCGAAGCTGTTCCGTTTCTAATGGGTGAACACAGTTTGAACGTTGAAGGAGGTTTTCATTCCAACAGATATAGCTGTTCTAGAGACATGCAAAACAAGGCTTGCTTTTTGTGTGTGCACGTGTGTCTTTTTGGGGGTGGAGGGTTCCTAAGTAATTCCTATGGCCAGACCACAACGGCTGCAACCCCTTGCAACCACCTTGCAACATGCAGCTGCTTGTTTACATGGAGATATGAGGCTTCTGCTCAACAAGAAGGACAAGACACATACATGTATATGAGGAACCCCTCAGTGTTGACAGAGCACAAACTGAACAAGACTCTTCTCTGACTGACATCTCTTCAACACTCTGAAAATCAAGACTCTTCAACACTCTGAAACAGGTATCTATGCTTTTATTGTATTGTCTTTATTATGTAGACATGCTTCTTCTTCTTTCGTGTGTCATCATCAGATGTCCAAATCAGTAGCGTACAGCCATAGCCTCCTCTCAGGTCCCACATCGAAGAGGCCGGCCTCCGAGGGTGGTTTACACCGAGGACAGGCGTTGATTATGTGGTCAGCGGTCTGGTCCGGCTCCCCACTCTCACATGCTGCTCCGTCTGCCAAGCCCCACTTATGCATGGACGATTTGAAGCGTTCGATCCCAGTTCTACAGGCGGTTTAGCGTCCATTGTCGGCGTGGCAGTGCCTCTCCTTTGATGCTGCCTCCCGGGTCCTGGTTATAACAGTGGATGCGTGACATCTGTCATATCAAAACTCGACTATTGTAACTCTCTCCTCACTGGTCTCCCGGCATGTGCACTTAAACCTCTCCAACTGATCCAAAATGCCGCGGCACGACTGGTCTTCAACCAGCCTAAGTTCTCACATGTCTCTCCCCTTCTCCGCAGCCTCCACTGGCTCCCGGTTGCGGCCCGCATGGAATACAAAACACTGATGCTGACCTTCAAAGCAGCCAAAGGTATGGCTCCTCCATACCTCCAAAAGCTGATCAACCCCTACACCCCCACTCGTTCACTTAGATCAGCCAACACAGGGATGCTGACCGAACCCTCGCTAAAAACTCCAGGGCAAAAATCCACTCGTCCGAGACAGTTTGCCCTCTTGGCTCCCAAGTTGTGGAATAAACTCCCTGTCGCACTTAGAACAACGGACTCACTCGCTACCTTTCGCCGTGGACTGAAAACTCACCTTTTCAGACTCCACCTAAACCCTTAGCACTACAGTAAAATCAATGACAATACATGAAGCATTTTGTTTGTTAGGTTTCTTTAGAACTTGATTATATTGTGTTTTTCTCTAGATAGATATCCATTTACATTGTTATATTGCTGTTAATGTACTGACCTATTATCTTGTTTATTATTGCGATGTTGTATCTGCTTATTGTAAGTCGCTTTGGATTAAAAGCGTCTGCTAAATGCCTAAACTGTAAACTGTAAACTGCGTGTTGGCCCAGCCAACTCCCACCCCCGCTTCCAGGCTGCCGCCAAACAAGCCTCTGTAGACAGGTGCTCAGGGGTGCACCTGAGCAGATCTTGTGCTGCCCTGCTGTACGGGTGGAGGGACTTAAGTCTATTTAGAGGCAGCACTGGTGTGGTGATGTTGTGCAGGATACGCCAGTCATGTCCCATTGCCAGTCATGATTCAAATCCCGGTGCACGCAAAGGGAGCAGCCGCTGATCAGACCGCTTATTTGCTCGGTCCAGTGATGGGAAATTATGATAAAAAGGGTTAGGGTTGGGGTTAGGGTCACTTGTATACCAAAATGCATTTTAATTGGAATCAAATTGCAGTATAATAATAATACATGAAATGTTAAAACTAAGCTTGTACCTTTGTTTTGTTATTTTAGGTTTTATGATGGATCTCTCTGGCATAAACAGCTCTTTCTGGGAAAAGTCCTCCCCCGAAAAAACAAGGATGGAAAAAGACTATGAATTCTGGACATCAGAACGTAACTTATACCTCAAGATTGCGTCCGCGGCCATTTACAGCCTGGTCTCTGTGCTCGGCGTGTTGGGGAACGGTGTTGTCATCTGGGTGACGGGCTTCAAAATGAAGAAAACCGTCAACACCGTTTGGTACCTCAACCTCGCTGTGGCCGACTTCATCGTTACAGCCTTCCTGCCCCTGAGAATCACGGAAACTGCTCTGGACGACCACTGGCCTTTTGGAACATTCATGTGCAAAGTGGACGGTACCGTTTTCTTCATGAACATGTATGCCAGCATCTACACCCTGGTGGTCATCAGTGTTGACAGATGTGTAAGTGTGGTGTATCCAGTGTGGACCCAGAACCACCGCAGTGTCAGGAAGGCGTCTTGGGTGAGTCTGGGTGTCTGGGTGCTTGCCTTGGCTTACAGCTCCCCTAACTTCAAATATAGGAAGTCCTCCTGCCTTTTTAAGGACACCATCTTGTGCCTCTACTACTTTGACCTCCCCATGATCATCACTCACAACCTCATGGGATTCGTGGTCCCTTTCACTGTCATCGTCTCCTGCTATTCTGTCATCGTCTACCGGCTCAGGAATAATCGCTCGCTGGCCAGCCAATCAAGTCAGCGCCCTTTCAAAATCATAGCAGCCATTATCACCTCATTTTTCTTGTGTTGGTTCCCCTTTTACATTGTACATTTCATTCGTGTGCTGAGCCTGGCGACAGTGGCAGGGTCAAAGTACAGTGCAGTGCATCGTGCGGTCTACTTCGGGATCCCCATCGCCACCGGCCTGGCACTCCTCAACAGCTGCCTGAACCCACTGCTCTACGTGTTCATGGGTCAGGATTTCAAGGATGTTTTCCGCAGGTCTGTCCTGAAGGTGATGGAGAAAGCCTTCGCTGAAGAGCTGCCTCAGACCAACACACAGGAGCTGCCTTCAAGAGACTGCCTTGACTGAGACAAATGTTTAGGGTTGTTTTTGCATGTATACTTCAACACATTCTCCACCATGCATGGTCGTATATATATGTCATTTCCTCTCCAAAGATTCACCGCCATTGACGTATACATCACTGATTCTTGAGTCAGGACAAAACACTTTCTGAAAACCCTTTTTTGTAAATTCACACTGTTGATGAAAATGATATATTCGTGTGGAAAAATGGAAGTAGAGGTTATTTTGAGGCCTTCATTTCTGCCACATTAAGTCTGATTTGGGTCTAGTTACTCTAAAATATGAACCCTAGCTTGTTGTAAAAAAAAAAAGTTGTCCTTCAAAGTCCATCCGCCATGTACAATAAGATTATTCTCAGTGTTAGTTTAACTCTGAGTGGAAGAAGTGACCATGTGGTACAGTAGTTTCACTTTTAGGCATCCTGCCAACTTGGCATTGTGAGCAGTGACTAACAGGAGACCAAGTAATGGAAAGAAGTTGAACCCAGTGGAGGCTACTTCCTTCAAGTTGCATTTACACCTCTTGTGATTTGGGCGGGAGGAGTAGGACGAAAGCCCTACGTCCTCCCGGTGGGGGCTCCTCACTGGCAGAGTCAGTAGGATACAACAGCAGTATCAACACAGAATTAATTGCCGTAATGACTAAACGGGAAGAAAAAAACAAGGAGTCACTTTTTTAAAGGTATATTGTTACACAACCTTAATACTGATACCAAACAAGCCCCTTCTTGTTTGACTAAGATGTTCATACAGCTGAGGATGTAAAGACTTGGCTCCCTTCCTGAATGCAATATCACATTATCCCTCATTTTTAATCCTTCTGATAGCTTGTTTCGAATAACCTCCAGGTGTTGTACTCAGTGTTGCCGTAGTCTTGGGTTGCGCGCCCCCGACGACCCATATATTTTCTGAGCCGGGGCTCATTTCTGGGCGGTACTTTTTGGGAGGCTATATTCTATTGAGACTATGAGGTAGAACCATGAGGTAAAGTGGTATTAAAATTGGAATGAAAGAGAGAAGATTAAGATTGACTCTACATGGTTCTCATCATGGTTCTCTAATATTCTCTGTATTGTTCCAATTTTAGCCCAAAGACAGCGCCCCGTTGCCAACAAAGGTATTGCATCTGAAACGGCTTGGAATTAGAAACAGACAGAACATGAAATTTCAATATCCGAGTGGTTGTTTAGGCTAAAACCTGTATAAAACCAATTTTTTTTAAAACAAAACCCTCAAGAATACTCTGCTTTACTCCCCTCATATTAAGATCCCCTCTCGTAAAATAAATTGTAATTGCCACAATGAGCTGTGAGTTACCATGAGGACGCATTGCTCTCAATTTAACCCCGAGCGAAACAACATCCCCACTCCTTATAACCCCTAATAAAGAGCAATGATATTTTCATAACCCGGTTATGACGACGTAATAGGCTATAAAGGAAGGCCTCTAAACCAACAGCTGCAATCAGAATGAGAACCCAGTATCACACGTGCTTGATGAACCACATTTCTTTGCTAATGTGCAGCTCTTTGTGATAGAATGCGAACATATTAAACTCTGCCAACTAACAAAGTGTTTGAAATTGAGATGTAAAGTGTGTTTGCTTCAACTAACACATTTCCCCCCTGTGAGCATTCAACAGATGCTCTACATTTAAGGGAAAAGAAAGAAAGAACAAATATTGCATAAAAACTCTTTAGATTAATATTGTTCAATAAACGCAATAAAAGCAAAAACAGAGTGAAGTATTAATCTTCAATGTACAATACTTAGTTTGACAAATGGCATAATGACTCCTTAATTTATTGTACTGATCAAACACTGAGGGAATTCACCCCCCCCACAGCCATCAGTCAGGTATCCAATTATGCGTTACTCTCTAATAGACGTAATTAGTTATCATAAATGAAATGTAGCCAGAGGTAACAGAGATCTCTTCACAAAATAGATGGAATGATTAACTTCCATGGCCAGGCGTGACTGTTGTGTGCATGTGAGTCTGTGCATTTGTGCACACGTGTGTGTGTGTGTGTGTGTGTGTGTGTGTGTGTGTGTGTGTGTGTGTGTGTGTGTGTATGTATGTGTGTTAACTGTGTTTGTATGTCATCACATTGTACTTTGCAATACAAAGAAGGGGGGGAACTTTTCTTCTATTTCCACACAACTCCTCTAAGGTATATTAATGACACAGTTCAATATTGAAAATGGGTGGTCTTCCCCTTTAAGTATGAAAATGCACAGGGCAGTGGGGGAAAAGCATAGACTGTAAAGTAAACAAACTTGGACAGTGGAAAGCCATTGGTTTCTATGCTGTGCAAATGAAGCTTTTTTTGGCCGTTGTATGGGTGCCGCCATCATTGTTTTAATGGTACCCAAGGAATGTTATTGACTGCCAACGGTCACGTGCAACCACAGGGATACATGGGACATTGTCTTGAGCACACAAAGAAGAATCATCACAAGCCTATGATCACAAGCCCCTCCTACAGCATACCCTGCTATAACATCAAATATAACATAAATTGGACCATATTTTCACAAAACGCAAATCATAGTGATTGAAACAAGGCTTTAAACTAGCGACAGGAATCATAAAGTATTTATGACAATGTTTATTAAGGTAAGAAAATCAACTGTAAAAGTTCGGGGGAAATGAATGGAATCCTATGGAGAACATGTTGCTTCTGGTGCCAGAACAGCGCAACTGGCGGACAATCATAGGAACTTTTTTAAATTTTAAATCGGGACAACTACACAACTGGGGAAAAGGCAATAATACTTTGTAGGGCCTGGCCCTGGGGCCATATAGGCTTAACCACTTAAACCCTCTCTAAACTTAGTAAACTAGACAGTCTTTGGCTCTGTACTTTTCTAACTACACCAAATCACTTTGCCAAAAATATCCCATGTCCAAGTTCACAACGTGTCGGGTTGCAACACATTGTGAGCTTGTAGATCGGCCCATATACACCACTTCAGAAGCAAACAAGTCAGTGTTTCAGCACCATAGACAGCACCTTATTTTACCCAGAAAAGGCAGTCGGTATAGGCCTATTTACCAATCAAATAAAATTGTTATAATAATAATAATAACAACAATACAAGACTGTATGATACAACAATCAGTGAAGGAAAGCACAGATAGCGCAGACATTTCCAACAATCCATATTACATCACACAGCCACGTTGGTTGTTTCAAATGTATTAATTTTGTCACTCAAAGGCTCTTCTTTCATTTCGAGCTGAGAAGTCTGCAATAACATCAGAGAGCAACTTATTGTAGCAGCGCCAAAATGTTAGCCTGGCGGACCATCCCACATACTGCGTTCACTCATTCCTTCCCCAGTATCATACTAACTGGGGAAGGAATGAGTGAGTGAACGCAATAGAACGCAATAGAACGCCTAAGAACACAATCTCCAACCACTTTATTATATCAGAGCGCTGGCGTCTGTTACGCGTCGACACGTTTTGGGTGTCGTCCTTACTTATTCCATGGAGTTACTGGATGATGTTTTCATGAAACTTTTACTGATTGGCTGCTGACTCATAAGCAAACCACTAGACTTGAGTGTCTATATATGAATAGGCCTAAATTCATTAAGATTCTTTGTAAGTAAGCTATCAGCCACCACAACTGGAGATAAAAAATGATATACAGTATCCATTAAAAAATTTAAATATATTTTTGGTCACCAGACAACAGTTAACTATATTTACTCCAACCGGATTTAATGTATGTACTAAGCATGGAACTCATTCTGCAAATGGGTTTAATTCACGCATTCGTAAATTATAGAAGAATTTTCAGAGTTCAGATCAGTCACTATGCCCCACTATGAGTTGTTATTATTGGTGTTTTAAACATCCCTGTTTGCTGCCCCCTTCATCTGCTTTAGCAGCAGATTTTATCAAAGTCTATGAATCCTTTAATCTTGTCGAGTCTGTTACTGGTCCTAGTCAAGCTGAGGGAAACACACTTGATCTGTTGCTTTCAATTGGTTTTTCTCGGAATATTCTCGAAATAATAACATTTCCTGTCTCTGACCATACAACTGTGATATTTCAGACCCAACTGTTTCCAAGCTCCATACACCCTCCCTCCCATTTTCATGCGTTTAATTCAAATCCAGCTCATCATTTCCGTCAGGCCTTCTTAGCTGCTTCCGACATCTCCGTTCTATCTGAAACTACTGTACGCAAACTCTGTGTGTAAGATAGCAGTGTGCCCTGATTGCACTAGACCACACCTCACTTTAAGACCAACCATAGGTGCAAGATCATTTGTTATCTAAATTCTAAACAACGTGGGCACCGGACATAAGACATGGAAACTGAGTCGGTCGGCAGATAGCAATGATAATTGCAGTGCCTGCTTGCACTGTCTTACGTAGATATATAGCCCATAATGTGCTATAAAAATATAATACAAATATTTTCTTTTAAAAAGGAAACCTTTTCTTAACAAAAATATATAACTTCTTAGGCAGGATTTCAAGTAGTCAGAGGTGTCTTTCATAGGATATTCTCCTTCAGTTATCGCTGTCTGTAAAGTGGATCAGATGTTGTGCTCAGGTATCTGCACAAAAAAGAATCAAGTGCCTATAGGCTGCCTACAGCTTGCTAGTCTGTCTTTATCCCTGTTAGCTTTACAAAGTAATTCATTATTTCCATTTCACAAGCCCTTGATACTAGAGGTGAGGCAGTGACTGAATGTAAAGCTAACATTATGACATCCTGACATAAATACAGAATAGATGTCACTGGCAGAATGCATGGCTCGGATGGGAATCCACGAGTCAAGTGATTGCAGGGGCGTCAATTGGGTATGGCAGGGGTATGCAGCTGCCATACCCTGGGTCCAGGGGGGAAAATAAAAGTTACTTTTAAATATAAATCCATGAATGTCTCGTTGTCTATCTGTTCTGGTTATTATGTTGTTAAATTACAGTAAAATAACTACAAATGCAAAATTGTACAAAATGGTCACTTTAACAAGGTATTATAATTATATTCTCCACACTTGTATTCTCCCCATCTTGACAAAATGGTATATTCCCAGGTTCCGCAGGTCAGCCGCACAGGTGCAATTCATTACTGTTAATTGTGGCACATTTACTAACATGCCAAGTTTAGCTGCACTTGAACAATCATTCCAGGCTGCCATATCCAGCCCAAGAAACCATAGAAACGGAGGGAAAAATAGAATGTACTTCTTAAAATAAATGTATCATGCCTGTTGCTAAGGTATGGCAACAGGTGTCTTGAAGGCGCGCATGCAAGACACCAGTCATGTTGCCATACCTTAGCTTTTTCTGAACTGACGCCACTGAGTGAGTGCCAGGCAGTTCTTTCCACTTCCCCATGCCCCTCGGTGGATGACCCAGTGGGGACTCTTGTCAGGCGAGCAGTCACTGAACAGGTGGTTAGCTCTGTAACCAGGGCCTATTCTCCACCGCCGCTGTGTCCTGTAAGCTTGCAGTGTTAACACATTTACTGTTCCCCGGGGTGACATTAGGTCATTGGAGGCCCTGTTTAAAAGCCTGTGGTGACAGGTCACCTTGGCCCAGGGTGGCAGTGTCTGCCCAAAGGACACTCTGCCAGGACCAGGACACATGAATCAAGGCTGTGGACAGACACATGGACAAGCCTAATTTTGAAAGAAGAGAGAGAGAAAAAAAGAAAAGACAGGTGGTTTGCATGTTGTGGAACTGTGACTATTTTGCCATTACATAGCGTCTCATATTTATCATTTAGTCAGCCTAATGTCAAAATACAAGATAATTTAGGATGGAATTTAATCAATTGAAGCCCTGAAGATAAGACAGATCAAAGATTTAGAATACGCCATGGGGGAGGCATCTTTTTTCAGTGATGAAGAAAGAAAAAATACTGCATGTGTGGAAAATAAATTGGGCCTAATCTGTCTCATTGACACTAAGATTAAAACAGGGTGTCTCTACAAACCGAATGAAAGCGGAGAGCTTCAAACACGAACACATGAAAGAGCCCCAGGCAAAAAGATGAACACTTTGATCTGCTAACATTCTGATAGAACTAATGTATAGATTGACTGCTTCTCTGTGGCTACTAGCCTATGTGAAACTGTGGTGGAGCAAGGCTGGAAATAATTATTTTGAAAGTAAATGAAGGTAATCTGATATGTTTACTGTAATCTCTAGAACATATACTAAACGATGTCTATTGGAGTTCAGAAAGATACATTTAAACTGTGATATTATGGACATTAAAACAAAATGTGTAGTTGGTATTAGTAACCTTAATCAGAATGGCAATACATGACTAATTCATGACACATGACTAATTCTTCTTTAATGTGGACTGTGGTGCTTTCTCTTAAACAGAATCCTTCTATAACAGTCATGCATGAAGCAGCCTCATCATCACATAATAATCTTTGGCAACTGGGAGCCAGTCCACCCTTAGGACCTACAACAGTGAGGTAGAATAAGCATATAGGGAACTCACGGATCTCCCCGTAGGTACATGCATTCAGTCCAGTAACTTACAGACAAGACAAATAAAATCATCGCCCCGTTGTGACGAATGTCCCTCTTCATGGACGTCCATAAAGTCAGCCATTAAAAGCTTGTAAATACGTCTCCGTCTGCGAGTGTTATCCCGCAACCTGTATGTTCAGCAGACAAGAAACAAGAGACTTTCCAGATGTAAAGTCATTCTGTGATTTGTGTATCAGTTTCGGGACTCTCTAGGCTCTGAAGGAACTCTGAAGGTCAACATTGCACAGACAGAAAATAACGCCAATGACACAAACTGATTCTCTATAAGCAAATATAAACACATTTTCTTACTGAATGGATTCCCACATTGACGCAGTTATAAATAGACCAACAGTAGTGTGAAATACGGTTTAACTGGATTGGGGATTGGGGCTGATGGTCACAAAGCTTTTTGAGCTACAATAAATATGATTTAATCTAATCTTTATCTATTTACTATAGTTGCAGTACTACAAGGGAAGCTCCAATGAAGTATGATCTTTGCCTCCCAGAGCTAATATTCTCCACACCCTGGGGCTATGATGACACAGCAGCTTATTGAGGAACAACCTAGTCTATCAACATTATGAGCAATATTGACCTATAGGCCCCCTTCAGAGAGAGATCATACATCAACAGGGTATATTGCTTTTTCGTAGGTTTTGCAAACCTGTATTGTCTCAAAACCAATTCGGTCATCTAACACAATACCAAGTTTCATAGAATCATCACAGTGACAATTGCATGGGCCGAACAGGCACAATACAGCTGTTGAGAAGGTTAATAGCCGTGGGTGTGGGTTATATAAAGTGCAGGCTCATAGCCAAGCTGTCTACATCTGTTACCTGTTTTCACCTGCACAAGGATATCTACAATCTAAAGCAGGGGTCTTCAACAGGGGGTCCAGGACCCCTAGGGGGTCCTCAGAGTTACTACAGGGGGCCCGCCAAATCTTTGTGTGATAGGATCATGTTTTTTACATTAACCATGTGAACCCTAGAGTGAAACATTAGCCAAACATAGCAGATCTGCAGCCTCATGCTGCGAGGCGTTGTAAGCTTGTAGATCGGCTACAAAGAGGTTTGTAGAGGGAGAAGAAGAGCAGACCAAAGTATTTGACAGTTCAAGTGGTTAAATGTCTGAAAATAAACATTAGCCTACTCCTTGAACATGATGTCAAACAAAGTCTATAAGCTGTCTAAGAAATATATTAACATTTTTAATCTGCAACACAATTTTATACAATATGTAGTGGTGGTCCCTGATTCATCTCTCTCTCAACTAAGGGGTCCTTGGCCTGAAAACGTTGAAGACCCCTGATCTAAAGGCCCCTTGCAGCACTCAAAATTCTGAATGTCCATGGCTGACGGCTGGTTCAATATTCGTCTCGATCTGTATAGTATTATATCCTCATTTCCGTTTCAGAAGAAAGAAAAGCGCTCTTCTTCTCAGTGCTTTGTCTACGGTGACGGTCTCTCACTCCTTTGGCCAAATGATTGCAGGAAGTGGATCATTTCTTCCCGTGGAAGGTTCTGCTTTCTCTCCCTCCCAACTATCCCTGGCCCCAAGTCTAGAAGCATAAATCTCTCCCCCCTTAAGAGATTACACACTATTACAGGCATACGATTCAGGTTAGATGGAGAGCAGTGTGGTGGAGGGGCCTTTTGGAATAGACTGGAATCACTCTAGCTGACACACCGGGCTCATTCTCCGCCTGTCAGTCCTACATACAGCCTTTACAGCTGGAGCCCTGCAGGCATATATGCTTTTATAAAATAATAAAAAAACATAAAAACACTTTTACACTTAACTTATATGATTTGTGTGAGTTTTGGACTAAATCTGTAGGAGTAGTAGCAGAAAGTGTTTTGAAGAAAATACCCTATGGCAGAAAATTTTATCTGGCACAAACAGGGCCTATAAATTGAGTCATGATCCAAGGAATCCAGGGAACTTGTTTGATTGTACGACCTACGGTTCAAGAGTTACAGGCCAAAATGTTAAGTGGGCTGTTGTAGCACCACCAAGAGGATATTTGAAAGATTTGGGATGGAGGTTCTTAGTTCCTAGGTTCGTAGTGGGGATGTATGTGTGTGCAAAGTTTCCCAGCAATAGGGCGCTGCGTTCATAATGTGTAATTTAGTGCAAAATGGCCACACCCAAGAAAATCATAGCTATGTAGGAATGGAATATGAGTGTGACAGATGTGTCTTGATCACATGGCTACAGAGAAAATGTATACCGATTTGCATGAGGTTTGGACAAAATCTGTAGGAGTACTAGTAACAAAAATGTGTTTCATGGTGGTGCTATAAATGGCCAATTTGGTCTGAAATTGGATGGAGATTCTTCCTTGGCATATTGTGATGGTGCGTGCAAAGTTTCCCACCAATTGGCACGTACAATCCAGCATGTCGTGCTAAACGGGCCACTTTGAAAGCCAATTGTAGTCAATCGGTATAGAATCCAACAGATAAATCCGACAGATATATCTTGACCACATGGCTAGATAATGTGTACCAATTTGGGTGAGGTTTGGACAAAATCCGTAGAATTAGTAGCAAAAGCAATGTTTTGCAAAGAAAACATGATGGAAAACCTGTCAGGTGGAAATGCGTGTGGCATGAATTCTGCCAATCTCTGTGTTTGTGCATGTTCGTATCTGTCCCCGCGTGTCTTGAGAACCCAACTGATCGAATTCAAACTCGGTATGCGTATCACCAAGGACCCTGTGGGAATGTGGTGCCCGGTTTGAAGTTGGCGGTTGTCCAGAACCACTGATCTGACCGATATGCCCATATGGGAATATATGCTGATCCAGTTGTCCATTCATCAGACCGATCGACTTCAAACTTTACATGCATATTGCCGAGGACCCGAGGGAGTTATGTGCCAAGTGAAAGTCAAGTCAGATTGGCGGTTATCCAGAATTGCCGTGCGGCAATGGATCTCCATGCAGCATATCGAGATCCCCGAAGAATGCATGGAATCTCTGTGTGAACCATCCAGCAGATTATGGCTTTTTTATGACATAGTATAGTATGACATTTTTTACAGCATAGTGACTAAGGGGGGAGCCATCTAGAAATGCATTCATGTATGTCCAATTGTGCATCTCCAAATGTTTGTGGGTGTCCATCCGTATCCAAGGCTAATCCGTATCTCTTGTCTGTGGCTAATCTTGCAAACCACTACACCAATAAAAGGCATATTTCTTGTGCATGCTGCCAGAAGACCAAGGAAGTCTTTATTATATGTTTCACATTTTGTGAATATTCTTTTTTATATATATATTTAATATTTTGTTCATTCAAAACCGTCCCCTAACCCATATTTTGTCAAGACTGACATCAATATGAAGTCAGAGATTCACAGGAAAGCCACAAATGTCATTAGACCCCATGTCATGAGAGCAGGATTCTATAGGAGATGAGCTAATCTAGCTTTATGTCAGAAGCTACTGTTGTCGATACTTCCTCTTTTCCCCCACATATGCCAGACAAATAAGATAAAATATGAGTTAAAGGATAGAAAATAAGATTAAATATACTATAGCCACTTTTTCCTTATGATATGCGACTTGTTAGTTGTTCATAATCCATGCCTTCAGGTCTTCAGACATTTTGTTCACAAACAGTCACACAAGCACGAAAACATGAGCTCCTTGGTGTAGGAAATTACATGAATACATCGGCTACATTTTAGTTGAAAAGAGTGAACCGGAAAGAAGATTCATTATAAATTTTGCACTACACTATAAACAACCTGCAGAGTAGCCTCGGGATCCAGGGATTTCATTCAAGAAAGAAAGGCCTGGCATCAAACAGGTTGTTTGTTGTCTTTGATGCTCACTAATGAACCCTTGACACTTATATGGCCCAATCAATTACCTCAGTTCACAACCCCTTTGTCTTTCACTGCTGGCTTCTCCTACCTGTTAACGCGGGCGCTCATCCAGTTCCCATCGTGCGTGATCGGACACTGCTATGCATTGTGTGTTCGCGTATTCCATCAGCTTCTCAAATCCTTTTAAATTTTTTCAATTGATCAATAAGTTCTCCGTCTGTAAGCCGCGGTGTTTACACAGAAAGCTAACGGGCCAAAATAGAGGACGGACCATCCGCTTCCGGTTTACGGTCTCAATGTTAACTGGTCCGCTCAATAATGTGTCCGTGTAGAAACCGATCACGGAGCATTAGTTCCGGCCTATTTTAGTTCCGCTTCGATAAAAAATGTTTTTTTAATTAAAGCTTATTAAATCTTCGGGTTCCTCGGGCATGGCAGGGAAGGGGTACAAAGGGGTATTTTTTTGGCAGAGGTTGAGTTAAGAGCTCTGGCCAACTCCTCCCGAAAAAACAAAACAAAAAACAAAACAGAGTGTACAAATGCTATTGGCCGCTGAGATTCAGCGGCTTGTGTATACCCGCCCTTCTGGGTCATAGAACGCCAGCCTACCTGCAGAGAGGTCATACTACTTATTATTTCAGGGAAAAATCTTTGTTGTAAAAATGACCTCAACCTATTGTTGACTGACAGGAGAACAACTTCATAAAAAATACTGTATTTACATGCCTGCCGCCCATTACACATTACATTTCTCACATTCTCTTGAATACACTCACATTTGACCTCATGACACACTCACCCTTGCTCATCCACAAACGCGCGCGCACACACACACACACACACACACACACACACACACACACACACACACACACACACACACACACACACACGCACACACACACGCTCTTACAAACATCCACACACGTTAGAAAAGAGTGAGCTGCAATATATGGGGGCATGAGAATGACACCATCACTTTTGGATTGAGGAAGTATTTGAAATACAGCATAAATTACATGTCTAATGTGTTTAAGACCGCGGTAAAAACAAAATCGGAAGAAATAAACACATGCTGTGAGTTTGTGGTTAGACAAATACAGCGTGAACCTGTTGAAACACTTAACTCACTTCTGACAGTTGCACAAAAACAGCACTGTTTGAAATAAAACAATATGCAAGGGGCCCCAGATTTCACTTGGCTCTCCCCCAAGCTCTCCAATGGCTCATCAAAGTGAGAACAAGGAAGGCAACTCCTATGTGGTTTCAAGGCAAGCTCAAACCCATGGGATCAGCCCATGGGGAGACGTTGGAAATCCTTTCAGTCTTTCAAGTCTAAAGACGAGATTGAGAGAAACAAATAAAACATACGTATAAAATGTATGATATATTTATACTGCATGTAAAAAACACCAGTGGTCATAAGAAACACAAGCATCATTTATCAACTCCCGAAGGTCTATATCGTCGTTGTCGGGTGGAAACCTTGTATGTCCAAAACTGTTTGCTTTTATCGTTTAAAAACAATTAACTAAACTAGTGAAAACAGCTGATCTACAAACACACAACGCCTCGGACGTGCTTGTAGATCTGCTGTTTTCATTACTTTTGTGCGACAGCCTTGTCTGATGAAGCAGGGCTTTACTTGGTGAAAAAATTTACAAATGTGAAACTTGGAGATACGAGGTTTCTGCCCGACAGTGACGATATCTAACATCCACATTAAGTGCCTCCACGCCTCATCTGGAGTTAATACAACTTGGCAACACGGTACCTCTAACACCAGGCTATCTGACTCCCAGAGGTGGAGCTGATGGAGCCAGACAACATTGTTAATGTATCTGTCCCTGGGAGGGAGCAAGGCATTCAGCCAGTCAACTAGGCAAGCAGGCAGACAGGCAGGGCCAAGGTCTCTGGGTGGCAGTGTGACAGACAGGTGTGTGTGTGTGTGTGTGTGTGTGTGTGTGTGTGTGTGTGTGTGTGTGTGTGTGTGTGTGTGTGTGTGTGTGTGCGTGTGTGTGTGTGTGTGTGTGTGTCCACGCGCGTGTGCGTGTGTGTCCACGCGCGTGTGCGTGCGCGCCTGGGAACCTTGCGCTAAGAGGATGACAGCTCTATAAGTCAGGCCCCTGATAAAGCACTCAGGAGTGACAATCTTCGGGCCCCAGCTAGTGCAGCATCCGTCCTGCTCAGATAAATTCAGACAGGCCATCCATCAGCCCCGAAGACAGAGAGCCGAACCCACTCCACATTGCCTCAATAGAAGAGCCCCAACGGCCGGCCACTTTTGGAATGCACGGTCCCGTTCTCAAGTATAGGCAGTAGTGGGCGGAACAAAGATGGCAGCGCGCCTCCTCCGGGGAGCCATGCATAGAGATCAGGGGGCGTGTGTGACATGAGCCCATTAAAGAGGGGAGAGATCCCATGTCTTGGGGTGAAATGCTGGAGATGGCCGTTGACAATGGCAGCGATACAACGCGTCTCTGGCTGAGAGGACCACCGCGGGTGCAGACAGCGGACCATTGCTCCAGGAACGGCATGGTCTAATGAATGCGATAAGTCGCTAATGTTACACAGTACATTCCACATGCCGGGGACAGACAAAGCCAATGTCACTTTGGAAATAAAAGAAAAGGCTGTGTGAAATTGCCTTTTGAGAGGGATGTTTATATGCGATTCATTTACAAGATTTCAGTTGAAGGTGTGAAGTGAAGAAAACGTGACGTGAGCCTGCAGGCAGCCATGATCCTCCAACCTCCTCAGACTTATTCCACCTTCAGGCCACTTAAGACTCTCCAACCAATTACCTTTACTATTCCGTGGTTAAAGTCTGAGGGCGATCGTGCCTTCTCCACTGCTGCCCTGAGGCTTTGATATAAACCAGTAAGACTCCCTAATCGGGAGATAAGCAACTGTCAGGTCACATAATGTTGTCTGCAGCAAAGAGCAACCTCATGGTGGCGGGATGTGAGAAATCAGAGGCGGAGGTTGTGGTAATAAACAAAAAAGTTTCTTGGTTTCGGATTTATTTCGGATGTGATCCAAGTCAGTGTTTCTCAATATTTTTTTGCTTGAGTAACCCCTTTCCCTGATTTCTGAATTTACCCGACAACAATATTTTGCCCATGAAACTGCAATTAAAACCATAAATAGTGGTAGGCCTATATGATGCTTTGATTTCAAGAAAATATAATCACAAACAAGAAATGTAGTGAAAGTTTCAAACGGTGCCTCCTGAGCACTGAGATTTATTTTCAACACCGTGGTCAAAACATTTCAGTCCAGTTTTCATGTCAATAACTATAAAACTTTCAAGCACATCCCAGGTGCCTGGTACTATGTAATTTTGCAATAAAAAAAGCTATAAAGTTCACACCAATTTCTCCATGCGTCATCATTAAACATAAATGTTTTTCCCCTCCTAATTTATTTTTAAAAATTATTTAACTATGAATAATATGGGTGATAGTGCATGCACAAATCCACTCTAGCCCAGGTGCTGGACAAACGGCAATACAAGAAAAAGATAGAGTCCGCAACACTGGTAATACTCAGCTCTGCTTTATTGCTTCAACGTTTCGATCCGTTTGGATCTTCTTCAGGAATCCTGAAGAAGATCCAAACGGATCGAAACGTTGAAGCAATAAAGCAGAGCTGAGTATTACCAGTGTTGCGGACTCTATCTTTTTCTTCTACTATGAATAATATGGCATTTTCTTGAGTACCCCCTGCAGTACCTCTGTGTACCCCTAGGGGTACACGTACCCCCATTTGAGAAACACTGATCCAAGTTATTAGAGGTTTATGCAAGTAAGGGTTTGGGGTAGGGGTTGAATACAAAATAAATCACATGATTAAACAATGTTTCCGCTCATTATAGACACAAACACTGCTGAAGGTGAATCCCTAATCTACCCATGGTGACAAGCATATTCTAATTCATGACAACTGAAACAAGAGACGACCTTTCCAAAAAATGAGTTCATTGTTTGCTCCATGTTTACAGTGGCTAGTTGCTGTTTCCGATTACCCATGGAAGTGTGGGCTGTGAGAGTGTAGCTGCATTGTGGGTCCTGGCATCTGGTGTGTGTCAGTGAGCCTAACGGTTTCTTTTCATTTGTTTTTTTTCTTCACTTTTTTCACTTTCTTTTTGTACTTTGACTTTGATTGAAAAGTCATTAAAATGAATGAATGTTTCAAAACATTTTGTGATGACTTTGTTGAGGATCAAAATAAACAAAACTAAACTAACACTGCGAGAATGTGTTGGACAAAAAGGCAAATGACATTCATTAATTTAATAACAATTAGAGCTGTCACAATTATTACATAATCATCGCAATTATTTGAGGTAATCGCAATTATTTTGCATAATCGTCATAATCGTTTCCATGTTGAGAAATGTTAATATAGTTTCAAACACTTTCAAAAAGTAGTGGAAATAGCAGATCTAAAAGCTCACAACGCGTCGCGACAAAAACACAAATAAATCGCTAATCGCAATTATTTGAGTGACAATTAATCGTCACGTAAAATGTCATAATAACGATGCACTGGAACTACTAGTCTACACTAGTTTTGCATATTACTATATGAAAGCAGTATTTATTCAACAAATATTACTGTAACCACTTAAACTCTCTATAGGCCTACTTAGTATCTAATACTCAGTTGACTGAGCCAGGTCTGTGCTTGGTCTGCTATTTTTCTTCGCTGAAAATAGCCAATTTACTAACTGACAACGCTTGTGGATCGGCTATTTTCAGCAAATGGTCTCCTCAGAATAGGGATGCTAGGGTTCAAGTGGTTAACTGCTCCTCAGATGGAAATGGGGCAATAACACATTGCCAGAAATAGCATCTTGTCCTCAGGTTGGGGTGCAAAAAAAAAAGACAATAGCCATTCCTCTTATTCAGAATTAGCACGGTGTTCCCACTTCATCAAGTAACAACCTGCTATAAGAAATGTGGAAATACTGCACATAAATGTTGACCCATAATAAGCACTATATGATTATCTTTAATAATGCGCTTGGAAACATTTTTTTCTCTTGGCAGGAGAATTAGTGTGAACATGCTAATTGTGTGACAGGATGTAAGTCTTTCCTCAGCTGTGATTGCGATGTTTCATCTCCTGCTCTGCTTCTAAACACTTCCCTTGGTCAGATCGTGTTCAAACAGTCCTCTAATTACACCAGAACTCATGGGTGCAGATGAATCTCATCTCATCCCTCACACAACACACGCTGCCACAGAATAAATGACTGGAAAGTTTGCTTTGGAAATGCCTCAATAACAACAAAAGCTGCTGGTTGGAAAGCCTCACTGTCTGCTTAGTGAAATTGAAATGGCCAGTCCATTTACTGCGCGTGCGCACGCACAGACACACACACACAAAGAATAATATGGAAAACATGACTATATTACGCATGAGGGAAAAGGAGCATCACACCGAAACTTGTTATCTTTGTGAACATATTACCAGTAATTAAGACTCTCCCTAAATTGGGAGATATGCGACCGTCAGGTCGCATACACTAACTTTGGAAGGCAATGGTAGCCAATCAGGAGGGAAAATGGGAAACGGGACAGATCCATGTTGATGACATGACTGTCCAAAAATGTGTTTTTCAAAAATCGGCCAGATGGTGGCGCTAGATGGGACAGATGCATTTTGATGACATGACTGTAGATATACTGTGTACCGGTTTGCGTGAATTCAGGGCAAAATCTGTAGGAGCAGTGTCCAAAAATGTGTCTTGCAAGAATCGGCCTCATGGTGGCGCTAGAAGAGGGCCATGTGAGAAATGAGGGGTGGGGGTTGTGGTTTGCCAGCCAAACAGTGTGTGTGCAAAGTTTGGCATGGATAGGGGCAACGGTGGCAGAGATATGAGTAGGGGAAAAGTGTGACGCGATGTGACGCGATGTGACGTGACACGACGCGACGTGGCGTGACAGACAGACAGCCGGTGGAGGTTTTGATTGTAACTGCGACCTGACGGTCGCAAACACAGTTAAATGTTAACAGCAGCAGCAAGGCACAACCCGTTCTCTTCCTCTCTATGGGCAGCCTGTGCACACAGGCAGGTGGCTCAGGGTTTGTTTTGCCTAGTCAGTGGTTCCTAAACAGTGTGCCAAACACACCGGTGGACCATGAGACAAATCCAGGTGTGCCTTACTTAGGATTTTGAGAGAACCACACATTATGATTCTAATTATCGTCACTGTCGGGCGGAAACCTTGTATCACCAAGTTTCAAATTTGTATGTTCTTTTGCAAAGTAAAGTCTTGCTTCATCGTACAAGGCCATCGCACAAAAGTAGTGAAAACAGCAGATCTACAAGCACACAACGTACAAGCATTGTGTGCTTGTAGAGGGTCTGTTTTCACTAGTTTAAATCATTTTTAAAATGATAAATACAAAACATACAAGGTTTCCACCCGACAACGACGATATACAACTATACAAAAAAGTTACAGTTATTATTACGCATAGCAGCCCAAACTCCAGATACGAAAATTGCAAATTTGTGAAAGTATGAAGTATGAAATAGGACAACGTTTTATTTGGAATTAGCAGTGGTAAGAGTGATAATACACATGATAGAAGCTTAAACGGATATGAATGCAGGTGTGACTTGACATTTTGACATGACCAGGGGTGTCGCACCAAATTCTGGGCCCTGGGTACAAGTATTCAAACCTTTTCATATGAAGGACCCCCAAAATTATATGTATTTGGCCACGGAACGCCCATCTCAAAATATTTTGTTCCAGGGACCCCCCAGAAGCAAGGTTTTGGTTACAAATGTTCGCTTAAAAAATACATATATTCAAAGAACTTTTCAAAAATAGCAGAAGTACAAGCTCGCAGCGTGGCACGAGTGCCACGCTGCAAGCTTGTATATCTGCTATTTTTCAGTAGCTAAAGTATAAAATAATTAAGGCCCCTCCACCTTGGGCCATAGTAACTCAGTCCCTCTTGGTGCACATTGGTGCACATTGAGCACAAAAAGTTCGGAAAACACTGGCCCAAAGTGGTATTATTCCTGCGCCCGTAGGGAGGACAGAGTGAAGAACGGCAGCTGTTTCCCATAAGTGAACTTAGACCATCTTACTATTTACAGTGGAGAGCGAACCCTCAGGGAACATCACTGCTCGTATTGCATGAGTGAGGAGTACAGCACGTTGCTCAAGACATTTCCCTTGTGCAATACACAGTACCTGTATATAATGAAAGACCCAAAAAAATTATAATCCAAAACGAATGCAATCAGGACGATCATCTAAGAGGATCAAGTCAGCAGACGGGCAGGGGTGTATATCACAGCCTATCATGGCCTATGACATCACAACAGCCTGGAGACCTATATTCATAAATCAGATTTGTATCAAAGGTGCTGTCAGTGCTGCACATGCAATGTGACATGCGGCTACGAAGAATAAATGACTGAGCCTGTGTTTCAGACTCCTGGAAGCCCACAGGATGTGCGCTGGCAGGGGATCAGTCCCACTAGGTGAGGGCTGCTACGCCAGCCAACTGGCTCGTGTTTACGGCATGCTACCTGTTGAGGGAGGAGCTGCAGATATCAAAGCCCTGTCTGAGTCCAGCGGGGTAGCCGAATTCCCAGCGAACATCTGTCCCTTTCACTGAGATGAATCCATAGTTGTATTAAGACCCGTATTCATAAGTATGGGGAGGGTGACTTACAGACATAGAAATAGGGGTGAGGTGGGACTGAATTAGTTTCGGTAGCAGTGCAAGTAATACTAGTATTCTATCGCATTCAATGTTGAAGAATACCATGACAAAACCTGATTTACGACTAAACAAGTGTTGGAACAACAAAGTGCATGGGATCTTTGTCTTTTATTCCTGAATACTAAGACATTCACTGATTTCCCATGAAAGTAGATTATAAAGTGTATGTACACAGTACACACGTGATATATACACAGCATATCTCTCTCTATATATATATGTATATATACATGAGCTGCAAATGCTAAATCATATGTGGCACATGGCGTTTCGAAATAAGCGACAAAATCTCAGGGGGATGTTCAAAGCATGTAGGTTACTATACTGTTTGCACTGCATAATTTTGCACCCATTGTAAATCTTTTTGGTTCGCCAACATTCCAGGCTGTAGCACGGCATTTATCTCGTCAGACTCTATTCATCATCCACAGGGTTTTCAGCCATTGTCAACCTGTAGCCACGGTGACTGCAGAATCTCCACCTGAGGCTGCACACAAACAATGGCTGGGGGATTCCTCTGCATCCAGCAAGGAATGCATGGAGGCTCCCATCCACAACATTATTTGTGACAGTTTGGGACATATTTAAGTAGAGCACTTTAGTGACATTTTGTTTTCTCTCTGTCCAGGTCATACATGGGCAACTGGCGGCCCGGGGGCCACATGCGGCCCCCACCTTCACTTAATGCGGCCCGCAGGTTAATACCGGAATACTGATATATTATTGATTTCAGCTGTTATAATTCCAAACATGACCTGCTTTAATTCCGTTAGTCTATATTAGTAGCTTAATGACTAGTAGTAGTATTGAAATGTATTTTTTTATGTCCAATGTATAAGTATTTAGGTTCATAAAGTTAACATGACTATATAACTAAATGCATTTGAAATTAGACACAAATTTTACATTTCAGGATTCCAATTCAAAAACAACAAAAAATAATTCAGGATTCCAATTCGTGCGTTTTAAGCTTATAGATCGGCTATTTTTGCTTCTTTAGTATGAGATACTAGAATAACAAAGTAGGAGGTAGCAATATGCAATGTGGCCCTCTGGAGTGAAGGTGGAAATATAGTGGCCCTTGCCATCATCAAAGTTGCCCACCCCTGGTCCAGATTGTCTTGTTCACTCGAAAGACCCTGAGAGACTAATAGGTGAGGAATCCAGTGTGGTTGCTTTCAATCCAGGGGTCTGTTTTCAAGATGTGTGTAATGTGGGAAAGAGGGGCCATGATAATCACATGAGCCAAGGAGACGACTTCGGGCCCTCACACCTATGTCGCACGGCCAATCCAACCAAGATGCCAATAAGTCATAGAGTTGGGGGCTTCAGAATGATTTGTCATCAGTATATGCCCATATATTGGAATGCCATATGGGCATATTGGTTGGATTGGCGGTTCTGGACAACTGGATATCTTTTATTTTATTTTATTTTTTTAGATTAGCTTATTTGATCAACTCACATACATTTATACAAGTCATACATCCACAAAGGCATAATCACTGTTTAAGGTGATCAAAAGGAATAGGCTGAAGCTAAAAAAGCTTATGAATGCCTATCCTACATATACCTGGTTTAAAATACATTGATTTGTTATAAAAGTGTCCAAAATAATTTACCATATAAAGAGAATGTAAATAAAAAGAAACTGTAGTTACTTGCCCAAAACACATCGGCATAATAACAGATCAAAGAGTGTGGTCGGATCTATGGTTCGGGACAACCAGATCTCTGTATTTGAAAAGGGATAACCCTTTTATGCCCACATATGAATATCGCTGATGTCATCAGTATATGCCCATATACTGTGCACATATATGGAGCTGACTGATATGTTTGCACCTGATGCCATGATGACACATTGGGGTTCCACAACACACTCCATATTTGGGCGTAGCTGCAATGGGACCTCGTTATTTATGGCTGAGTCATAGTGACATGAGCGTGATGACGTGGTCCGCTGGCCTGCTGGCCAGTTGTCCCTTGTATGGGGCCAATAATAATATAAGATTGTTGGATAGGATATAGTATGTACTGTATACTCTTGGGTAAATCTGTGGCTGGTGTCCCAGAGAGATGAGAGTTGACACCTAGATATTATGGACCCAATCAGGACTGCTCTGACTAGCTTGAAACAGGTACAGTCTTATGTTCCATGCTCCATATTCTTCACAGAAAGGATATTATAACCCCCAAGGTTTGATCTCTGCCTACACAGAGTAGGGTTGTCTGTCTGTGATTCTCATTAGAAGTGAAACCTCTTGGGAGATCTTATGGCCAGATCATACTAGGCCTCTGCAGCCAATATGTAGAACAGACAGGATGAGAACAGATCATTGTGGAAGTCTATTAAAGGTGCAGCTCTAAGAATTTAGTGTGTATCGTATTGCAGTAGGGAAAATGTGTCATTGGAACTCATAGATTGCTAAAGCACATTGACACCTCAGAATTTTGGTTACAGATGCAATGGCAGCATTCAGTTGTATATCGTCACTGTCGGGCAGAAACCTTGTATCTCCCAAGTTTAAAATGTGTACGTTTTTTCGCGAAGTAAAGCCCTGCTTCATCAGACAAGGCCGTCGCACAAAAGTAGTGAAAACAGCAGATCTACAAGCACACAACGCCTCGCGGTGCAAGGCGTTGTGTGCTTGTAGATCGGCTGTTTTCACTAGTTTAGTTCATTTTTTTAATGATAAAAACGAACAGTTTTGGATATACAAGGTTTCAACCCGACACCGACGATATGTTTAGCATTGTACTGCATTATAATGGATGTGGAGGAACTTAACACTATAACAAACAGACCAAAGTCAAAGATTTAGTTGAGTTGATCGCAACCCCTGCATTATTATTCTCCTCCACACACCGTGTATACTCCCTTGTTCAAAGAATTACACTCCCCACATGCCCTACAACTTTCCATTAAATATACATAAGTCCAACATCGTTCAATAAAGTGGACTACAGCGACTCGGCCTCAGAATGTACACTGATAAATACTCAATCTATATGTAAATATGAGGTACATTGGGAGGAGAAGAAAATCAAAAAGCAGGAAAAAATGCATTAGCATCCCTATTTGATCAGAGGCCCTGGAGCTGAAGTTATGACTTTTAATGAAATCTGAGGAGGACAGAGTGCTGGAGAAGAGGGAGAGAGGTGAGAGTATGGAAGCGCTCACAGGGGAGTCAGCTATCTGAGAGGACAGCGGATAACAGAACGGACCTCAAAGATTACTCTCACTAAGTGGAAATGGAATTATTGCATTCGGAGGTCTCAGCAGCTTTTCTTCCCTGTCTGGGTAAAAAAAAAAGAAAATCATAGAAAAGTTTGTTTAAAGAAAGGTTTTAGAGTTGGTTCATGATGATGTTCCCACCTGGAAAGCAATACTCACCGTTAGGGATGGGACGATAAGCGATATTAGGGTTAAAAAACCCTCACGATGATCGTATCGTGGAGATTTAATTTATCGTGATATCGTCCTCCGTCATGATCAATTCACCTTTTATTTGACGAGCTGCATATCCAGTACCACTTAAACCCTCTTGGTAAAAGGTAGGCTACTTATAATATACATGTATGTACTTGATACAGTCCGTTTTTTTCACTCTCTATAAAATGTCTTTACCAAAAAATAGCCGATCTACAAGCTCACAACACGTCGCGTTGCGACGCGTTGTGAGCTTGTAGATCGGCTATTTTTTGGCAAATGTTCCGCCCCAGGATAATGGCTTTTGATTATCGCGATAATATCGTACATCGCGATTTCTTTTGTCACAATAAAATCATCATATAACATTTTCATATCGTCCCATCCCTACTCACCGTTCTGTTGCACTGCGATTCATCTGCCAATAGAAGAATGTACTGTATGTGATACGCTGCTACTGTACAGTATGTGTGGTTCATTCATATTTTGTCTAACTAAATAACTAATTCTAATGTACTACTCATTCTGCTCTTTACCTTGCTCAGAATTCTCTACATTGGGGACATTTCTGAAAGAGTTTAAGCATTATTTAGAAAAGCACAATATTTAAATTTGTAACAGCTGAACTTGTTAAAATCAGTTGGCTGATCATAATGGGTCAGTCTATTCCCAAATGCCTTAAGTAAACTAACAAAGGTGAAGAATGCATTAGCAGCCCCATTAAAGCAAAGCTATAAAAGGGTACATGCATGTAGCCATATGTTTTTTTATGGGCTGTAGAGCAGTAAAGGATTGAGATATGTACCATGCAGCATTCCACACATAGCGATTAATTCGCGACAAATTAAGATCATGTTGGGATTAGATGTTTGCAGATGCAAGTCAGGACCAGGTTTCCAAACCTCTAATTCTCCAACTGTAATTTAACAACTTTGGAACAAGTTATTTGCTTCTCATAAAAAGAGGCAATTATTGGCTTTTGTATTCTGGCACAAATGACCCCATAATTAGATGAGCCTAGGACAGAGCTGTAGGTGGAGAAGTACTTAGTGACAGCCAGGGAACATAAAGAGTAAATGAACAGGAGTGAACAAGCACTCCCTCCATAAAATCTTAATTTGGAAACAAGAAAAGAAAAGAAAAGACATTTCCCAAATATACTATTGAAACACTAAAAGTGAACTTCAGATCCTGTCTCTGTAGTCCAGACTTCACTTGTGGAAGCACTGGTTTGATGTGGGTCAAAATGAAATCAGAACCACACAAATTTAGCAAAAGAACAGAATTACAATTGAAGTAAAAAAAAAAATCCATGCTCCCCTCATTAGTGATGGTAAAACACTTCCAGAAAGGAATTTGTGCATTATCCTTTGTAAAATCCACAGAAATGCAGATTTCCTAATGCAAAACAGAATATTAAAAGATTATTGGTAGCTTATGATTATTAGCTTACTGATACAGATGAAAGAGAATGAGAGGCCGGGGGGAGGGGCAAATGTGTGGTCTCTCAAGTGTAGGCTATTTCTTTGACCGTAATTGATCACAAAGCAGCATAAAGTGTTGAACGTTCATCTTGTACAACTATCTGGCGGCAGTTAAGTCATTGTTTCGCTCTACAACTGCCTCCCATACTAAGTGTTGAGTGACATTAGTGTTTTAGGAATTAAGGCAAGACTCAAGTAAGCTAGGGTATGTCAGAAACAGCAGATCCAATCTGGAACAGTTTTTGTGCACTGGAGAGGTACATGGTAAATACCGGAGCCTTAGCTGTGGACTCGCTAATGTGAGTTACCTTCACTTATCATCATCTGTTTTTACGTCTATTTATTATTTATTTATTTAGTTTTTCGTCCCCCAACTACTAGTCCTTTATACTTTTAGCTAGAAACTCCATTCCAACTCTACTTAGGACGTGTGTGTGTGGGGTGGGTGGGGGGGATTTAACTTTTAATCGCTAAAAACTTCCCATTCAATGGGGAAATGCCATTTAGTGATAGTGGAACCGAGCAACTACTGACCCTAGGGCAGGGGGCACAAATTTAAAGCACATGCTTTATACTGGCCCTGGGGGAGGCGGGGGGTAAAGCAGCGTCCAATTCATTCCCTATGGAGGTCACATGGTTTTGAAGAAACAGGCTGCTTCACAGCTGCTTCTAGCCTTAAGGGCAGCCTTAAAGCAAGCTTAAAGCAGCTTGCTTCTTCAAAACCATGTGACTTCCATAGGGAATGAATTGGACACTGCTTTACCCCCCACTCCCTAACAGGGCAAGCATAAAGCATGTTCTTTAAATGTGTGTCCGAGGCCTAGCAACCACCACCCTAGCAACCACCACCTACCCTAGCAACCGGATATGAGACCCTAGCAACTGAATATTAGACCATATCAACCACTAATTAAAGCCAAGAAACGACAGTGTTACCCTTGCAACAACACAACTCAGCACTGTCAACACTCTTCAGAACACTAATAATACTTTAACACTATCAACACTTTCAACACTACTAATACGTTAACACTATTAACTATCAATACTATCAGCATTCTTATTGAGCCCAGTCAGCCCACACACGGTTCCTTCAGGAACAGTACTTTCTAGTTTCAATCTGAAAGTGTCAAATTTGACCTGTAAGTGTTCATTCTGCAGTGTAGGCAGATTAAAGACAGGATCTTGGATACCAAAGCTTGCTCTGTCAAAGGGTTGCATAATAAGCCAATTCAAACTTGGCAAGGGGAGAGACTTTGTTATTTGAACCGAAATGGATGGAGCATATTGTACTTCAATTATTTTATGAATTATAATGTGAACAGAGAGGACTCTGTCAAAATCCTTAATTGTTCCTCAATCCATTGGGCAGGTTGATACTGATCCAAATGTTTGTTCACATTAAAAACTATGGAAACATAATGGTAATTTATAGTCACTTCTTGTAGAGCTTTGTTTCGCCCATCTACTACATGGATAGACTTGGCTGTAAATGTCACCATTATCAGGTGACAACAGTGTTGAAAGAACCATGCTATAATTGAATAGTTTTCTGTGCTTGTATTTTAGAAGATGAATGTTATGAATGATGGACCAGCAATTTTGGACAATTAAGAAATGAAAATGGCAAGCAATTTTGGACAATTAAGAAATCAGAATGGCGACAAGTGTTCGGTGTAAAACATGTCACATTACGTAATGAGCCTGGTTAGGCAATGTTAATGAGGTCAAACAGCACTAACGGCGTATCACGCCTTTGGGTCATCTCTATGACCTGATCTGTACATAAATCCTTGTAGGCACGTAATCACTGCTTAATCCCTCTTGTCCATTGTGAATTGTTAACCACACAGATTCATGCACACACAAACCCATGGAGTTAATCAGAAAACACCTCTAGTCCCTCCACACCTCCAACTACAGCACTGACATACAATAAAAAGCAGCAGCTGTTCATTAAAACCTGTGTTTAAGAAATGCGATTAATTAAGGCGTGCCTGCCTGCTCTCGACGGAGTCACTCAGTACAGTTCCAGCTGTGAGAACAGGACTCACTTTATTATCCATCTGCTGCATACGTACCTCCCCTGCACTTTAGTTGAGTGATACATTTCAAAGTGTGATTGTGATTCTCTGCCAAGAAACACTGAAAGGTGTCAAAGAGTACATTATGGGATCTGTAAGTAACAGTAAACTCATAATGGAAAACTCTGTGGCATACTGTCCATCATCAAGGGTAGTGATGATGTGCTGTTTGTAGGGAACCAATTAAGGGGAACACATCAAAAGTGTGGGCATACTGTAGCCTGCGTCCCCAGCAATTTGATGAATTGAGTACAAAGGACCCCAATGGAAACAAGCCATAGGCTTTCTTGGGTTTCAAATCCTCTTAGCAGACCTGTATTGAACTGTACTTCCCTGTGTTACTAAGGTATTCAATCAATCAGCATCTTTGCCTAAGAAATGCATTTAGGTTCAGTGTTCTGTAAACGTCGAATATGGTCATGATCACAGGTGCAGACTGAAATTCTTGGTGGAAACATACCGTAACACAGGAAGAACAGCAGGAATTCAAATGTCTGAAAAAACAAGTACTTTCAGACAGTGCTCAAGGGTTGACATCCTTCCTACAAAACATGTCTGGTGGAAGAAGTATGGGCTTGTGGAAGTATAGCCTGTGCATACAGGACTGCTATCCAACTGCACCACTACTAATGCAATTCTCTGAGCCTCCTCCTTTTTGTCTAGTGTTCAAGGTCTCTGGTCTACGCACAATGTGAGCTGATAATGGCTGAGAGCCTGAGACCATTATCCTTCTAATAATGGAACCAACTACAGATGGAATGCATCTTTTTCAATATATTTTCCTTTAGAAGTGCTAAGAGTCACTCATATCCGGGTGGTGCAGCGGTAAAGTTCCTACCCACCACTGTGGAGAGTGGAGACTGGGGTTTGATTCCACAAGGTGCTTCCAGCATGGCAGGACGCTCCAATTAACACAATTTGCTGTGTGTTCACTGGTGGGAGGCTGGTAGGGGATGATGTTCTCCAGGGACGTGCAGAGAATGTTAGAGACAGGGGCTGAAATTTCTAAAAGGTCCTTTTGGTGAAAATATCGAAAATAGCCGACCTCCAAGCTCACAACGCATCGCAGCGCGACACGTTGTGAGCTTGAGAGTGTTTCTTACTGGACTAAGAATCAAGACAATACTGGAGATGTGGCATGGATTTCTACACAGAGAGGGCAATTCTTTCAACATAAGATGCTGCATTCAAGTTCAGGAGAGTTCAGACAAGGCAATTCTCTTGAATGCTGCCTTCAGGTATGGCATGGAAAGGGGGCATTTGCATTTATTTCACCATAGTAAAAACTGCATTCATCTAGTGCTGAATGCTACAGGTCGGGGTTCAGCAGGGAGGGTAAGAGTGCAGGGTACACGTTAAGACCTCCTGGTGAAACTCATCACTGTCAGCTGAGAAAAAGCGGTTCAATGTGTCTGAGCATGTGGGTTTCAACACACTCCATAGACCAATACATAGGGGTTGGCATTGACAGGGAACATACACTTGGTGTAATTGGCATTTACTAAATTGGGGAGGAATAAAATAACTACATAAAGAGGGCCTAGAGCCATGTACATCAAATATCTCTAGGCCTACACTATATATTGAAAAGCTGTCATAATGGCATTCAAAGCAGTAGTTCTAAGGTGAACCTTCATTACATTTGTTTTGCAGCACTTTGCCTCCACCTTGTGGCAAGAAGTCCACCTACAATTTCTTATACACACAACAGCCCAAGACTTTGGGGTGGGAGACTTTCAATCATTAAAAATAAAAACAATTTTATTAGCAATCACAAGGAATAATGCATAACGTCTACAAGAGCATTTGCTTGAATAAAAATGCTTACTTCTTATTTACAAATTCTGCAATTGAATGTGAATAGGTTTAGCACATGCACATACAAATTGCAAATAGCTATATTATTACACAAGTAACAAAGCTTTACCCAATTGCCCATACAATCTCCCCGTTTCACAGCCCCACACTGCTGCTTTAAAAAAAAACACAACATGAACATTGATTGAATTTGATTGAGATGCATTGACAAAGCAAAGGGCAGATCGATATACATGATGTGTAGACTATTGCCAGGTCAGCCAAGCCTGTTTAAATCATTGTCTTCTTGCTCAAAGTAAATAACATTTGTCAAGCACACCCTTGTCCATGAATTGGTAAGGATATGCATAGGGCTGTCACAATTATTACATAACCGCCTAATCGAAATTATTTGAGGTAATCACAATTATTTTGCAAAATCGTTTCTATGTTGAGAAATGTTAATATAGTTACAAACACTTTCAAAAAGTAGTGGAAATAGCAGATCTACAGGCTCACAACTCAGCTGTTTCCACTATCAATGTTCTTTTTTAAGTATAACATTGTCAAATATGTCAGTAATTTATTTGTATATTTAAGTTATGTGTCATGATTGCCATGTGCATCGCAATTATTTGAGTGACAATTAATCGTCATGTATAATGTCATAATCGTGGCAGCCCTAGATATGCATACGATTGGATATCATGATTCAGGTAAGAGCTTAAAGTGACTAGGAAGAGATTACATTACTCTGGGCCGGGTGTCCAACGCTTTTAACTGATGGACTGTCAAAGTGGATGGAAGCACTGGACTCTCTGCCATGACCTCAGCCATGAGTTATGGCACAGGCTTTCTGATATCCATCCACAACTAGATTAAGATTGTAGATTTTATATTTGGACAGTCCACAATGAATTTAGACAGCCAAATAAAACCTGAGAACTGCAAGCTAAGCTTCGTAGGTAGCTCAAAATCATAGACATTTTAACAGAAGACAACTTTTAAAAGAAGTAGCTTCTTTTGTGTTATTAAAGAGTATTTACATGATAATCCTAAAAATAAATGGGATTGTCAAAACATGAATGTATGATAAATAATCAAGGAACTAATATTATTTCCGTTCCAACTAATTAAGATGAATGCTTAAAGAAGTTGTGTTCAACTCAACAACAAGTGTGTCTGTTTTGTGTTTAGTGTTTTCATATCATGGAACACTATTTAGCAGAAGGCACTTAAAACTGCCAACTTACAGTATCTTAGGGCTTAAGCTTAGAAACGACAATCATTCATTCAATCTTTCTTTTTCTCTTAATCTGTAAACTCTTCGATTTAAGTCACTTTATAAAATGGACATTTCCATATGCCAGCAAATAAAATGCAGACTACATTGAATTGAAGGCATTCGCGCAAGCAACCATCATCCTTTGGCAAAATAATTGTTAAGAAACTACAATCACACAAGGTCACATAAATATTAAATGCTGACAGAATAGAGTGACGGATGGTGGAATTAAGTCACGCGAGTTCCACTGCAAACTGTGGCCAGAGGGGAACCACAGACTGCAAGATTAATAGGATTCCTCCTGTCACTGTCAGGGGGACTGAATCCCATTTGAAGCAATGAAAGCCCATTGATGGACACAGACAAAGCGCATCTTCTTTAACGACAGGCAAGAAGGAATGATGTGTATGGAAAGATCCACTTTTCTACACAGTACTGAGACGACATTTTAAGACTCCAGATAGCTTGGTACAGCGACTACACATCTATGGTAGTGTACGCAGTAGTGCAGGTGATGCCACGCGGGGTAGATATGAATTATTTCACAGACACAGTGGAAGGGATGACCATAAAGGAACCCATCATTGTTGGGGGCTGAGGCCAGAACTGCGGGACCCGGGATCTTTCACTTTCAGCTTCTCCGCGACTTTGAATGCTGGATGAGCCACTGCAGTGTGATATCTTTAATAACATAAAAAAACATTATATGACCTCTGAAGGACCAGATACAGATATTCATGGACATTAAATGGTTGGAATGCCACACTGTAGATCTCAAACAACGTAGTGGCATTCAATATTTTCTCTCTGCTTACCTATGTTGTCTTTCTCTTTGCAGGAGACAGAGTAACAGCAGATCTCTCTATCCTGAATGGCAGACAGGTTCCTATAGAAGAGAGAAGGTTGAAAGCAGGACAACTATAATCTCTCAGAGATCAAGAAATTTGTGTTTTATGTAGGCTGGCTGTGATTTTACAGTACAAGCTCTAGTGCCAGTGTCAGGGCTTGACATTAAGGTTGTCCGGGACAAGTAATAAATCCTTCCGGACAAGCTCATTAAAAATGTACTTGTCCGTACTTGTCCGCGTCTGTGACACTCCTAGCAGCTTTGTGCTGTATGCAGACTATGGACTGGCGATACTATGGAGTGGAGGGTGGTTGGAGCAAGAGGGGTCGTTAGAATAAATGACAAAATTACTTACTGCTATTTCAATGTCTGACTCCTATGCATGAATTTAAGAAAGAAATTACTGTGAAATGTCTCATTTTTATCCGGACAAGTGACTTTTGTGCCCGGACAAGTGAATGGGAAATGTACCTCAAAAAGTTAATGTCAAGCCCTGAGTGTTATATCAGATTTTCATATCCTCTCCTTAAAATAGAATGATAGGATTCACATTAAATAGAAAGTTCCCTTTCAATGAGAGTTGACTCATAAGTGCATTGTGGAAAATACCTGCAATTCCACCCAAACAAAGTCTTAATACATCAACTTCAAGCCATGTAGTTATCCAAAGAAAAAAGGGATTGTATAATCTATATAATGATTATGGCAGCCAATGGAGATGACATGACATCCAGGACTGCCTCATGACTTTTTTTTGTGTTGTTTTACATTTTCCTTCACTTTGTAAACCTGTAGCACTTTGCTAAGTACTTTTCATGACAATTGCACTACAAAATCAAATGTATAATGATACAAATATGAATTATATATATGACATTAAAATGTCGTTTGAGGCAGTGATCTCAGGCAATGAGTTATAACGGTTGTGTGTGATCACAAAAACTGACAGATCTGAGAAGCTTACATTTTTTCAATAAGCTGCTTCTCATCAAGCGCATTGGGAAGATCTCTTTTGTTGCCCAGAACTAGGACCTGATAAAAGACAAATAGAAGGAAAGAGGGAGAGCAATAGAGACAGAGAGAGAGATCAATGCAGGACTATCTGTATCTTAAGCCTATAAATAACATCTCCTCAAGCTACCTGTGCAAAAATAAACAAGGCTCTCCTTGTTTATTTTTGCATGATTCATCAGTACAATCACAAATTATAATTGCTCATTTTAGACCATCTAAAGCATTTTCAACAACCTTTTGGCTTTCTCATCATCACAGAATATGTCCCACTAAGGACAAAACATAAAGCTTGTGTTTGTCACCCAGGCACGGCAGAACGGAAGAAATGCTATCGAGTCAGCATGTCACAAACAGTCATGTCAATTAGCTCATCAGCAGTGAAACCAGTAAGACTCCCTAACTGGGAGATAAGCGACCATCACGTCGCTTACACAAACTTCAGAAGGAAATCGTAGCCAATCAGGGGGGAATATGGGAAATGGGACAGATCCATGTTGATGACATGACTTTACTGTGTCCGCTTTTGCCATCGAATTTGCGTGATTTTAGGCCAAAATCTGTAGGAGCAGTGTCCAAAAATGTGTTTTGTAAAAATCAGCCTGATAGTGGCGCTAGAAGAGGGGCATGTGAGAAATCAGGGGCGTAGGTTGTGATTTGCCATCCAATGTGCGTGAATTTAGGCCAAAATCTGTAGGAGCAGTGTCCAAAAATGTGTTTTGCAAAAATCTGCCTGATGGTGGCGCTAGAAGAGGGCCATGTGAGAAATGGATAGGGGTGGCAGAGATATGAGTAGGGCAAAAGTATGATGGTACGGACAGACTGACAGACTGACTGACAGCCGGTGGAGGTTTTGATAGTAACTGCAACCTGACGGTCACAATTAGAAATCCTGGCTTGGGACTTGGTGTAATGCCATCAAGCCTGAATCCCTACAAGGCAAGCTTGTAGTTTCTGTGATAACTAATTGAGAAGAAAAGGGGCCCAAATACATGCACTTACAGGTATTCCTTGTAGTTGTGGTTTATCTAAAAGGTTGTGAAGTTCATTTCTGGAAGCTTCTATCTTGTCTCGGTCAGCTGCATCCACCATGTAACTGTAAGGAAACAAACTGTTAAATCCATGGATTATGTGCACCCCACTCATCAAAATAATTTATACTGGATATTTAGGTCTAAAGTTGTTAATTCCTGAAAAACGTTTATTTTTTATTTTTAACCAAAAGTAATTAACAGGCACAAAAATGGACTATTTGAAGATCATGGAACCAGTCCGGAACGTCTTCCTAATTCAAATAGTAAAATCCATATGAAGTGACTGTGTTGGGTTTATGTACCGGTATATTGACATAATCTGCTTTGTTTGAGTACACTTATGTATCTATGTGCTAAAAGACTGACTTTGAGTCCTAGTTTGGAGGGACAGGAGCGTAGTATGAATGAAAGAATAAACAAATTAATGTTTATTTTCCGTTCTGGCAAGATTCCAGAACAGAGTTGGGCACATAGAGATCTTTGTCTTTTGGATAATAGAGCACAAACATACTTTTGTAATTGTCGAGTTAGTAGTATAGATCCTTTAAGCTTCTACCTAATTGACTAGTTCAGCCAAATCATAGATAAAAAAAAGAAGTCTTCCAAAACCTTTTTTCAAGGAAAGATGCATCATTTTTCATAACATTTTCATTCATGGAATGAAGCTTTTTGAAATTCTATGCCTTTCCAGGTCTTCACTGGCAATAGGAATCCTTAAATATGTTATATGGCTTTGTAAAGTCGATCTGTGTTATTTTTGTATCAACCAGTTACTTACACAATGGCATTGACTCCTCGACAGTAGCGCTCCCACATACTTCTAAAACGAGGCTGTCCACCTATGTCCCATATCTGAAGTGAGACAAGAGCACCAAAAAAGCACAGTCACATACTGCATAATATGAGCAACATAGCATAGTAGCATATTACACAACATATTGTATCATTATAGCTCAAGACTGCGGAAAGCAAATATCTGTTCTGGCCTAACTCCAGAAGGTAAGTGGCATTATAATTGCATAAAGCATGCAGCTAAAAGCTAGTAGACCGGACCTAGCATACCTTTATTGTCACGTTGCCTTTAGTAACCTTCCGCATGTTGAAACCGACTGTGGGGATCATGTCTTCACTGAACTGGCCAGACTGGAAGGAAGAAAAACAATAGAGAAGTCATGGTCATGTAATCCGGTAAGAAAACAGTAAGATCATGCTCCAAAACACATACAATACAATACATGTAGCTCAGGGGTCTACAACGTTTTCAGGCCAGGGACCCCTTAGCTGAGAGAGAGATGAAGCAGGGACTCCCACTACATAACGTAAAAAATTGTGTTGCAGATTTAAAATGTTCATGGATTTCTTATACAGCCTAGACTTGTTTGACAGCACTATCATCTGTTGGATTAATATATTCAACCACTTGAACTGTCAATACCTACTAGTCTGCTCTTCTTTTCCCTCTACACCAAAACTCTGTGACAAAAAAATAGACAATCTACAAGCTCACAACGCCTCACGCTGCGAGGCGTTGTGAGCTTGTACATCTGCTATTTTTTAGCTAAGGTTCCACTAAGAATAGGGATGCGAGGGTTCAAGTGACTAATGTAAAAAAACATGATCCAATCACACAAAGATTTGGCGCCCCCCCTGTAGTAACTCTAAGGACCCCCTTAGGGGTCCCGGACCCCCTGTTGAAGACCTTGATGTAGCTTATAAAAAGTGAATGTATTGTATTTACAGTACGTATGTAGAGCGAAGTGTATAATGTTAATGTTAAATCATATGAATACATTGTCCACTGTCTGTTAGGACTATGTGCACTATTGCCCTTGTATTGTGATATTCAACATGATGCCAATGTCTCAGTACCACTGTTGGTAGGATCATTTACTGTACTTTATACTGACTAAACATTTAGTTAATGAAGGGTCTATGAATTAGAGTCACCTTTCATGCAATGTGGCCCTCACATCCCGAAATGAGTTTGACACCCCTGGTCTGATTCAATGCAGATCTGACATAGGTCAATCCCAGGTAGTCATAAAGAGTTGAATCAAAATGATCAAATTACAACAGAAAGTGTTTTTGGCGCTCAGACTCTATTACAGTACATAGTTTTCCCAGACACTGTATGAATCACAACTAGGATTTATTGCCTTACCACAACGGTGAGATCATGTTATAATACAGTGCTCCAAAACGCATACAATACAACAGTGTTCCAACACATGTAGTTTTGCCAATTGGTTAATGTACTATTATTCTAGGATAGCCAGCATTATAATCTGAACCAGCACTGCATTGTTCTGTATTGCCTATAGTTGTAGTACCATACATAGGTTAACATGGGGACAATTCCAAATATGCATACATACATACATAGCCTTGTTTGTATTACTGATGTAGTATGGCCTGGGTCAACGCTAATAGCCTCCCAGTGATTTGGTGAAGAGGAAGTCAACTTTGTCCAAACTGCATTACAAATCACCTGACCTGACATGAACACTAAGTGGAAGAGAATGGTGCATTCTCGTGATGATTTTAAGCATGGGGGGGGGGACTCAATGTATTGTGACCTACAAGTGGCAAGACTGTCAGTGAAGTTAAAGTTCAAGGAATGTGACAGGCTATTGGCTAACCCTATTCTTTAATAGTCTGTCTAGCCAATGCTAAAATAAAATGCAATCCTCCAGTGCAAGGCTATGGTCTTGGCAGCCATCAAAACAGCTTGTTTTGTTTTATTTATAAAAATGAAAAAGTTTAAAAAAAGACAAGGTCCAAAATTATAAGCAAAGTTAATGGCTCAAAGCCATTTGATCCCCCAAAGTGGTATTTGGGGGATATTTCTGGGGGAAACCAGGCTAATATAAGGTTACTTAGGAGGTACTTAATATATAAGGTTATGGCTACTTAAATCACCACCTGATAGCTCCCCCCAGACTGTGATGGCATCATGGCACTAAGGCCAGTTAAGCTGACTGCAACAATGATGACGTAGCAGAGAGGCTTGTTTACAAAATTGAATTGTCAGTGGTGTGTGTGTGTGTGTGTGTGTGTGTGTGTGTGTGTGTGTGTGTGTCAACTTGTTGTGTCACTGATGTTGAAACACTGATGTTGAAACATGAATTACCTCGCCGACTGTTGTTTTGTTTTATTTCGTTTTACGCCTTTATTTATCAAGCAAGTACACCATATATAATCAATGACACGCATCATTATTTAACACAAATACACACACACACACAGCTGTTAATGTTTAAGTGAGGAATCATTATCATAATAACTGGCTATCAAAGCTCCCAGACAGTGTAGGCCCACACGCTTCTTTGCTACTCACTGCAATCACATTGACGAATGTTGTTTTCCCGGAGTACTGGAGTCCTACTAACGTGAGCTCCATCTCCTCTTTCCAAAAGAGAGACCTGAACCAGTCCAAAAGCCTGTTTATGAGGGCCAGCATCTTGGATGACAGTAGTCGCAAGTCACTGTGAAATCAGTCGGTGCCGCCGTCTACTCAGTCTTGTGAATTGTCAGCCAGTGGTCTCTACAGGAAGTAGCTGCGTTTGTCATGTCATGTGATCTCATGGCGATGTTGCTAACCTGAAGAATGATACAACGCGAGAGGCCGCTGTTTCGCAATTTCGGCACAGAAGGAGACAGTAAGCACCAGTGGTGGCCTTTTTTAAGTAAAAAGTATCAATACCACAATGTAAAATACTCTGACAAGTAAAATGCCTTTGTTCAAAATGTTAACTTGAGTAAAAGTACAAACGTATTGGCATAAAAATGCTTAAAGTACCAAAAGTAAAAAAGAATGTTTGAAAATAGCAAGCTCACTAGTTTACTATTGAACATTGGAAATACTCCAGTAAAGTAAAAGTACCTTATATTGTACAGTGATCATATTTTGTAAAAGTAGGCCTAAATATTCTTAACGTTCATATATTTCTTGAAACTTTCATATATTCTAGATACATTGCACATTCAGTTTATAGAATTATACCAAACCTTTTTTCTTTTGTAAAAAAAATAAAAATATGTTCCCAAATATGGATATGTCTGACATAAGTCTTATGTCATAGACCACATGAGACTCACACAATATGTCCATGGGCATTCCAAGCAATGGGCTTGATATTGACGACATCAGGGATCTCCATATATGGGCAGGTCAGCTATAGACATTTAGGCATTTGTAAATGAATTTTGTCTTGGCCATACAGTATATGGAGCGACTATATGGGCATTTCCAAAAATGGGTCAACAATTTGTCACAACAGGTCAGCTATAGACATTGAGGCATTACCTACCTACTCACTGACGGTCAAGGTTCTGCCGGGTTTGATAGTAAATTCTCCCTACGGTCACAATAAACATGAGAGTAGTTTCGTCTTTATATCTCATCAACGCAAAACGTACACATTGTAGAACATAACAATAAGTAGGCTACACTAGAATATTGTAACGTGAACACAACCTTTAATGTATTTGTTTGTGTTAATAAATATAGTATTTATTATAATGATCTCAGACTTGATATATTACTAGTATTTGTTCAGCAGAAAAATCCCCAAACTACAAATCATAATGCATTAAGACTGACTAATATTTTGAATTATTCCTCCCTGTGATGTCATTCGGATGGTACATATTCAAAGCTGTGTTAAGATAAAATCATGTAGTGATTGTAATCTAATTCACACAACAGCATCATTAGGCCAGCAGGCTTTATTAGAGGATACACCAGTACAATTCATTGACACAATTTCCAAAGTATGAAGTTGACACACTAATGTAAAAGTTTGTTAATCATAAATCACTGGAGTTCTGCCAAACTGCCAAATCAGCGAGTCTCACACTTAAGATTTAGTCGATCCAACTGCAACCCTTCAAAAAAACAAAGACAGAACAAGTTAATGTTTCATTTGAATGTAACGATTCGGTGGCTATCAAGTTGATATAAATTTCTTCTGAGAGAGAAGATAAAAACAATAATTGCCTGTGGCCTGATAAGTGAGCTATATTTCTCAGGGTGTGCTGCACTCATTGTTGTTGTGTAAACAGTAATTCTGGAAAATAGCACAAAATGAAAGAAAGAAAAAATTATAGCATTAGACATTTGACAGACACAAGCACTGATTGCAATATATGGCAATCATGTATAATGCATGTTGTATGTTATTGAAGAGATGCTACTGTAGCAGTTTAACTACCGTAGATTGTTTATTGTTTATTCAGATCCCCCATTACTGTTACACAAGGCATTAGCTACTCTTCCTGGGCTACAATAATTGAACATGCTGTACTTTTTTAAAGACTTTTATAGTGTCTCTAAATTAATCTCTACAGATACACATCTACAATATATGATGATATATCTTTTTTTAACAGCTTAACTGTGATCTCAAACAAGGGCCAATAACTCACATGACTGCTGATTTGAGGCAAAGGGAACCGAAAACAATGCTGTTCCACATAACTGCCTCAACTCATGGGAGATAAGTAGTCATGTGATTCACTAAACAAATGGATGCAGCCATAATCAACAGATAACTTCCTTCTTACCCGTTACACACTGGAAACAGTGACAAAACCTGGAAGAAAAGACTACATTACAAATCCATTCATTCATTGTCGTTCACCAAATTCACATTCACATGTCAATTTGTCGGAGGAGTGGAAAGAAGAATACATAAAACTTAACAAAACTTTAATTCGCTTATTATACTTGCCTTATATATTATGTCCATGTTGATGTGATCTTGGCCAGTTACATTTAACGCCTTGCTGGCAATCGCTCTTTAAGGAAGAAAAGGAAAGCAAGAAAGAATCAGAACAGAAATAAGAAGTACATCAATAGGTTAATACTGTATGACTAGGCCAATAATTTTAGTTTTTGAAAGATTTTTTTACAACCAACTATGCAGACTGTATCTAATGTACTACGTATGATTGAATGTATAGCTGCAACTGCTCATGTGAAATGAGTCTCAGACCTTCGAATATCTCCACCTGGTGTAGGAACCCAGTGGTCATAGTTTGTCTCCACTCTGAACCATCTGGAATTGAACAGAATATTTATGTTTTGTAATATCAACACTTGACAAACGCCACTTCCACTGCATTCTGCTCAATGTAATATTGAATGGCCCTTTGTTTCACATACTCTCCGTTCAGTGGATCCAAAGGCCAGATATCAGCAGGGCCTTTCCTGTCCCTGGTTATAACAACTCCTTCCCCTGCCTTCACTCCAGCCACAATATAATACACTCCAGTGATTATGGGAATTTTGGATAGCCGCATCACTGCATCCTGAAAGTCCTCAGCTCCTTCCAAGGTCTGTTTAGCATAAATCAGTCAGTGGTTCAGTTTAAGAACAATACTGGTGTGTTTGCATATTTAGCCTACTATATAGTACAACTCATGTACACTTTTTTCAAAAGCATACCACAATTCTTTTGGATATTGAATAATGACCTGATTTCCCTTTTGATTTATTTTTGGCTGGGCCAGCAGGACCAGCCCAATAGATGCACAAGTCTTTGACTGACTAACTGACTGACTTGAGAGAGAGTGACATGCAGCAAATTGTATGACGGGCCTGGTAGTTGAACCAGTCAGGCATCAGAGCCTACTACGCACATGCGCCCTAAGCCTAACCACACTCAGCAATCAGGCAATTCACTGCTGTCCTACAGAATCACCTGCCATTGATGAGTCCCCACCGGGAAGATGTATAGCCACGTCCTACTCCTCCCGCCCAACACTACCCGCTGAAAGGTGCCGCCACCCAGCCTGTAGAAATTTGTGAAGAGACAAATATCACCCTCCCCGCCCCGCTTCCGTCCCCTGAACACGGGCCAATTGTGTTCGCATAGATGCTGGACAAAGCCAGATGCACCACGATGGATTCAAACCCACAACCTCCACGGTGTTAAGCAGGAACCTTTACCACTGCGCCACAGGAGCACATTTCTAACTTTGGATTGAACAAACGTACCTCCCTCACCAACCAGCTAACTGGGGTTCTTCTCAACAGGAAGGCAGACACCACATTCTTCCAATAGTTCCACCAGTGGTCTTTACCTGATTACAATGCAACACACACAAACACGCTTGGATACAAATAAACAACAAGAAACTGTCTTGACTCCAAAAAACGTTCTGTAGCAGAAGAGGTGAAGTATGGTCCTACCGCGCTGGTCCCCAGAGATAGTGAACTTATTTGGGCTCTGTCCTGTCCACAGGCCAACGTAGCCTGCAAATGAGGTTCCACTGTACACCACCTAAGAGGGTTTGACAACAGCAGTTGCCATCAGAAGATCACTTGTTTTTTTTTGTTTTTTTTGTTTTATTACACAAATTGTGTTTCATTGATGTTAAATTAGACAAATTATGATTTACTGGTGTTTAATTACACAAATAATATTGTGTAATTAAACAAGTAGGCCTAGTAATAATTATTAAATCATTGTCTGTGATAATGAGGTAGTACACCAATGTAATTAACAAAATGATCATTGAACTGATAAGGAGGAGTTCTGGAACAAAACGTACCTGGTTATTCTTCAGAAATATTAAGTTTACAGTCAGATTCCTTAGAACGGCATGTGGGTAATCCAAATTCCGGCCATGGTATAAATAGCCATTTGTGTCCTGTGCAACGATGCTTGTGCAAAATCTGGGAATACAAACATGGTGTTAATTCATGAGGATAACTGCTCTCACATACAGATCACATACTTACAATATATTGGGTCCCTATAAGAAACTTTGCACAAGATGTACGGAGTTGAAACAATGGCTATATAGTTTTGAAATCTTACATACGCAGATATTTCATAGGCAAAGTTGAGAAGGACGATATCTGAGGGACTTGCTCCAAAGTGTGAGGCCATGCCACGGATCTCCCCTGCATAGGGTTGTGGGAGGTAGTTTTCCAAGGCTGTCACAAGAGGAGCAACTGCATGGTGCACCCATTTTGGAACAGACTCACTACAATACAAACAAACGAAAGAGAAAATGTGATACATATTATTTATTTCACTAAGCCTATCATTTTTGAGCAGTGTTAACCGCCCGGCTTTGCATGTATGTCCGTCTGTATGTCCCCCAAAGCTTGGCATTGGCCAAGCTTCGCAGGATGTTTTTGGCATGTAGGCCTACTTTACGTACGCCAATCACAACCAAGGACAGCATCAGCAATAAAAGGCAATGCTCACTTCACAATAATATTGGTGTGATTATTTTTGAGCGGTGCTAAGCACTCCTACATCTGGCTTTGTGTGTATGTCTGTCCATCCTATGTCCATTTGTCCGTATTACGTATCCCGCAGAGCTTGGCATTGGCCAAGGTTCGCGGGATGCTTGATGAAATTAACTCATAAAGGCACCACTATTTGGAAGAACAAGGCAAAACAGAGAAAACAGTGGGATGGAGCTCAGCTCACCATAGCAGCCTGCCAGCAACGACACATTAATTGAGTCATTCCACGAAACCGGTACGATTTGGAAGTTTTTTTCTGGAAAATGTTATCGAAATGAATTACTTTTCTGAATAGCCCATTAAGGACATATTTAACATGCAGAAAAACATATTTTCCCATCTCAGGCATTAAATTAATATTTTTATATGGAATACGGGGTTGAGTGGAACGGGGTTGAGATTTTTTAGTCAAGATGGCAAGATGACATTAGGAAATCAGATACATTGTTGAAATAACAAAGATAGTTTTCACAAATGATTGTTTTCTATCTTTATTTCATGTAACGGGGTTGAGTTGTTAAGTTTTACGATCACACTATGAAAGTATAAATGACTATAACTAGTTGTAAAAAGTTGGGAAATGTCCTCTTTCTGCAGCATCTTGCTCAGAAGACTTGTAGAATGCCATTGCATGTTGTTGATGTCACTAAAGGAGCAGTTCATACTTTTTACAGAGAGGAGAATGACTTTGCAACAGGGTTGAGTGCGAGTTGGGGACAGAGCTATATAATGTGATTTTAATGATAAATCATCTATCTATTAAAATACTAAACATGACCAGCAATAGAGTACATTGCTGGTTTTATGTGAATAGCATAATTTATGGATTATTTTACATTTTTAGTAGTCATATCTCAAGTCCACTTTCTTTAGCAGCCATCCGGGACATGAGAAAATGGACAAAATAGGTGGTGTCTACTAAAAAAAGGGAAGATCATGTCTGGAATTAAGATAAAATGTATTTAAGTTTTACACAATATTAAAGGGAACATTTCAATCAATGACAAAAAGCTTTTAAAAATCAATTTTGGTGACCAAATAGATAAAATACAGCTAAAAGGATTAGAGGGACCTCACATCGTACCGGTTTCGTGGAATGACTCAATGGACGAGTACCGGCTCCGCCCCCTCCAAAAGCTGCCTCCGCCACTATCACAGCGCGCCGCTATTGGCTTCATTCACTTCAATGGGAAATACGGCGGATTGTACACACATTTTACACATTAAATACTAATTCAGTGTTGGACCCAGAGCTTCGAAATCTCTCCCTGGCATGCGTTGGAGGAAGGTGTAGTAGCCTACACGGCTAATGGAACAAAACTATGGAACAAAACCGCAGAGGAATATTTGGGGAAAAAAAGGGAGGAAGCCCCTGTCTGTTGGACCACAGATCGCCGTTTTTTATATAAAAAAGCCGATTTAAATATGAATACACTGTGTTGGCTAAAAGGCCATTGACCATGACTACAACACCTTATTTGTTATGTAAAATAGCTGCTGATAAAGTAGCCTAATGATGAATGAACAACGCGAAGTGTATTTTTTCTGACATGCAACAGGATGCGTGCAGGTGCGTCACAAGAGGGGGGAGAGGGACTGAGTTACTAAGGCCCAAGGTGGAAGGGCCTTAATTATTTTATACGTTAGCTATTGAAAAATAGCAGATTATATAAACTCGAGAGTGCCGCGCTGCGAGCTTGTATATCTGCTATTTTTGAAATCCCCAGATGAAGAACATTCATGTGGGCCCGCAGTGAATCCTTGTACCCAGGGCCCAGAATTTGGTGCGACGACACCCTTGGCTGTATTTGCGACTCGCTGCGGCTAAAACTTTTCGGAATCGAGACGTTTTAACGCCAGAGATATCATTTATAAGCAATCGACATGATAAGAAACATGTAGGCCTAGCCTACATTTGATGCAGTTTATTCTGGTTGTTGTGAAATAAGAGAAATAGACAGAGTAGGATACTGCCTACCTCATTCGTCGCTATAGGCTGTTTAAACACCATCATCACAGATCAAATAAATACATTAACACGCCGTCAAATTCACTGGTAGGTATATTTATTATATTTATTTGTTGTCTTTCTTACCTTATGTACACAACTGTCCAGTCCAGTCAGTGATAAGTTGCTTTATATCAGATGAAGTAGCCTATTCCTTGGTGCTTCTTCATATAAACACATAGAATGTTTGTGTTGGTATAAATGAGTAGCCTACACATATTTTCTCAGTTCATATGACTTGATGAAAGTAACTCATATTCCGCCCAGGTCAATAACACTAATCATTATAATGGCATGAATCGATCTAAACAAATAAAGTCTGTGCTGATAATGATGATGGTAGTATGCTTATGGCTTATGTTAGGCAGGCCACTTAATAGATATAGGCTATAGATAGAGAGATATCTTTATTATCTCAAGGGGGATAATCAGTAGCTATTTAACATAACAAATAAGGTGTTGATGTTATAGTCATGAGCCATTTAGCCAATACAGTGTATTCATATTTAAATCTTTCCGAGTCAGTGTAAAACGGCTCTGAATCCAGCAGAGAACTTCTGTATTCTCTGCTGCTTTGTTTTAATAGGCCTACATATTTTTCTAATTTCATGCCAGGTCTTGTTGACGGATTTGGAAGAGATTTCGAGGCTCTGGGTCCAAAACGCGACATGCAGTGTGTCTGTGTGTGACATTCTCCTCCATCGTGCTGACAGTGTTGTTGAATGACTGAGTGAGGAATGTCGGACTTCAAAGCAGTAACGTGGAGGGAAAGGTGGGGGCGGAGCTCCCGGTACTCGTCCATTAGCGTTTATTCTGCATAATAAGCACTTTTAGTTTGGTTCTTGGAAGTATTTTGATGTGAACACACTTTTGTACAAGTAGCCTACATCTTTGAATGCACAACATTTAGTCTAGGCTAGTATAGGATACTACTTGACTACATTCTATTTTACTACAATAACTACATAGTTTTACTGCACTTAGACTATGTATTTATTTACACACCAGTCACCAAGTTGTCTTTTAAACACACACGCGCACGCACGCACGCACGCGCGCACGCACACACGCGCGCACACACACACACACACACACACACACACAGCAGAAAGAACAGAAGACAACTTACTCAATGATTTCAGCGGCTGCCTCCCTCACATAGTTGATGTCAAACGCTTTCACCAAGGGCTCCCATCGCGTTTCGGGGGGATCATCCAAGCTGATGTTTACCACGGGCGGAGCGAAGTCAGCACTGGATGGTGCGATTAGACAAAGCAACACCAGTTCCAGCAGTACACACCACATAGTGATCAGATCAACTGAACCATTCAGAACTAACTAACCCGCAGGGTCACATAGTTCTCATCTCATAAACTTCCGTGGTTTGAGGAAGTTGAGAGTAGATCACGTGAACACTGTGAAAGACTATTGTTTTGCTACAAGGACAGAAAAATGGAGGCATGCATAAATTAAAGAAGCTGTACGTTTCCCCACCACGTGTTCTCATATATTCTGTGTTTACACGCAATCTCACTTCTGCGTTCATTGGACGGAACCGAAATATGGGCGTGTACATGATTTTAGAAGTTGAATGCATCGCACAACACAGGAGGAAGGCTTTCGCATAAATTATTCGCACACCTGTGTGTGTGAGATCAGATAGGTAGGCAGCTAGACTAAATAATCGATGGTTTTTCTACTTCCGGGCTTCCATCCTATCCATATCATATGGATAGTATCGGATAATAACAATGTAATAATGCCATAATGCTGTTATGAATGTAGAATAACTCCTCATATAAAACTCATAATTCTGAGTTACCTCGTAATTCTGAGTTAATGCGGGAATAAATCTATAACAATTATTCAGGTCAGGTCTTTTTATATTTAGCAGTCGCGCGGTGGCGCTGCGTACTTGGAAGTTGAAACCCAGTGGAAGCCTATTTAAATCCATGACAGATGCACAAACAGGACAGGAGGGGGCACTGTCGCAATAGTTTTGATAAGTTATACGGCGCGCCTGTACTGTATAACACAAACGGGGTCTTAAATAAATAAATCCTAATTGTGTGTGTGTGTGTGTGTGTGTGTGTGTGTGTGTGTGTGTGTGTGTGTGTGTGTGTGTGTGTGTGTGTGTGTGTGTGTGTGTGTGTGTGTGTGTGTGTGTGTGTGTGTGTGTGTGTGTGTGTGTGTGTGTGTGTGTGTGTGTGTGTGTGTGTGTGTGTGTGCTGTTATACAGTATTATGATATTATTTGTATTTACTGCATTGGCCATGTTTTGTTGCTTTAAAAACAATTACAGAGAAACAATTAGCTATCAATAAGATGTCATTAGATGTGAAAACAAAATACTGAAAGTTTTTAAAAAAAATCTATCTTTCCATCTGATAATATCATATGCCATTTACATCCATGTTGTCCTCAACAGCCAAGTTGCATAAAGCATGGTCTGCCCCTCCCCAGAGCATGTAGCCTACTCTATAGGTTACAATCAGTAAAACTTGCATGTAGTGTAGTCTGCTGAACTAAGGTATATTTTTCAGTGTGATTCAGTGTGACAATATGAATCCCCCCTCCCCCCTTCCTCCAACAAAGTTAGAGGTTGATTGTTGGCAGTCTTTTATATGTTCACAATATATGCAGATATTCAACAACTACCTTCTAAATGGCTATCATTACATAACTAGTGGTATCATATAGTGCATGTAATTATGTAAGCATGATCTTTGCCTTGCATTCAATCCTAATATTCATTCACAAGTCATAGCATGCTATGTGAAAGCTTGTATAATAAATGTATCAAATACTTATCCTTCAAATAATTCCCTCTACAGATTCTATGCAGCATGCAACATTCTATGTAAAGCTCTATTTTAACTATTTGGTGCTTGCAATCTAAGCCTTGCTATTGATTTACACAGGCACTGCTGCTTTATGAGTTATGTAAGTGTTATGTAAGGATATGTTGTTAGGAGGATCTGTCTTGAACCATTAAAGCCGCCTTAAACTGAAACACAGACATCAATTTCCACAGGAAAAAAAATCTTTATTAATATTTTTTAATGTATATCAACAATACTTTATAGATAAAATATGTACAACAAGCAACCTTGTGTTACATCTCAAAATAAAAATCCCAAGTACCTCTTCCTATACAAAACTATTATTTTTATTTGAACATTACATTCACTCTCTTCTTTGCCACAAACTCAAGAATTAATACAAACGCAATTAGACATGTTTTGTCATGTTTGTGTCTGCTATGAACAAGTAAAGGCAACAGCATGAACTAAGGTCAGACTTAACTTGACCAGAAATTAACGAGCATGATGTAAATGAGGTTGAGCATAATGCTATGTACACGTTCTCTTGGCATACATACAGCAAAGGACTACCCAAACCCTCCTCTAGTAGCAACGCAAATACACTCAGTAGGTCACGTATCAAAAATAGAGATGTACGATGTCGTATAAACAAAAATAATTACAAGACATTTACTTCACAGGAACTCCCAACTATTTGCACAAAAATTAGAATATGTCACATTAACAAAGTAAAATGTAAAAAAAAGCATACATAGCCGCATCACTCTGTGACATACATGAGTGACACACCGTGCATGACAACGCCCTGAATGCAATAATAAACAGTTGTGTCTATTTAGCTGGAAGGTAGCTGGTGGGAGAAAGGAGCGATATAATTTGTGACAACTCCGGTCACCATGAACCAGACATTGATTTGGTAACATTCTAGTGTAGAGAATGGTTTGTTGGACGTGGTGGAGCTACAGATGCACTGGTAGATCCTGCACAGCCAAGTCCTGAACATTGACTTAACCCTGGAAAGTGTAAAAATAGACGGTGCATTTCTACATCCTCCAGAGATATATCAATGTTCCGGATTTTGCGTGTGGCGCTCACAGATCTACAGCAGGTAATAATTAAAGCAGCATCTACAGGGGCATTTTGTTCAAATCTATACATTCATTACAAACCAGTGTGTGTGGGTGTGTGTGTGCATATGTGTGTGCATATGTGTGTGTGTGTGTGTGCGTGTGTGCATGCGTGCGTGCGTGCGTGCGTGCGTGTGTGTGTGCGTGCGTGTGTGTGCGAGTGTGTGTGCATGTGCATGTGCAAAAGGGCATGTTAGACTGGTGGAGGGGCTATCTCTGTGCGTCACATTCTGGATTTACCTCTGATATTCAACACATGTTCAGAGAACCCTAAAACCTTGCTCCCAGTCTCTATTAGTCCTCATCATCTTTGAAACAAACAGTCTTCACAGAGTTTCAGAGCTATCCAGCAGGTGATCTGTGAGCCTTCGCATTTGGGAAAAACCTGAGGGTGCCTCCCCCCCACCCCCAATCATTCCCTTTCAGTAGACTATATTGAAGAGCTGATGATGGTAGAGGGTCGGTGATGATCAGTCTTCTGAATTAGAGTCACCGCTCGCTCTTGACAAAGAGGGAGAGAGTTGACGGGCCAAAACGACTGCTGTGGTGTTGGACAGATACCAGTGCTTTTAGTCCCTGCCTTTCCTCGCCGGGAGGCTTCCCAGCGGGTGAACTGTTCAACCTCTTTAACATTCAAAGAGAGAAATAGAGGAGAAAAAGAGAGTGCATTTAGTCTTTGGTTTCCAAATTCATTGGGGGGACCTGCTTTAAAGCTTGGAGGAGCGCGGGAGAATCCATCGGAGTCTGGTGCGGCACAGGGGAACCTGCCCTAGGGGACAGCACCAGAGACGAGGGGTGAGAGTCCCGAGGCAAGCTGGCTGCAGAGGCACTCATGCCCGGGTACATAACGGGCATGCCTCCAGGATACCAACACTTCTCCAACATGGGCAGATACCCCGCCGCCGCCGCCGCTGCAGCAGAGGGGGGGATGAGGTAGAAGGGCATGCAAAATGGTGACTGGTTGGGCGAGAAGCTCATGTAGCTGCCGGGACCTCCCACTGTCTGCGCGGAGACATTATCGTCTTCTGAGGAGTCCGTTCGGAACCTCTTGGCTCGGGGTTCGTCGCCCTCTAGCTTGATGGCACCTGCCACCCGCTCCGCCAGAGCCGCCCCATCCTTGGCACAGTATCCTGACCGCTGAACCTTTGCGTCCCCCTTTTCGTGTTCACCCCCATAGCCACTGTCCGTGTCCGTATCGCTGCCACTCTGCTCGCTTACTCCGTGGGGAAACGTCCGCTGAATGACGGACACACTGTTCTTGGAGTGGCCCTCGTAGGACCGCGGGGGCTGCCCAGTGGGCCTCTCCAACTTCTCGGGAGCTTTGTGGACGGGCTCCTCTGAGCGCGGGCTCGCTGGATGCTGAAGGACTTCAGCCGCTACTTTGTGAATGTGACTGATGACATGGGATGGCGTCAGGTCCCTGCTGCTCTCCTGGCCGGCCAAGTACTGTAGAACCTCCTTGGCACATAAGTGGAACCCGGAGCGGAACATCTCCTCGTTGTCCTCCGCGCTGTCTCCGCCTTGGTCTGTAGGGTCAGAAAATGGTCGTTTATTAGTCACGTTCAACTGCAACATTTTCAGAGAACTAGCTCTGATCTGTCCAATGGCATCAGTGGTTCAGTCAAGTATTTAAAAACAGAAGATCTAAGATATCGTTGTTGTCAGGTGGAAACCTTATGTCCAAGACCGTTCGTTTTGTATTTATCATTTTGAAAATGAACTAAACTAGTGAAAATAGAAGATCTACAAGCACACAACACCTTGCGTTGTGTGCTTGTAGATCGGCTGTTTTCACTACTTTTGTGCGACAGCCTTGTATGATGAAGCAGGGCTTTACTTGGTGAAGATATACAAACTTGAAACTTGGAGATACAAGTTTTCTGCCCGACAGTGACGATATAAGATGTAGGAGGATGTTTGTCTGTGGTACCCATTGACTTATCTATACTATATCATGGGATCAAACTTACCAATTTGCAAGCCATTCTGCAAGGCAACAATTTTCTGCTGCTGTTGTTCCAGGAGTGTGCTCAGGGCTTTCACGTGCTTGAGAGTGAGCTCCAGCACCACGGCTTTCTCCAAATGACCCAGCGTCTAAAACAGGAAGACCTTCGATAAGCATGTTGATCTTTCTTATGTAACACATTCAGCAGCTGAATCGAGAAGGACAAGCCTCTATGGGGCGTGAAGCCTGGTAACTCACGCACACTGTAAAACAACGTCAAACAGCATATCGCAATCTAAAGCGTTTTTGACAACACTGTAAAAATCATAAGATTCCAAAAATGTATATATATATATATATATCTGATGATATTAAAAATATATAATAATAATAATATAATAATAATAAAATAAAAAAACAATTAAAGCAGGACTAGGATTTATTTGACTAAGTCTCTGTGGCATCTCAACTTTTGCACATGCCATATCTAGATAGGCAACTTACTGTAAGTTTAAGATGTTCTGGCAGCAAATCCTTAAGCTGAGAGATGCATTCGTTGATTCTGTCACGTCTTTTCTTCTCAATCAACCTGTGAGGCAACTTGTGTGTCTCCTGCAAGGGGGGACAAGGGATTGTGTCAATGAAGGCTACACAAAACACGAATGGATAAACTAAACACATGATAAATATCCATAGTATTTAGCACAATATTGAGAATTAGAACGCACTACTGCTGCTGCAACTATAAGTTAACTTTACCTTGCTGTCATCTCCGCGCTTCAAGCCCCTCCTGGGTTTGTACATGTACATGGGGAAATGATCCATTCTTTGGAAGGAAATAGACATATTAAAATTGGATTAGTCATTTGATAGAAATTGATATTACAATTGAATGTAATTACATGTTAATAGAATAGAATAGAATAGAATAGAATAGAATAGAATAGAATAGAATAGAATAGAATAGAAAATAAACAAACATGTTTCAAGAATGCAAACTTACCCCTGCATATCTGACTCTGTCATATCCAACGATGGGTGTTTTGGCATACAAGGTGGTGGTTGAGCACTTGTAATCCTCTCCATCTCATGCAGTTCGATCGATTCCGAAGTTGTTGGGAAAATGTTTGTTTGTTTGTTTTTTTAATCCTTCAAAGCGTTCAAAAATGTGCCTCTGTGGCAGAATTCTTCAATGTCAGAAAAACAAATATTATGCTCCTTGGTATAGGTCTATGTCGTTCTTCTTTCTATCCAATCATTCAATGTATTCCCAGTCTAGAGAGCGCGCTGCAAAATGCGTGTTGTCACTCTGAGATCCAAGCTCGTCAATAAGAGTTTCAGGAGCTCCACGCCCGGGTAAATGTGACTGTGTGTGAGAGTGTGTGTGTGTGCTGAGCAGGGAGGGCGGTGTTGACGACGTGTTAAATAAACCCTGTGACTACGGGCACGTCTCTATGGTTGGAGAGACTGACCCAGCCAGCGTCGTCACATGAGGCTCACGTGTTGAACGGCGCTTTCAAGCCCGTGTGGAGTCGAGTAGCTACAGCTAGTACACAGTGGTGTAAAGTAACTGAGTATAGACTACATTTACAGGTATTTTTACTTGACTGGAGTAGCCCATATTTCCAATTTTCAGAACTTTTACTTCTACTCCACTACATCTCAGAGGCAAATAGGCTATTATAGTCTTTTTTTCTTTTCTTATTTTTTACATTTATAACATTTTAATACATTTATTTGAAAACCTTATACTAGTTACTTTGTAGATTTGTGATTATTATTGCAGAACAGGCTGCATATCACTTCTCAACCCTATACATTTCAATTTGAAAATTGCCGATCGACTACACGCTAATTGCAATTTGCTATGCATTGTGAGCTTGTAGATCTGCTATTTTTCAATGTAGGCCTATATGAAAACTTGAAATGGGACGTCACATTCTGCATAAAGAGTAGACCTATAGTCTCGTCTATACTTTGAGTACATTTTGATTTTGATACCAACAACCAATACTTTTTACATTTTGAAAACCGGACTTGTAAACAACAAGGTGTTTCTAGGCTACATTGCAGTATTCGATACTTTTACTTGAGTAGGCTACTTTTCCCCCGGCCCCGCCACTGCCTGTCCATTTGTGTGTGCGCTGCACGAGAACAGCCCCTCCTCCCTGTGTCTGGCAGCGGGTCCCGTGTACCACAACGCTCCGACCTGAGCACACACAGCACAAACACAGCGCTACGCCATGCAGCGCGGAACGTGCGACTTGACCACGTTTGTCCTGAGACTGACTAGAAAAGTAGGGCAGAATTCCTCTTCGTGTGTTGACACACGATAACGGACCACAGGCATATTGGTAAACTGTGAAACGTTTCACGACTCACTGTCTGCTCTTGTCAAATGTTTGGCTATGCGTCAATAAGTCTGTCTGTAGAGGCTTCACTCAAAAGAAAAACAACAACAATAAAAAATATATAGGCATATAAAAACAGAACATTATAATATAATAATTGGAATAATTTGATATAGGCTAATATAGGCCTAGTCTAATAATGATGATGATAATAATAATTATTATTGTTGTTGTTATTAGCCTATAATAATAATATTCCTATGTAGTAGTTTTTATTTATATTTTAAATTGTGGCGAGTGGTCATGAGTGAAGAATGACTCCGCCTACCGCAACTGTGTGGAAACCTGCAAAGTGTAATAGCCCAAAACCTTTACTGTAATTAAAGTCGACTTTGAGTTTATTTGTGGCATAAACAGTAGGTTATAGCCAGGGCTTTTCGAGTAGGAGGCACATGTGCACTGCCACTGACTGCACAAGGCCTACTCTAATTTTCTTTTTTAAATCACTCTAAGGACTAGAGTGATAAAAGAAAACACCCCTGCAGTAAAACAAGATAGGCCTACACCCCAAAACATTGAAGATACTTGCAGATATAATGATGGTGCATACTCTGTTGCATCGCATGTGTTGTGGTGGGTGGTCGCCTGCCGTGAAGCGAACACCGTGTGTGTTACGTGTCACAGCTGTACCCATCTGAAGCCACACGTGCACCTGCGCTGTGAGGATGGCGATGAGCGATGCTCTCGGGCTAAAAGAAACCTCGTATCTCCACGTTTCAACTTTTTTTTTATTTTTCTTCGCAAATGAACGCCCTACTTCGTCATACTACAGTGTCACACAAAAATAGCAGCTCTATAAGCTCACAACATGAGCTTGTAGATCTGCTATTTTTGTAAGCCTGCATGTGAAATGTTTCAAGTGAAAGTTGTGTGGGGGTGTCTATGGGTTCCTTTATGGTGGTCTAAATTGACCCATACAGTACAAGTCTGTAACTCTGACAGTGTACAAATGGAACCAAATGGACCCGTTAGGGTCCATTTGGTTCCATTTGTACACTGTCAGAGTTAAGAGGAGAGTCAGGAGACCTTGACATTTTAATGTTTGAGAAACACTGGCCTAACCAATGAGACTTATAAGAGCTAGCTTGACTAAAAGGCCTAACTAAATTTGTATTTATTCTGTTGGAAGGAACACAGGTTGTTTTTCCCCCCATTCCTAGTGTTGTTCCTGAAAAGTAACATGAGGTTTCCACCCGACGGTGCATGTGTGTGTGTGGGGATGGATGGATGTTGTGTACTGACTGAGCTGTCACGTTGAGCTCCTCATGGCAGCAGGATCCCTGCCGCTGACGTCACCCACGCACAGAACTGTCTGTCTGAGCGGCGTGCAGCCCTGTCTGGTTACACGCGCCGATGTCTCCCAGCAGCAGACTATTCTTGCAAGTCGCCTGCTATAAATAGGCCAACGGCACGGGGACCGGGTCTTCAACGTTTTCAGGCCAGGGAGGGACCCCCAAACTGATGGGGAGATGGAGCAGGGACCCCCTACCATATTGTATATTTATGTATACAATTGTGTTTCATGTGTGTATAACCTTACCATGCTATTGTGCATTCAATTGCCTACTATGCTATTCAAATAATAGATTAATATACTCATGCTTTTATTTTAAACATTCACTGCCATATAAACATACCTTATTAACTGATAACCAATGTCAATACTATATCAATCTATCACTAACAATCTGTCAATTGCACAATAATCATGTATACAAGCTATTCAAAAGAGACATAATTAAGTTTTTTTTAATATATATATATATATATATATATATATATATATATATATATATATATATATATATATATATATATATATAAGACAAATTACATTTTTTTCTTTCTTAAAAAAAATATATATATATATTATATATATATATTTTCCCCCCCCCCCAACACTTTCGGGCAGTATCCCGTGGACTCCCTAGGGGTCGTGGACCCCCTGTTGAAGACCCCATGCACTAGACAGTCACAGTTGGAGGCTTTGGTGGATGATTGGCTTATAACAGTGTGAATTAAGTCCTGCTAACTACTGCACTGTTTTTCCTAAACACTGCAAATGACTTATTTTATTTTTTTAAGTCAGAAATGTCTCTGTTTTGTGTAGCCTGTTGTCTGAAGAAGAGCCACATGATTAAATAAATTAAGTATAGCCTAAAGTCCTAAACTAGCACTCCATGTCAGCTGACATACATGCTTAATTACTGGCTGTATGTAGCCCAAAAAGTTGCTTGATATGTAATTCTAAGGTGTCCCATTAATATGGGACTTGGCATGTGGCCCCATGACTTTACTGTCATGGGGCCTCATGACTGCAAGAGTAAATTAGCCTTTCTGAACGCTAATTACGTTATTAGAGCTCAGTAAACTATTATATGGCGCAACTCTTTCAGGAAAGTCCCCATTTTCTCAGGACATGCTGCACTTTTAATTCTCGAGTTAAACACATTTTCTCTGTTTTTGATACAGCCTTTTTTCCCTCCTTATTTCTTTCAGTATGCAACTTGCTTATTACTTCCCGTTGACACAACTGGTTACTCGGAAAACAGAAAACTAACATGTCCTACTTTCATTTGTAAGAAATCACATTCTATTGCTTGAAACATCAGTGCGTAAAACACTATAGCTTTAATACAACTATATATTTACCAAAAATAATTAGAATGTGGTATTAGAGGTTAGATATTATTGCTACATTACATTTATTCACATAAATGCATTTTATTTGACCAATTTCTTATATATATATATATATATATATATATATATATATATATATAGTAAATTATATATCCATCATATTTGAATCATATTTCCGTTTCAGCATAAAGGTGTGCCATTATATTTTGAAACTACATTTCAAATATAGCAATCTAATAGACCCAAACCAACTTACTATGTTCAGTACATACGATATACGTACATACATACATATGTTGTAGTGCACTCAGTGTGGCTTATTTACAGACGACCAGTTAAGGGACAGGCAGCGGTGCGCTTCTTCAGTCTGAACCCTGGAGGAGAAGCAGCAGTTGCTAACGCAACGTTGCTATTGAAAGGTAATTTAATTCTTAACATTGGCCTACCTGCTGTCAATTTACACATTAATGCGTGTGTAACAATAAAGCCTAAAGGACCAATCAAGCCGCAAATGGTGCATTTGTTATCATTTCCTATGCCATCGTTCACTGCTGAGAAGCGCTCGAGACACCGCCATGAAAATCAACCATTAGGTTCGGTCAGTTCGTGCACTCAGCACACTGGGGGCGCAGCACAGTGGATTTTCCAACGACAACTCACCAAGTGCACCGAATAAGCGAACAAGAAGAGGGCACACCAGTGCGCCGAGTGCTCATTTTCGAACGCACCCTATATTCTGTGTTAGTGTGGCCAAAACTCACTGCAGGTAGTAAAGGATAATTAATTACACCAGTTTTAATAAATAATTCTACTTTAATATACAAATTGACAAAAGCTTTTCTTACTTATATGAACATACATTTTCAGCAACTCTTCCCCCCAATGTTATTACCATCATTTTATTTGTATTTCTTTTCAGGAGACTTATAGGTCCCTATACAAAAGCAATGGTTTGAGCGACAGAATCTATGTACAAATAACAAATATAATCCCTTTCCTCAAATGAAAGGAAAATCAAACACATTTCTTAATTGCATGTCTATGCATTACTATGAAACATTAAAGACAAAAGCTATGCATAAATAACACATTTATATCAAACTCAATAAGGGACAAATCATTCAGGCACAAATGGGACATTTCTGCTGTAACACCGGAAAAATCCGAGAAATGATACGACATTTCTTTTACCAAACATAATGTAAGTATGACTCCTGCACAGATTGCAGTTGCATGTTCTAGTTTTGATTGACGAGCATATCCTAAATGTATTTTAGATTCCAATTAAATAACAAAAGTAAATGTCATAAAAGGCGAGATAAAACAATGTATATATTGCTCTCACACAATATACTACCTCTACTTAGTGCTTTTAAGACATTAGAATTAGGACAATTTAAATAAATAAATAATAATAAAAATAAAAATAATTAAAATTAGGCAGACCAACATCTTAATATTCTCTATTTTCTTCTTAAATAAAGACAAAGGAGGTTTATATTTTACCCAAAGCCAAAATGGACAAAAACAAACAAAAACAAAAATATTCTCTCTCACTATGAAGTAAGACATGGATTACCAATTTAAATCTACATAGCAACAAGGTTGCATATTTACGTTTTGATATCGCACAAAATACAAAAGTGAGATGTTAAATACTGCTTGTTATACAGGTAGTATACATATTAGAACACAAGCCTCAGATGGGACTATATCTTGCTGTCCAATCGGTTCTGTTGTTTCAAGTTAAACCCAGTAAAGGCCATGTAATGTAATGACGATCCAATTAATACATAGAAAACATTTGGCACCAGTGCTAACTAGATTGAATAGTAGGGGTGTGTTGAATCTTTTCATCTAGAACCTGCATGGGAGTAGATTAGCAACATATGACTATCACAAAGTTAACTAATGTAATCACACTCACTCTGTAGTAGCTACAGCATATATTATGTGCCACCTCTGATTAATGACTCTGCTCTCTGGGCTGCCCTCTATGTTCAGGTGCATCAGGGCCGTTTGGGTAAACTGGAAGAGATGTTGACCTTATGCGGGCTGTTGAGGGTTGACGTTCATGTGCTGAGGATGTCCTAGGAGTCCAATACGTTGCTTCTGTTTCCTCTGTTCTGTCATCTAAAAGGGGAAAAGGAGAAAATAAATGACAGATATGTTCAGTATATTACCTGGGACTTAATGCAGTCAAGCCCAACTGCAGTGCCAGTGCTCTTCCCCTGGACTATAGGTTACGGTCTGCCCTCAGAGGCTGTGTTTTGCACCGTCATATTTCTAGTTTAGAGAATCTTGCATTCGACTACCCACACTGAACAGATCGAAACAGTGAAAGAATTTCATCTTAAGTCCGTTTAGCCTACTCAGGATGTTAGACTCTGACGAAAGCCAAAGAATATACTGTACTAATACGGAAAGTCCGTTGAAATAAATTTCAAGTGAACAAGAAAAGCCTGTGAGTCATATAGTAACTCAGTTTCTAACCTTTATATACGGAGAGTAACTTGCATGGGGTTTTCAGTGAGGTACTGTATATAATGATGGTGCATCATTGAAAGACAATAATGTCAAAGGTGAGAGGAAAGTATGGTCCTTCTGAAATTAGTATTTTAAGATACATAATCATATCTAGAAGAAAGTGTTAGAAGTGGTTGAACTCTAGTTAGTGCCAGAATGTCTGCCTTCTTTATACACTAATTAAGGCAATTTTCGTTGGAATAATGTAACAAAGGAAACCTTTGTTTGGCCTTACAATTTATATTTTGGGTTTTAATATAGTATTAGTGTCACATATTCAAGACCATCAAAGACAACGAACCAGAAAAGGCATGTGGTGGAAAGAAGCCCAGATGAATGGAAATGTTTTAAGTAAGAATTGTCAGATATATCTGAGTAACTGCATTGGAAGGAACGGTATTAGAATTGCCATAGACACAAACCAACTAAATTGAGTACTGTAAAAAACACACAATTTCTTTTAAATTATGTGAGGCAACAATTGTTTGGAATGAAGTGTGAATGATGCAACAAACATTTGTCACTATCAGGTAGAAACCTTATATCTCCAAGTTTCAAATTTGTATTATTTTTCGTAAAGTTAAAGCCCTGCTTCATCACACAAGACTGTTGCACAAAACTAGTGAAAATAGCAGCTCTACAAGCAAACAAGTGCAAGGCATTCTGTGCTTGTAGATCGTCTATTTTCACTATTTTAAATTATTTTTAAAATAATAAATACAAAACGAACGGTTTTGGACATACAAGGTTTCTACCCGACAGTGACGATTTGCATTTGCCCCTGTCTGGGTCAAACCATCATGTAACATTCACTTCCACATTTCAACAGTGTTCAACAGTAATTCACTTTTACAGTTCTGTTTAGGAGATACCGTTTGAGAGGCCAAAGCCTGAATGTGGAAATTACATTTTTGGCATTAAGGTGATGTATATTTTAATGACATTGTTTTTCAATTACATTGAACATTTTAGAAAAAAGAAATAAGGAAAAAAAGAAGAAAAAATTCTATCTTTAAACTATATCCAGATTAGATTTAAAGCCCAATGTGAAAACATAGTGAGTCGTCCGATTAAATTGGTTGAATATATGTTGGTTGAACGGTTAAGTTATAAAGACCAATTATTCCACAAGCCATTATTTTCAGTTATAGTATTTTTACCTTTCCCCAATAATGTTTTCCTAAACCCCTTACCCAACATGATCAGAAAAATATATAAATACCGGTATACAGTACATTCATCTTATTTTAGCAAACAAACCCACAATGAGGTGCATGCATACTCAATATGGGTCCTCACTTCATGACGCAAATAAAATCGGGTTGGGAGCCCCATGAGCTGTGTTATGCACTATGACTCATTTGCATTCTGCTTTTAGTAAGCTCTGCATCTGAAGGGCAAGCAGCTGCGACAAACACACCCAGAGCAATGCTGGTAATGCATGTCAATAACCAACATTGCTGATCATCTCTCAAATATACAGGGGCCATTGTGAAGTCAGACAAGTCATAAAAGTATCTCTGGTGTGATATATTGTCTCTAGTGCAGGGGTCTTCAACAGGGGGTCCAGGACCCCTAAGGGGTCCTCAGAGTTACTGAGTTACTCAGAGTTACTGAGTTACTAAACAAGGCGCTAACTCGTTCTCCTGCTATACCATCAACATGTGGAACGCCCTTCCACAAGCCTTAAAGGAGAGCAAATCCCTAGCCTCCTTCAAAATTGGTATGAAAAGTCACCTTCAGACAGCTGCTACCCGTGACTTGTAAATAGACTAAGCCCCCATGCTCCCCCCCCCCCTTTTTTCTTTTTTTTCTCTGCCTTTGTATATGATGTTATGCTTTTGAAACTGATATTATCCTAGATAAAGTATGTTCTATCCGTCTGTCTTTCAATGTTATATGAGATACTTAAAGTGTGGTTCCTGTGGAAATAAGCCTCGGCTTTCTAGGATCTCCTTTTAGTTGACCTTGTACCAGTGATTTGTACTGTCATGAAACTGTACTTTTTTTCTATTGCAAACTTCTAATAAATTCTTCAATCAATCAATCAAGCAATCAATCACTGCAGGGGGCCCTCCAAATCTTTGAGAGATAGAAACTTTTATTCTTCTTTTTTGTAATAACCACTTGAACCTAGTGTCCATATTCAGAGAACTTTAGGCAAAAACAAGCTCACAAAGGCGTTGTGAGCTTGTAGATCGGCTATTTTTTGGCAAAGAGGTTTGGTGTAGAGGGGAAAAAGAGCAGGCCAAGTACAGAGTGAAAGGTCAAGTTTATTAAGTATTGACGGTTCAAGTGGTTAAATATCTGAAAACATAAATTGACATGAAACCAAAATACACTGATGATTGTGCTGTAAAACAATGAAACTATATGGAATCTATGAAAAGGTGGTGGGGGTCCCTGCTTCATCTCTCTCTCAACTAAGGGGTCCTTGGCCTGAAAACATTAAAGACCCCTGCTCTAGTGTGCGACTGACAAACCTGTTCTTTTAGTTCGGTCAGCTGCCCTGAGAGGCTGGACACCAGTTTCATGGTAGACTCCAGTTTCTCCTGCAGACTCCTGATCTCATTTTGCTCTCCGTCGGCATCACTGCTGACCAGAGACATGGCTCTCATCCGAGGGAACCAGTCCAGGTTGTGTTCCTGGTTCAAAAGAAACACGTATGGTTGTGATTGGAAAGGTCAATACTGGAAACACATACTTTATCGTCAAAATGTTTATGAGAGCAAAGAACATACTAATCTTCTTCATAAACATTTATTTTAATTGAAGTGAATTGTGCATTCATAGGATTAAACTAATTAAATTACATTTCCCATGTAAACTGAACTCGGCAAAAACCTTCGTGACATGGATATTGGCTTAAATATTACATTAAATCTGAATTACATCAAGTATTTGCTAGTGACTTGGCACGCTAAGGCCTCTTTGACTGTTTTCCTACAAAAGAGACTCTCTTTGTTTCTTTGTCTATGTGCACAGTGATATCAAGCCTATTCTAAAAGTGCATTCCAACTAATCTTAAGGGACTTTCCATATTAAAATCACATGGATGGTCAAGGGGCACACTAGTAATCCCTCCAACCATTTAACAAATTCCACTTATCTCTGACATCAGTTATTTTGTGTATAGTCTCATTATAGTCAAAGACATTGCCCGCTTTTCTTTTCTGTCATTGGGACTCAACTTGGCATGGCAATCTACGAAAATCCAAGATGGAGAAAGTCTTCATTTAATTAAGCATGCAGGATCTCACATGAATACTGTTTATGTGTTGGTGACATTGGAGTAAACACACATGACCTCATAACCCCAAGTTGAAACGAAGCATGCTACACCATGCTGAGTGTTACTTTAACTCAGAGTGTGTACAAGGGTCCATTTGGTTCCATTTGTCCACCAGATTAGAACCCGGACTCACAGTTTTGACATTTAAGGAGAAGTAATTTAAAGTGATTTGATTTTGGTTAAAGTAATCACAATATAACTTAAACCCAGGCTATACACATAAAAGCGTAATGAAACACTTGTTTGGTCCTGACAGTCTCTCTGTGTGACAGTCGTCGGTCTCTCTCTTGCTAAAACCAAAGCTTGCTCGACAATAGGCCGCTCTCTTGCTCAAAGCTCTCTCTTTCTCTTTCTCAACGTCATGCTGCTAACCAGTACAGTGATGTTCTATGATCGCACTATAGGGAACATGTAATGCCACCAAATACATTGCAGTGAAAAAGACTATGAAGCTTCCCGTCAAATTGCCAAAAAGTAATACCACCATACAAGATCTGTGCACATTTTCAAATGAAAAATACATGCATTTCAGTTGGGTCAACAAATTATGTTCTCTGGTGGAATTAATTTGTCAAATTTGATACTAGACTCTTGGTACTTATCCCAAGAAGTTTATTGTGATGTTGTGGCATATGAGTTGAAGTTGAGTACCACAAATTTAAAAAAGAAAACACTACAAATACCATCCTTTAGTATATAATTCAGTATGTTAGACTGATTGTGGGTAGGTTGTCTACTGTTCCGTCACAGTATGACACATTTAATGCTACAGCCAAAATAAAACCAATGCTTTATCTCACATTTGTAGTGAACAGTAAAGTAAAGTCACTGTTCATTTTTTGCACTTGAGCTTTAATCTATTCCTCTAGAATTTAGAAGTAGCTCTCAGCAGTCAGCAAGTAACTGTCAGAATGACATGACTTGTGAATTGCCAATGAAAAGCATTTTTTTATGTCCTCGAATCTCATTATACAAATACAGAAGAAAAATAGTAGCTGATGTGTTCAAACAGGCGAGCAGCCAAAGGCCACTTGGCTACTGCACATTCTTTCACCCTTGTATCTCCTCCAGCACTTGGCCACCACATACCACTCTTATTGTGCACAGTGTGAACCTGTCTGTAAATAAGCCAAGGTCACGTGAACGCAGACTTTTTAAATTTACAAAGCTGATACAGTTTAACTCATCTGCTGCCATTTAACAATACCTTCGTACTCCAATCCTGCCATTCGTCTCCATAGACTTCCATGTAATTCATAGTGCACGGATCATGCACACCCATGCCTAGATCATGCACCACGTGTGTCCACATTGCTCACAGCTTTCAAACAAGCCACTATGTTTTCCTAAAATGTAAACAAAGATGGCTGCCATGCTTGAAAGATGGGGTTGCTATGGGGGTTAAACATGCGATTTCGCGATCGCTATCATGCCTACTATAGTTTTTGGGGTCAAAAAATTTTTTTTGAAAAAAAAAATGTTTGATTTTTTTTTTTTTTTTTTCAAAAATTCTCGGGTTCCTCGGGCATGGCAGGGCCGTACAACGGGAAATTCTCGGGCTCCTCGGTTTTGGCAGCAAATGAGTTAAAGGGTGCAATCACTCAGCTGCGTTAGAGCATCTCTTGGGTTACTGTAGCAAGTGCATAACCGCTGATTCTAGGCAGTCTGAGTGAATGGGAGGATGCAGCAATAGCACCTGTTGCCGTGGCTGCTATCAGCGCAGTGCTGCAAAACTGGGCTGAAAAAGTCCCTGGGTTTCAGTGGTTGAGATTTTGTGTGGTGACCATAATGCACCACAAACCAGTCCTGGGTCAGACAGGAGCCAAGGGGAATCACACAGTACTAAGAAAATGAGGTATGCATACTCATTCTGAAAGGAGAGGACCGCTATAAGCAAATTACACCATGCAATTGCAGCTTTTTTATGTTTATTATTCCGTGTACATTGCAATATGAAGTGACAATGCACTCACTATATGCACTATATGAACATCGACAGGCGTAAAGAAAGTTTGTTATGTGCGACCTCGGATAAAAACAAAAAAGCAGGACTATGGTCAGGAATTAGAAAGAATCAGCTTGTTGCAATCAATTCCAGCTGAAATGATGCAATCATTTCTCTAGCACCATTTAGTCAAAAGTATCTTCAGCAAAAAGCCCAGTTCCCCGTTTTGAATCCGACTATAGTAACCACTGCGTGTTTGTTTTTCACTGCCCCTGGCTTTAGTGGCTCACCCACTTCCCTTCCATTGTAATTACAAGTGAAAACACTTCCAGTAAAGTTTCAAGAGTGTCGTCATGACCTTAGACCCTGCCACACACTGGTTCAATGGAAATGACGGAACTACATTTTTCATTATTAAAACCGCACGGGCCTTTGACAGAGAAACAGGATGTGCTGCGGTTCAGGCAGCTACACAAACGTCACAATCCGGCCACAAGGCACCTGACAATAGTGACTGACAGCCCACCACCTCTACAACCTGCCGATGCAAATTAATTTTGAAAATAAATGTTTACCCTTCAAAGAATTACTGGGGGAAAAAAATTACAATAGTAATAATAGTACTAACAATAGTAATGACACAGAGTGCCATAGGTGGTATATTTTCTGCAAAATGAGTTCAAAATCAGCTCTTGTAACTGAGGCGCCTTGTAGATTTGGATGCAATAATAATGAGGGCAACGGAGTGTGGTAGTGTAGAACTGAGCCAAGCACCATCCATTTTACGCCCTCAACCTGACACTTCAGCCAGAACCTTCCTGCATTGACGTCAGTCCCAGTCATTGTCAGAGTAGTTTGACTTGTACACCCCCTGCTCTCCCTTGTAGCAGTTCCATATCACTGCAGCATCAGACGACTAGTAGAGACATCACACTGTGTAAGTAAATATGACGTCTAAGAAACAAATTATGGGTCACAAATTACAGTATTACAAATAACAAAAAACTGCCAGGCTACAACCAATGGAATATGGCAGATTTTAAGATATTGCTCTTGCGTTCTGAGTAATAGTCTCCTGCCAAGGTTTTAGCAATGATCTTCAGTTCATTACATATTTAGTTCAGAATCGCGTCACTCCATGACCTGCTGAATCTGAACAATACTGCTTGGTGGGTGATATGATGAGATTATACACAAAATAATCAGATTTCTGGTGAAATGCCTCCTGAAGAAGGTCTTGTGCAATTTAAAAAAGGAATAATCTGCAACATTCAGCAAATATTTTAACTAGAGGGTGATTATACCTGAATGTGTTTGCCAGACCCTTGGGTGCCGGCCTATAATAGTCAAAGTGGGTAACTGACTGAATCAGTGACTGACTAGTCTCGCGTAGCCAGACAACTATTCCACAATCTCCGAATGCTATATAGAGTCTGGAACGGCAGCCCCGAACGGCGAGTATCGGAAGTAGCCAGTGCTGCACTGAACTGTAGTCCCATTGGAAACATAACAGAAACACAATAGCTCAGACAAAGTCATTCGAGCGGCCTATTCTTGTTATGAGTGTATAGTTTAAGAAAACGTTTGAAAACAACATGGAAGTAACACCAACAACACCAGAGAAAGACGAAATAATGCCCCAAAAAATAAAGAAAGGAGACATAACGCTTCCAGTAGGACATGTTATTGCTACTGCACCAAGGGAGCGGTTGCGTCACATCCGCTTTATCTCGCACTCATCATTTCTATTCCGGTTTGCCAGACGGAATGCCGGGAGCATTTGGCGAAATCGCGGAGGCAACAGTCTGGCCACGCGAGACTAGTGACTGACTGACTGACTGACTGACTCTCCATTGTTGAAGCAGGCATGCATGACAGTCACTCCCTCTCCCTACTGCAAACAGCCAGTGATGTGCCACTATCCAATTTACTTGTTCTGCTTTCCTGACAAACAACATGGAAACGTATGTTACTCCATAATCCCACAGTCAGAGATGTGCAGGTATTTCATATTTGTCCAGACGAGTTCACACAGATCAAAGGTGGCTAATGAAGTAAATGGACATAAACCTGCAAAGATAACAGACAAAACGGGAATGCACCCCATTGGTCACCTTTTGTTATACCAATGATGTCAGTATAAAATGTTTGATTAGTCCTTTCCTAATCCTACCCTATGGCCTCCACGAATCTTAACTAATTTAAGACCTTGCAGTGAGTAAATTCAGCTGTCAAGGCATCTTTAATTGCCACAACGGATGTCAAGCTTAGCAGGAAAAGTCTGTTTTTCGTTGACATTGGCAAGATGAATGCATTCACATCAAATTCATTTTTGAAAGAATTTATCAACTTCTAGAGTGGCAAGGTTAGTAAGGTTAGTAATAGCAGCAAAGCAAAGCAGTGCAAAAATATTTTTTCAAAATAACATGAAAGGATAAGCACAACTACACTCAGTAATGGCTCATCAGTTGACCATGCAGGCTTTGAACCCAACATGATCTCACGCCAAAGCTACAATACATCAATATTTGAAATAAAATTTTAATTTCCACGTCACAGCTAAACTGCAGAACAGGATGACTCAATCCGCCAGTGTTACCTCATTGCCTGCCAAACACGAGTTTCTCTAGTAATCGCCGAATGGTCAACACCTGAGTTTCCAGACTTATATTTTGTATTGTGTTTTTATCCTCCGCTCCCATGTTATTAGTGCAGGAAAACGCCCAAATCTCTGTTTCCCGTTTCCGGGAGCATCTGCTTTGTAAACAGGCTAACTAAACTAGCTCATCTTTGTACGGTTCGACCGATTAACGTGCGGTTTTAATTAGGCGACTGCAAAGCTTTGCGTGCATTTGCATGTTAGAGATTGGACTGGATCTTACTTGAGATAAATATGCTGACTACTTTTAAAATGTAAGAAAAATAGCTGGCAGTTTGGCAGCAGTTTGGTTAAATATTTTGGCAGTCAATATTAATAATCAGCATCAGTGATAACTCGCACAACAGTAACGCAGTCAGGGGTGGCAATCATGACTTAAGGCAGGAACACACTGTACGATATGGAAGTGGTCGGATCGTTGCAAAGTATTTCAAACTACATGAGTATCTTTCTTGAAATCGTCTGTCATGATATCGTTGTGAAAACGATTGATCGCAGAGACAGGATCACACACTGCACGACATTTCACAGGACTCATGGCAGAGTTGTAGCCGAGCTTCTGGCCAATGAGAGGGAGTGTTGTTGTGGAGCAGCATGAAGCTCAGCGATTGGTCGGGAGGGATCAGGGATGTTTTGGTGTGTGGGTTGGCAGCGCTGCTGTGAGTTTGTGCGTGAACCCCAGGGAATAAAGTTGAAACGATAAACTGAGGATTACGTCTCTGCCAGATGTCAACCAGTCGATCCTTCTTTTCCTGTGTCCATGTGTCCTGTGTTGTGCATTTTTTGTTTTCTGTTACTGTTCTCTCGTTGGTGCTGATGCTTCTCGCAGCCCAGTCGGCGATAGAGCCAAATATCTAACCTGCCAGATATTAAGAAACGCTCGGGAAGCTCTCGCCGAGCGCCAGAATCGCGCAATGATCTTGTCGCAGAGGCTTTAACACACAGCGAGCGAGCAAAGCCCGATCTTGCGTCAGATCGGGGGTTTTGACGGCGAGTGCCAAAAATGGTCGGCGACAGCACAATTGGTGCAAAAAGTCGTGCAGTGTGTACGGGGCCTTAGGCTGACCGTAAACCAAATCTAACCTCTGTGTTATGGACATTGTAATAAAACTATTTCATCGACCGAACTGGAACATTTTGTGGAAAACATAATTAGTAATGGAGGACCCTGCTCGAAGAAAGTGAATTTGGAGGGCTGTTAAGGATGACTTGATCAGTTGGTGGGTAATTGGGGTCTCCTTAAACCTGGCGTGTCCCTGACCAAGCTCAGCGGGGTTGAAGGTTAATGTGAGGAAGGATGGGGTGGGGTGAAAAGGTTAATCTCAAATCAGGTGGTTCCTCACAAGACTCGGAGCAGCCCACCACAAAGGAAGGCTAGGAAGTCTCAACAGGGGAGGCTAGGGAACTGAGACAGATTGTATCATAAGCGTGTTAAGAAAGTGATGACTTCTGAAGCAGGGGCTTTCCTTTGGCGGACAATTTCTTTCACAAACCGAACGGATACTGAAACACATCTTGGATTAATCTATCCACACACTACACCAGGGGTTCCCAAACCTTTTTGTCTCAGGTCACCCCATGAATATCTTTTTAATCTGAGGCACCCCTACATTATAATTTTCCACTCCCAGCACCTTATATTTATAGCATATCGTCGTTGTCGGATTGTCCTAAACCGTTTGTTTTGTATTTATCATCTATAAAATGTGCTAAACTAGTGAAAACAGCCGATCTACAAGCACACAACGATATTTTAGTGATTATGTTGCGAGGAAAACGTTGAGATAACAGCCATTTTGGTTAGAACTGACTGAAAATAACTTTGTACTTCAAGTTTAAAATGATACTAAATATTTTTTCAAGTGTCCAAATAAATTCCAAATATTATCAAATGACCTCGTGGCACCCCTGGACTGCCGTCGCGGCACCCCAGGGTCCCCCGTCACCCACTTTGAAAACCCCTGCACTACACACAACTATTATCATATTACTATTATTGTAAATAATTTGGTGTGACACGATGCACAAATATGAACGTTCAAATGAAAGGGCATTTATTTGAGGCCAATAATTTACAGTACTGTATTTTTATGTATTCTTCACTTTTGGCCATAATGTCAAACACATACGTCTTTGTTCAAAGGAATTAGCCTTGAAACCAGACAAATCTGAGAGTCACGTATCATTCTGTGATAAGTGTTTACTCTGGCCATGCCAGGCTAGGGGTACATGGGCCCAGTTCCCAAAAAGATGGGATTTATGGTTCTTTGAAGTGAGCCGGATCTCTGGGATCCGTTCCTTTCAAAGAGCCGTTCAAAAGACTCATTTTAGTTACTTGTCACTTTGTAAATTTTGATTATAATACAAATCACTTCAATCCTATATACATTTTGGCCGTATATGAATTTCGGCCATTTGAAAATAGCCGATGTACAAGCTCACAATGCGTCGTGTTGCGACTCATTGTGAGCTATTTTCAAATGATTTTTCTACATTTTATTCATTGGAAAACTTGCGAAATGGGACATTCTGCATAATGAGTAGCCTACTTTCTACCATTGGTACTTTATGTACAATACTTTTGTAGTTTTACTCAAGTTGATTTTAAATTCGAGAGGCAGAGTATTTCCACATTGTAGTATTGCTACTTTTACTTCAGTAAAGAATTTGAGTTATTTTCCCACCACTGTTCATTAGAAAGGAACGGCTCCCTGCTGCAAACCGGATCCCACCGTTCATTTCTATGAGCCGTTCAATAGACTCGATTCATTGGCGAACGTCCCATCTCTAAGTCATCGGCTACAGCAAGCAGACATGGCTGGGGTTTCCCCACACTGCTCAGAAGCAATCATGAGGTTACCTCCTGGTCTGGCAGTCAGCGGACAATGTGCAATAGGGTGGTGTGTGTGTGTGCGTGTGTGTGTGTGTGTCCGTGCGTGCGTGCGTGCGTTGACTAAGCCTTGGCATGGCTGCTTTGGGAGATTAACACATACCATGCCACCGGCAGACTCTGTTTGAATGTTAATTCTCCATACGCAAAGCTGACATATGTGATAAGACTTTGGAGGGATTCAAGGTCACGGAGGCAGGGATTACATAATGCAATGTGGGCGCTCCTGGGCCAGATGAGGCAAGGAGTTATTGCCGATCACTTGGAAAAAGAAAGAAAGAAAAAGTCACAGAGTGCAGGCAGCGCTGTTCAGGAGTTAGATGGGGCGCCCGCTGGACTAGCGGTCCAGGCGCATACCACATAATCTCTGATGCCTGACAGCGCAATGCGGGTTTGCGGCTTGTTCGGGGAGGGAAGCCGGACGGGGAGGGTGATAATTGTTACTAATCCTACGGGCTGGGGTGGCACCTGTCGTCCTCTCGGTGGGGGCTCCGCACTGGCAGGTGAGTCAGTAGGAATGTGTGAGTATGAATTAGTAAATTAGGGAGAACAAAGGGGTAAAAAGCAACAAAAACAATGGCGTCAGGGGTTACTGGCTACAGGCATGAATAATATGAAGCTAGCCACGCGTAGCCAGGCTTACTCATCTGTGTGAGCTTCGCCGGAAGTGAGCTACAGTGCGGTATTCCAACTCCTTCAGACTGGCAGTCTGTAGCAGTCTATGGCATTTAGTTGGCACAGACTGAGCACAAACTCTAGTCGGCAGACAGAACATTGTTTTTGCGTTGATCTCTGTCTGCCACTGCGTTGCCAGGTATGCTCATTATAAGTGACAGGTCTTCCTGTAAAGTCTCCCTTGTCGGCAGCAAACACTTTCCGACTTCTTCCTTCGGCTTCCATAGACATATTGTACATGGGGCATGCATGCATTAGGAGCCACAACTTGACATAACCAATATGGCGGCCCCATTGACTCATCACACCAATGAGCAGCAGTCACGGCAACCACACCACAAATTCATTCTGTCCGTTATGCCCATATATGGGCCCATATCTGGGAATGCTCATTGCCCATATATGGTCATGTTGTGTCAGTCTCATTATAACCAGTGTGGTTGTCGCGACGCAAGTCACACTTGCAAATAAATTTTGCCTTTTATGCCCATATATGGAGATCCCTGATGTCATCAATATTAAGCACATATCTGGGAATTCCCATATGGCCATATCGTGTCAGTCTCTGTTGTTTCAGCGCTTCTCTCCCTTAGGTCGTCTTACTGGTTTATTGTGATCAATGTTTCGATGAATTTAGCCTGATTTCAGACTCTGCGCTGAGCTTGAGTCTGACATTGTACCATTGACAAGAGATTTCAAAGGGGAGGGGATTTGACCTTTCTAGTGTCATCTTATGACTACTTTGCCTATAACAAAAAGTGTTAAAAATGTATATTTTGTGTAACTGAGTGAGTCTACTTTGGGGCACGTTGACGACAACCAGTGTTGGGAAAGTTCACTTAAAACATCGACTAGTTCAAGTTCAAGTTCAAAACTAGTTCATTTCATAGTTCATAATTCCACATTTTGAACTAAAGTTCATGGTTCCCCCAAATGAACTAACTTAGTTTGTTTTTGTTCTGCAAGCTATTATTTGTCAAAATTATTGACACAGACCATATAGAACCACACACAACCATTATTTAATTATTTCATCCAACTTAACATACAGCTATTTTCGGCATGCAACACAGGCCATTCGTGATACGACAAAGTATACTCAGGCGTAACTTGGGAGACGACGTAACGAGGCGGAGACTCACACACAGCGCTTCATGTGAAGAGAAGCACCCAGCTGCAGACAGCACCGCTCACGTTCAACGTTCGCGAGGTCTGCAGCCGGGTGCTGTGAATGAAAAGAAAGACTAGAGGACGGACGAGCGCCGTTCACAGACGTCAGAATGAACGCGTTCGACAATAACGTGAACGCGTTCGACAAAAGCGGAAAACAAAGAACGTTCAGTTCACCTTCACCAAAAATATGAACGTGTTAATGAACGATCGTTCATTGAACGTGTTCAGGTACAACACTGACGACAACAGCACACCTCCTTACCCTGATCATCTCGGCCACATAGCTCTCAGGGCCTGTGTACTCTGTGGAGTCCTTCACCTTCACCAGGACAATGAAGAACAGGTAGTGCCACATGTTGTGTTCCACTTTGATGTGCTCTTCAAAGGTCACCGTCTTGTTGTCAAACTTGTCTCTTTCCAAACCTGGGAGTGAAAGGCAAGCACATCAGAGAGTTCACATTGAGGACATAGGTTAAGACGTGCAAATAAAGACATGCGTGTATGGCAAGCAGACCCATACACGCACACGTCGCACAGCTTCCTCTTATAGCTTTTGCACAACAAAATAATATACTTTATTTTTATGGTGAAGAAACACTGATGTGGCAACAATGACATAAATGTTTGAGTTAGTGAGTAATAACTGTTAAGTGGTGAACTTTGTCAGAATGACTGAACAACAAAACCAAGGGGAAGTAGGGCCATAAGGGGGCTGGCAGGCGTCAATGCATCGTGACGTCTGCCCTTTCCACGTTTCCAGGTCAGTATGAAACAATCTTTAGATGCAAGTTCAACCCTCAGACCAACTGAGGCCTGCAGACTTAAGACAGACATTTCCCCAATTTTTATTTATCTGATCCTACATTATATCGTCGTTGTCGGTCAGAAACCTTGTATCTCCAAGTATCAAATGTGTACAAGGCTGTCGCACAAAAGTAGTGAAAACAGCAACTGCTTGTAGATCTGCTGTTTTCACTAGTTTGAATCATTTCTAAAACGATAAATGCAAAACGAACGGTTTTGGACATACAAGTTTTTCACCCGACAACGACGATATGTGCCATTGAAAGAATTCCGGTAGCCATGTCGCATTTGAACCCAGATGGAAAACTTTCGGAGATGATCGCAAAGGATGGTGAAAATGGTGGTAAAAGACATACGTCACGCATGGGGGAGTTTTGGTGTGCGTGTGAGTATACAGCCTAACATGGTCAATAGCCATATGGTAACAGGAAGAAAGCTCACTCCTCCACAGCAGCACCAGCCATGACTAACCAACCATTCTGGGAAGAGGAGGCGGTTGTTGCGTTGTTTACACTACCCAGAAAAACAGCCCCCATTTTGCAAGGCAGCCTCATGCAAGGCTGCAGCGCAGAAGTCACACGCTCAATAAGGATGGTTTTTTTAGACCAGACCACTCCTTTGGTTTCTCTGTCACGTCTGGAAAACAACCCTCGACATTCAGAGCACCGTAGCAAATATGAAGGTAATCACTTTCAACCTGGGGAACATCTCCGGAACCTTTTGGAAGATTGCAGATTGCCTGTTTTTGAAGATTGTTTAAAGCTTAAGTGGTTAATCGTAGGCAAATCTTTGTTATGAGCTGCTATGCAGTGAAGAGACAAGACACTGGATGGTTGTGTGTGTGTGTGTGTGTGTGTGTGTGTGTGTGTGTGTGTGTGTGTGTGTGTGTGTGGGTGTGTGGGTGTGTGTGTGTGTGTGTGTGTGTGTGTGTGTGTGTGTGTGTGTGTGTGTGTGTGTGTGTGGGAGGGAGGGAGGGAGGGGGCAGGGGTGTGGCTGGCGGCTGTGGTGGGTGGCCTTGGCAGAAGACATTTTCCAAATTCAATAACACTAAATATTTCAAGTGCATGGTGTGTGCCTCACTCTGCTAAGGTGCAAGAATGGCTCTGACTCAATGGCATTTGTCTCGACCCATTTATGTATACCATACTCAGACCAATGGGACTCCAATCCCAATGGTACTGTAGGTAGGTGGTACCTGGCTGCAGACGGATGTTGACCAACTACACACAGATAAACACATACATACACTGCAGATTCCTCACCCAGGGGTGTCGCACCAAATTCTGGGCCCTGGGTACAAGGATTCACTGCGGGGCCCCCATGAATTTTCTTCATAGGGGGAGGGGGGTTTAACCCATTTAGACTGGGAACGCATTATTTTTAACTATTGAAAAATAGCAGATATACAAGCTCACGGCGTGGCACCGAGTGCCGCGCTGTGAGCTTGTAGATCTACTATTTATTTTTAAACGTCTTTGAAAATTTCAAATCTTTCTAAGGTTTAAAAAAAAAAAGAAAAAAAAAAGTAATGTTTCTGTCAGTGGTGCTCAAACGTTTTCATGTGAAGGACCCCCAAAATGAGATGTATTTGGCCACGGACCCCCATCTCAAAATATTTAGTTCCAGGGACCACCCAGAAGCAAACTTTGAGTTACAAATGTTCGCTTAAAAAATACACATATTCAAAGATTTGCACACATTTTCACGACTTTTCAAAAATAGCAGATCTACAAGCTCGCAGCGCGGCACTCGGTGCCACGCTGTGGCACAGAGTAGATCTACCTTCGGCCCTAGTAACTCAGTCCCACTACCCCCCCCCCCCCCCCTTGTGACGCCCCTGTCCTCACCACAGATAAAGCACGTCGTTTTCAGGACTTCCTCCTTCTTCTGCTTCTCGCTCCTCAGGTCGGCGAAGGTGTCGATGATGACACCAAAGATGAGGTTGAGGACAATAATGATGACCAGGAAGAAGAACAGGAGGTCGAAGATGACTCTGCCCGCAAACAAGGGTTCCTGTCGACGCCAAAACGAGGAATACGTTGATGTGAGACATGAAAGGAGATCCATCAACAACGAAGAAGATAAATACTAAACTATAATTACTCTATCTTTCTATACAACTATACTATAATTACTCTATCTCGCTATACAACTATACTATAATTATTCTCTCTATACAGTGTGTGTGTGTGTGTGTGTGTGTGTGTGTGTGTGTGTGTGTGTGTGTGTGTGTGTGTGTGTGTGTGTGTGTGTGTGTGTGTGTGTGTGTTTGTGTGTGTGTGTGTGTGTTTAAATTATGTGTATATACACAGTACAGCAGTATTGCTATTTTCTTTATTTCCAATATTCACATTTTTGAACATGCACATAATATAGAACAGCACTTACAGTAGATTAGTCTGATTTAAAGCCCCCTACAGTTTCTGGTTTTCATGTTTTTCGGCTGGGAATTGAATTCAATGCTAAACATTGACTCCAGACTCCAGATGCATTTTGACAAATACTGTAAGTGCATTTTGAACGTCAAATTCAAAATTGAAACACTATTTTGGTCAGTCCTGTTGGCACACCCACCTGCTAGCTAGAAGAGACCTGCTGGCTGCTGCCCAGCTCAAACTGCCAGTCCTCCAGGTTGTCATAGTGTAGCTGTTGCTAAGGCGTAACATATCATTTCAAACCGCAACCCCGCACATGGTTTGGTTGAGAGCATTAGGAATAAAAACAGAAAATAAAGTCTTGGGGGTTCCAGGGTGTCCCCAGCTAGATTGCTGGTTACAGGTTACCTTGTAACCACTTTAAACCTAACGTGTATATACATCAGCTATTTGAAAATATCTGATCTATTTTCACATGCGTTGTGAGCAGGTAGGACTTGCTATTTTCAAAAAACTTGGATTGTTCGGAATTTGAATACAAAAAAAATAAGAAAGAGTCTGCACACCAAATTTGCTGCTCCCAGTTTAGAGTTTACTTAGGTAAGGTTTCGAGCCTGACGGCTCTTCCTCAGACCTGAGGAAGTCTGAGGAAGAGCCGTCAGGCTCGAAACGTTACCTAAGTGGGTCTGAGGAAGAGCCATCAGGCTTGAAAACGTTACCTAAGTGGGTCTGAGGAAGAGCCATCAGGCTTGAAAAGGTTACCTAAGTAAACTCTGAACTGGGAGCAGCAAATTTGGTGTGCAGACTCTTTTTCTTATTTATTGTAAACTACTTTTAGTCCAGCACCCAGCCTACGGTACATGGCCTTGGATGTGCATGACCTTTCTGGCTGTTTGTCAGCCTCTATTTCCGAATTTTTAATACACAAACACAAATATATAATATATAATTAATTTGGGGGTCCTTGACATGAAAAAGTTTGAGAAAGACTGCTCAGTCTGGATTAGTAGTAGATGTAAAAAAAAAAAAAAAAAAGGAGAAAAGAAAATAATTGCATATATGGATATAAAATGTGAAATATGAAATGTAAAACTGAAATTATTGCAATAAAAAGTATAAAAAATAAAAAAAAAAGTCTGGATTAGTAGGGTGCATTGATGCTGTACCTCCTTGGATGGCCTCCGCAGGACATCCCCGACCCCTCCTCCGCTCCTCAGGCCGTGACTCAACACGGTCACAATGCACATGATCAGAGAGTCACACACTCGCTCCTTCTCCTCGATGACCATCGCTGTTGGCTGGGTGGCGAGGGTAGCTATGAAGGGACAGCAACGCGTTAGCATGCGTCACAATGTAAAATAAATGGAACATAAAGCCTGGTCCGCTCTATTTGCTCAGCATCCCTACCAATATACCAGAAATAGAATCCAGATATAGATAGATAAAGTTCCATCATGTCGATGTTAGGTTGATTGTGGACATCACAAACAACAGAAACTAGAAAGATGCAATTCTGTGAAAATGCGAGTGCAGTTGCCGTTTTTGCATTTTCCAAATCAAGTCAATGGGTTTACTTTATGGAATAACTTTTAGCCAATGAGGAAGCAGCATAAAGGTGACGTATAGAAGTGTGGTTACCCTATAGGCAACCACATTAAGTATTTCTAACAGTGTCAATTTGAATTGTTGAGGTGCATTGTTTCCCCATGTTCTGTGTTAGCCATGCCCAAATATGGAGTCCAGGCCAGATGGTAATATGACTTGTTATTGATGACATCAGAGTACTCAATAAATGGGGACTCTTTTATAATCTTTTATAACTGCAATTCCGACTGAATTCAGCTGGTCGAACGGTCTCCATGTATGACATATATGATATTAGAGTTCTCAACGGGGCCCGGCCCTAACTGGGCCCTACTGTGCTGGCCTGAGGCTCGGCCCGTACAATTACCATACTTTCAGGCCAGAAAACACAAAAAGGTGTCATTATGCGCTTAATGTCCTTAAAGTCACGCATCCAACAAGCATTGAACTGAGCAGATTGAACATTCTGTTCCAGAGATAATGGCCAAGACATCTTCAAAACGGACTTTCGATCGCCAATTTTCGATCACCAATTTTCGATTGCCAATTTTCAATTGAGTTTTGCCCATTGTCGCCCGTTTTTCTTTAATAATACAGACTAGGAAGGTCGGACGGCGACAAAATAGATAACCGAGTAAAGTTATACTTTGAGCTGCATCCAACACATCCACTGCCATTTCTGTCGGCCTTACCATTAGGCAGCTAGAGGCAGTTGACATTCATTTTTGGGGTTACCAAATATAGATTATCATAATCTTTTCACAGAACCTGAGGCTTGGCCCGGCCCGACATATTAGCATACATTTTGGGCCGACGTTTATGGTTTATGTTATTATGCTTTCGCCAAACGGGAGGCAACTGGACGTCCCGTTGGGAATTTTCCCGAATCATCACCACGAAAACAAGTCAGCAGACCAGCATAATTAGCAGGGCATGGTGGTGATGGATAAAGAAGCCTCGGTAAGGTCATGCTCCAGACGCTTTGTGGAATTTACATGGTTGGACGATCACATCAAGGTGCATGGGTTCATGATGGTGTTTTCTACAGAGGTCAGTCGGTTTTGCAGTAACCCACTGGTTGTGGTGAGAAGACTTCCATGCCCTGGCTGAGAAAACCCTATGACCTGCATGTGCTTGACAGTAATTAACCCCTGACCTCCCCCCAACCACCTCAGCCCCAGTCCTAGACACACAAGGAATGTAAGCCCCCTATGCTGCACGCAGCAGCCCCTGGTCCCCACCAGAACATGTGTAATCCCATGATCAACCGGCTGCCCGGATTTATACAGCTAACCAAGACTCTGGGAAGAAGTAGCTCCTCCGGCTGAGGTCCTTCAGCCGAGTCATCCGATATATACCTATTTATATGCATACACATATACATAAAATGCATATACACACGTGTTGAGAAATATTTCCACGACTTGTGAACTCACACTCAAATGAACCCTTTGGTGACTCAGTCACTCACAATGCCTCTTGCACCTCGCTCCAACTCAGTGTGCAGTCTATATATGCATACATTCATAGGACAGACTCTAACACACTTACCATCCACCACAGCATCTGCTGAGCAGTTCTCTCCATTCTCTTTCCGACAGACTCCGCCAGAGAGGAACTCTCCCACCATACTGGCACCGTGCTCTTCTCATGGGCAAGACAGTAACAGAACAAAATGTACTTCATTTTAAGGACACAAATAAGCTCTTTGATTAGAAAATCCTTGTGCAATGAGAAAACCAATCACTTATTGCAGGGGTCTTCAACGTTTTCAGGCCAAGGACCCCTTAGTTGAGAGAGAGATGAAGCAGGGACCCCCACAACCTGTTCATAGATTCCATATAGTTTCATCGTTTGACAGCACAATCATCAGTGTATTTTGGATTCATGTCAATTTGTGTTTTCAGATATTTAACCACTTGAACCGTCAATACTTAATAAACTTGACCTTTTACTCTGTACTTAGTCTGCTCTTTTTCCCCTCTACACCAAACCGCGTTGTGAGCTTGTAGATCTGCTATTTTCGGCAAAGGTACTCAGAATATGGACGCTATAGGGTTCAAGTGGTTAATATAAAAAAAGAGAAAAAGAAATGTTCTATCACTCAAAGATTTGGAGGACCCCCTGTAGTAACTCTGAGGACCCCCCCAGACCCCCTGTTGAAGACCCCTGACTTATTGTGTATATACCGTACTTGCAAAGTGGTTACATGTAACACGTGGCACAAGTTACTTTAGCATAATAAAATGCATCTACTTTAAACTTTAAAAACATTTATTATCTTCCTTTACAAGGCAACATTTTCACCATTAACTGTGTATTTTTACAGACGCTTGGGGTCGGCTGGGATAATCTGCAACGCTGTGCAGAAATACATGCTGCTTTTCAGCTTGAACTCGCATGAGGTCACCGAGGGCGGGTGAATTGGGTTCATTCCAGTCAAGGGAGTGTCATGTGACTCAGACGGGACGTACTGTATAGCCATAGAAGTCTGCCATAGAAGTCTCTGTGAACCTACCGCGACCGCGTATTTCCCGGTGAACCTGTGCGCAAAGGTGGGGGCCGATGGGCAAGGAGGGTCGCGAGCTTATGAGAAACAACTAAAATAAGACCTTAAAACCTGGCGAAAACAGTTGTGTGCATTAGCGGAAGATGACAATAAAGGAAATCATTAAATGGAAAACATTAAATTAACTTCTGAAAAGGCTTCTAAGCCTACACTATTATAGGCTACCAAAAACTAGTGGAACCGCGATCTTGCCACACGTGAATAATTGTGGTTGTAAAGAATAACACAGGCAATATAAATCCTTAGTCTAGTTGTGGGAAGAAAAGGTTATCATCATGGCCCCAAATAACTTTTAAATATCTTGCAATTGGCGACGAGTCTCTTACTAAATCGGCAAGAGTGCCTCTTTCTCAATACATAAAGGCTAAGCTATATAACCTCTCCATCATCAGCAATAGTCAGTGGTGCGTGTTCCCCACACTCTCAAGCCCCCACCATTGCGCTTAGGTTCACCTGGAAATACGCGGTCGCGAACCTACCAAGGGTCTTGTTGGGTATCCTGTCCACGGTCAGGATGAAGTCGTCCTGGAAGAAGATGTAGCCCACGATGGAGAAGAGGTAGACGAGGATGAGGGCCAGCACGGCCGTCAGGACGATGGAGCGGCCGTTGCGGGTCACGCTCTTTATGACGTTGAGGAGGGTCTCCTCCCGGTACACCAGGTCAAACAGCTGGGCATTACAGAGGGGGAGACTGGCACTTTAGCCACTTTCAACTTGGGGTCCCTGTTTTACCCAAATCGTTGTTTCGTCGTTGTCGGGTGGAAACCTTGTATGTCCAAAACCGTTCCTTTTGTATTTATCATTTAAAAAATGATTTAAACTAGTGAAAATAGACGATCTACAAGATCTTGTAGATCTGCTATTTTCACTAGCTTTGTGAGACAGTCTTGTATGATGAAGCAGGGCTTTTACTTCACGAAAAAACATACACATTTGAAACCTGGAGAGAAACAAGGTTTCTGCCCGACAGTGACGATTTGCAACAATCTTGAAAAATGTATCTACGAGCTCACAACTTGTCGGCAGCAAATTTTGGGTGACACCATTACTTGTTGAAGTATAACATAGTGCTTAAATGGTTAATAATGATATAATAGTGTGTGTGTGTGTGTGTGTGTGTGTGTGTGTGTGTGTGTGTGTGTGTGTGTGTGTGTGCGTATAAGGTAGAGTAAGGTGACCGTGGGTCAATCTAATTGAGTTGCATTATTGCAGTCGTGCCATGTGCTTTAATGTGCTTATTACGATGTGCTTGTGTGTGTCACAGATAACAGGCATAGATACGCTCTCTGGCTCACCAGCAGGCTGTAGAAGAAGACGTGGACAAAGACCCCCAGGCTACAGATGATCAGATACAGCAGATGGTAGAGGAACTCCACGTCCATGATCATGGCTTTGTAGCCCCGCGTGAACGTCCCCCGGTTCCCAACAAAGCTCATGAGGAAGATGACCTTGTTACACACCTGTAGCCCCCGGGGGACACACGACCACAGGAACATGTAGAAACAACAGCCACGTTTGAGATTGAGCAGGAAACACAGTCAAAGACAAAGACAGAAAGTCTCCTACTGTCTATGAAAAGTTGTTTCTCAAACTTTGACATTTCAAGGTCTCCCCATAACTCTGACAGTGTACAAATGGAACCAAATGAACCTGTTAGGGTTCATTTGGTTCCATTTGTACGCTGACAGAGTTACAGACTTGAATGGGTCAATTTAGACCCCCATAAAGGAACCTACAGAGTTCCTGGAATCCACTTTGAGAAACACTGCTTTAAACTGTACATGCGATTTGAGTGTTAAGCCCAAACATAGCCGGTGGCGTGGGCTCTGCATGGTTCATACGCAACAACTACTCTAGAGCTGCTTGTAAATGATAATTACTCAATTAATTAATACATTTTCTACGTAGAGAATTTGAGGCCCAACAACACTTGCCATAAGGCAGTAATGCACTGTACCACTCGACGCGCCTGCATAGTAATGCCACTTAAAAGTTGAACTCGTTTGAGCTTTGATCTAGTTTAGGCTGGCTGAGTGACCTATTCTGTATTGATGGTGAAGGCTTATGTTGCAACAGTAATGCCCAGAAATTAGTGCGTCAACGTTATGCAATTCAACTTCAGCATTGAATGCGGCACTCAATTCCTGTCATGTGAAAACCCCTTAGCACGTACAAGTGACATTGAACCTAAGGTCCAGGGCAACCGAGGGCTGCCCTGAGAGGCCCTATGTAAACAGGCGGACCACTTTCACTTTACAACAGTGGTTCTCAACCTGTGGGTCGGGACCCCAGTCCCCAAATTATTTTGGGGGGGTCCCCAGATTATTAACTTAATGTGCAACATTGTTTTCTCTCAACAGTCAACAAACCAACAAAGTTTAAGTGTATAGAGGGTATATGCACATTTCTAAAGTGACAATTTAAGGACTTTTTAAAACCTCTAAAATGACAAATTAAACAAATTGCGAAATAATAGAGGCAGAAATTGTGAAAATTGCCGATCTACATGCTCACGTTGCGAGGCGTTGTGAGCATGTCGATCTGCTATTTTCATAATAGAACCGTGTTATACAAAATGTAATGCCTCAATTCTTAGTGCTCGTCAGGGTGGGGGGTCCCTAATTAAAATACGATTATTTTGGGGGTCACGGCCTGAAAAGGTTGAGAACCTCTGCTTTACAACACAATGTTAATTAAATGCTCATGCACATCATTTGCATGACCCGTCCCAAAACACAGACAAAAACTCACATTGAAAGCCCCAAGTAAGAAGAGGGTAGGCTCCAGGCCCACAAAGAAGATCAGTCGTAAGATGGTGGAGGCGATGAGGGCTCTGATGCCGTGGGGCTGAGGCAAGACAATGACGATCGCCAGGGACACCAGCATGGCTGCCCACAGCAGGGCAGACAGGTGGGGATCCAGGGTACCTGAGGGCCATGGAGATTGTGGAGTGAGATTTTGAGTGGGTGTTTCAAATGTTTTTTTATTCGAGCAAAATCACATTAAGTCAGAAATAAATGCAACAATGCATGCTCTTTTTTTCTCATTTTTTCCACACAAAATCAAATGTTATACATTTATGAAAACACACAATAAAACAGTCAACATAAATGAATAATAATATATATACAATACAAACAATAGAAAACATACAAGTCATCATGATCCTAAGTAGTATCTCTGAAAGTCCCGTCCCCTTCCCACCCGTCCCTACTCCACCGTCGTTGACACTCGATCATCCAAGTATAGCCTATGTTACTGACGCGAGGTATGCTGATTTTGAGTGGGTGCAGGTGGTAAACATCCTATAGCCATAAATGTACCTCATATTGGGTCTACAATATTTATAATTCTACCAAATTTGGCAGTATATATTATACATACAGTTATAGCAAATGCTGGCCAGTGTGAGTGACATCAGAACATTTATTTTTAACTAGAAAATATTGTTCCTTCGAAACAATTGTGGGCTCGCTTCTAGACAAAAAAACAATGGCTATGGGGCTTTTAAGCCGTGACATCATTTTGTAGCCAGAGGAGAACTCTGCCCCAGAGCATTTTCTGTCCCTCACTATTTCAACAGATCCGAGACAAAAATAACGACTAAAGTATAATTCTAACACTTTCCTATCAACAACAAAGAGAAGAAAAATGTGTAAATATGGCAGGCGTTACTGACGTAAAATGGTAATCGAACCACAATGCAGACAAGCAGTGTTATTATTATGAACTTAACGGTATGGACAATTAAATCAAAATAAAATAAAAACATGAGGACGGATAAACAAACAAACAACACAAGTTCGAGACCAGTAGCATGTTGGGAACTGAAGTTATGTCTGTTTAAAGCCCGGCCATTTGGAAGACAGAGGGGGCGGAGCTTCAGCTATTACAGTTCGTCTCTATTGGTGGTGTAAGTCCAGTAACCGAGTTTCGAGACGGTACCATGCTGCGAACTGGAGTTACGGCTGTTTAAAGACCAGCCAATAGGAAAACAGAGGAGGTTTTTTGTGTGTGTGTGTGTGTGTGTGTGTGTGTGTGTGTGTGTGTGTGTGTGTGTGTGTGTGTGTGTGTGTGTGTGTGTGTGTGTGTGTGCGTGCGTGCGTGTGTGCGTATACTTTGAGAACCAGCGATGGACCCCCTAGAAACCCCTCAAGGACCCCCAGGGTTCCCTGAACCACATTTTGAGAACCAGATAAATCGCAGATGACAAGCTTTTTCATAAACAGCAGATCTACAAGCTCACAACACTGCACATTGTAGATCAGCTTCTTACGATTAGTATTAAGTGGTTCATCTATGTTTTGTATTAATTATAAAATCTGCAAAGTAACAAGTAACTGAAGCATTCAAATATTGTAATTGTAGTGGAGTATAAGTAACAAAAATGGAAAGTAAATAAAATAAAAGTACCTCAAAATTGTACTGTAGGTACAAGTACTTGTATAGTACTTGAGTAAATGTACTTAGTTACTTTGCAGCACCACTGAACAGCCAATGACTGACAGGCTAGCCATCGGCAGGTGTGATAATTAATAGAGTGCAGAGGGACATGGGTTGATATTAATGGTTTTAACTCAAAATGTATACAGTACATCACACAGCTTAGATATTTGGTTCAAATCAGAGAGTAGACCTGTGTGACCTTGGTGATGTAAGAAGAATATCTGTAGAGTAAACATTGCAGCCACAGTGCCTTAAAGGACAACTTTAGTTTTTTACAACAAGGGTTCATATTTTAGATAATAGTCTTTAGAGAAAAGAAAAGATGAGTGTTAAAATGTTTTCATTTACTTCTTTCAATCGTTTTTGTGATTTTAACGATTTTGATTTGCATGCATGTCCCCAACCTGGGGGCATGCATGCAAGTGGCTAAATATGTATTTTTAGACACAATAAGTCCATTCCCAAGATCCACTGCAATCTTTCATGGTCAGATGTGACTTATGGGGGCTGGTGTAAATAGTAACAAAGAAATTGACAGATTTGAAAATATCACAGAGTGTGCCTGCGGGGTATGAGATGGTGACTATCCTCATTTGGAACAATGAACTAGTCACAGTTCAACCGTGCCCCCAGCTGTGGGATGTAGTCTATCCTTAGTTGGCCTAACAACAAATTAGCCCATCGCAGGGCAATCATCGCTTCTAGAAATCGGCTTTTTCTAAAAACTAGCTCTATTTCACCTATACAGTCTAAATAAAAAAGTCAGTGGTAATAATGGCATCAATCCATCCATCGAGTGCGAGGAGCACCACTGGGGCGTTTGGGTCAAGTGAAGGATTAGGGGAGTCTTTTGACAAACCAGCGCATTAATAGAATTCTGGGAATTTCACACTTTATTATTATTTGACATAACAAACTAACTACACTGCAACAAATACATACCGTACCAACATGGTTACCTGAGGTGACCGGGCTTTTGCTGCCCGGGCACCCACTGCCAGTGCACCTTAGGTTAGCAGCTTCCCTGCCACTTTTTAAATCACTGCTTAAAACATATTCATTTACTAAATGTTTTTCTCAATTGTAGTGATGTGATAGTACCCATTTTTTTTTAATCTATGATTTGTGATTCAATTTGTGTTGTGGCGTTGCTCTGTGATTTGTGTTTTTTGCGTTATGTTTTATAAGTGATTGTCTTTGCTCTGTTATATGATGTTGTACAGCACTTTGTGACTTTGTTTTGAAAGGTGCTATATAAATAAAAGTCATTATCATTATCATGTCAAGGATAACGCAATGAAGTAAAGAAGAAATACCTCTGTTTTGGTCAAGACACATACTAGTTCTTACTTTCGTCAAAACAATCAAAGGTTTGTGCTGTATATCAAGATGTTGTGCTAAACTGTCCAAGGTGCGTCCCTCACAAGGTCTAAAAGTGATGGATCCATCTACAGTATATCTTACAGATAAAGAGGCAATGAACCAGGTATTATCATCAGGTTTTATTGTATTATCGTCTGGCTGCCCTTCTAAACACTTTCACTGGCGGAACATAGCCAGATTCATTCCATTTCCAGATGAGGCAAAGCAGACACAGCTTTTGGACTTTGTGAGTGTGCTGTGCACGTGTTTATGTTTTTATGTAACAGTAAGGGTGACGCATCAGAGGGTTAGCGTTAATGCGAGCATGCCAGGCACCGACTCAATGCCAAGTCCCAAGTCCCAGCCAATGTGGAACAGCAAGATTTTCACTTTTCACCCACACACACTTTCGTGTGCGTGCATGCGGTTTGTGCAGTTGGACGTGAGGTTAGTCAGGTATTCTGCAGTGGTGGAAAAAGTATTCACGTGTTTTACTTAAGTAAAAGTATCAATACTGCAATGCCGACTGCAAAAGTAACTGTTACAAAGTCCGGAATTCAAAATGTACTTGAGTAAAAGTATGAAAGTATTTGCATCAAAATGTACTTAAAGCACCAGAAGCAAAAGTACAAAATGTTGGAAAATCGCATTGTGAGCTTGTAGATCGGCTATTTTCAAACAGCCTGGGTATAAAATAGGGCTAAAGTGGTTTATGTATGTTTTATAATATTATAATCTGCAAAGTAACTAGTAACTAAAGTTTTCAAATAATTGTAGTGGAGTAAAAGTACAATATTAGGATCCGAGAAGTAAACGTATTGGAAACTGGAAATACTCAACTAAAGTGCAAATACCTCAAAAATGTATTTAAGTACAGTATTTGAGTAAATGTACTTAGTTACTTTACACCACTGGTATTCTGTATTCCAAGGCTCCACACAAAGGCTTTGACAGTGGTGGAAAGTAACTACCGGTAAGTACATTTACTTAAGTAATGTAATTAAGTAAAATCTTTGGGTATTTGTAATTTACTTTTCCAATTTCCAATACTTTTACTTCTACTCCACTACATCTCGGATCCAAATATTGTACTTTTACTCCACTACATTTATTTGAAACCTTGAGTTGCTAGTTACTTTGCTGATGTAAATTATAATATTATAAAACATACATAAACCACTTTAGCCCTTATTTTATACCATGGCTATTTGAAAATAGCCGATCTACAAGCTCACAACGGGTCGCGATGCGACGCATTGTGAGCTTGTAGATCTGCTATTTTCAAACATTTTGTACTTTTACTTTTGGTACTTTAAGTACATTTTGATGCCAACACTTTCATACTTTAACTCAAGTACATTTTGAATTCTGGACTTTTACTTGTAACAGAGTATATCTACATTGCGGTATTGATACTGAGTAAAACATTTGAGTACTTTTTCCACCACTGGACTTTGACCAACTCCCACCTTTGCCCCTTTTCCCGCCCGAATTCCCCACATCTCTGCATGTAGAGATCACATGACAGGTACTTGTTACATAACCCTGGTAGGCTAAAAATATTCTTGGCCACGGACAAATTCACAAAGGAAGTTCTAGTGAGCCCGAGTTGGGCAGGGTGTCAGCCCCCCGACAGCTTTCAACACTGTTCATATGTTTTTAAAAGGTTCCGACATAGCTTACTCTGTTGCAGTGGGAGGACAAAAAGCACATTGGTCGTTAACTCTTCCCTGACACCAGAACACTGAGAGATACATTTGAAGTAACTTGAAGTGGTTTGTGGTTAACAGAAAAACAGTAAATAAATACCTTGTAACTGTGAAGATGCACCCAAGTGGACCCTTAAGCCTCTATCATAGTCCAAGGTGAAGAGCTATCACCTCGCTGCGGTGTAGTTTTCTAGCTATCACCTAGAATTTGTTATACATTTTTAGGTGATAGTTAGAAAACTACACCGCGATAAGGTGATAGCTCTTCACCTGGCTGTGACTATGATAGAGGCTTTACAGATCAATTTCTGCACTCTCACGGTTTTGCACTAATTAAATGGGGGGGTTTTGCACGTCTGGTTACATTAAAGGAGAATTAAGGTCTAAATGGCTTTCTTACATTGTTAAAATCAATTTATCGGCTCATATCGCCCCTTCATATGCACACTATAGACGTAGCAACAACATAATATTCCAGGCTTACGTCATTGTTGAGATTCTGCCGTAAGACGGTTCTCTCGTTCAAAATCACAATAGGAATCGGAAGTCTCGTGAAAGGGGCATATAAATAAGCGGATTTGCATAAGCCCCGCTGCTCCCGTTTGTGGGCTGTGGTCGGGTCGGCCAAAACGGACAATAATGCTTATTTAGATAAAATCTCCTTTAAGCCAACTTCCCCTGCATAGTGATGCAGCTGACCTAGTTCTACTGTCTGCTCCTATTTTCATGGTCACAAGTTAGGCTCAAAGGGGCAGAGTGGAGGTGCCTTCAGCAGTCATTCTCCATACTGCTGCTCTGCTGACCTAAAGCCCCCAAGTAAACACACCTCTCTGGGAGAATATAGGCCGAATCGGGCCGCACTTTCGTGTTGTCCACGGCCTGGTGCACTGTCTGGTTCTCTGTGACTTCTGCACATCTGCCCAACACTGTACTGTGTTCCAAACTGCAGCCACTTGTTCAAACAAATCACCTCCAGGGGAAATCCAGGGTCAGTCATGTGAATGACTCACGCAGCTGTCAGAATAATGTCTGAGCTGATTATATGGCTATACACACACTGCCAACGAAACAATATTTTCTTTTTAAATGTCTCAGCATCAAACCCTCACGCAGATAGCGTGCTGCTATAAATGTTAACTGGAGCACTTGACATAATTTCAAGTTTACAAGTGGGTTGGTTTGAATATTAACAGAAATCACATGAGCAGATAACGCATCCAGACCAGAGTAAATTGTGTGTTTGTTCGAGTTAAATATTGACTATTCAGTAATAATAGTCTTATTTTTTTCATATTCATATTATAGCTGCATTTGGAAGCCAACATCAATTCCCATGTCTTACAGTGACAAATACAGTATGTCCTCGAATGAACTGCTAAGCTGCTGCACAATGCATTTGACCATAGCAATAGCAACCACATGAAAGCATCTAGCACTAAGCTAACAACTTATTATTTTCCCCCTCTCCTCCTCATACTGCTCTGAGGAAGTTCAAACAAAAGGGATCTCGCCGCTTGACCCCAGACAGAACAATTGAAAGTTTATATGCAAGTCACAATGTGAGTCTTCTCTCTGCAACTCTGGCCCTGGAACAATGAGGCTTCACACATCACCACAAATACTGCCCTCAAGAAAAACCCAAGAAGAAAAGGGGAAGAGGCAGCAAAAAGCAAGCAGAAACATGCAACTCCACTACAACTGTATGTCAAAGACAACTACAGTAAAATTCTTCCATTGCAACATTCCATTGTTTGGTGCGAGACCTCCCGGTCGTTGTATCGCTTACACTGTATGTTACATAAACAGTCGATATGTTACATAAACAGTCAATATCCTTTTCCTGTGAATTGGTGAGACTGTGAGGTGCTCTCTTGCAGGTACCATGCTGACCTAGCAGACGGCAGATTGTAAATCTGCATCCACGTGTGATGATGAGTTACTGTAATTCTGTTTTAGTAGCTTTTGAAATTGAGGGTGCGTCAATATTTCTGTTCCTTTACCATTGTCTATACTCAACTATGTACAGTATGTTTCAATATTAGTTACACTATATCTACTATACTATAACTATATGTTACTCGGCTAGGTGGTTTGATCACATTTAAATAATGTGGACCTGGTCACATTATAAAAGTAATAGTTTTGCAGTTGGTAGGTAATTCTCAGCATGTAATTTGAATTTTTAATTCAAAAAGTAATTTTTAATCGGAACTTGAACCTCATGCCATTACTGTATATGTCAATGTAGGTTTAGAGTAAGAGAATATTTTGCGCAAAATTTAAAAGGGTAGTTTGTCTTTGAGGTGACTTTAAAAAAATACATTATTACCAAGTTGTAAAAAGACCCAAGAGTTAAAAGAACACAATAGTCTAGACTTTACTGGGCAGGTCGGTAAGGTAACCCCCATTTCCCTAGTAGTTTTCCAAACACCACTGAGTTGTAAAAGAGCACTGGAAATTATGTAAGAACAGCCCGTGAACTAAGAGGTTGACATGGATCCACATTGTTATCAGGCAGGCAGGTGTCATTTTCCAGGGGAGCCCAAACGCTCCAGCACGGTGTTACGTTTCTGGCAGGTAACCACAGCACACAAGTGAGTGCGCACGCACGCATACACAAACACACACACACACACACACACACACACACACACACACACACACACACACACACACACACACACACACACACACACACACACACACACACACACACACACACAGAAGCAAAGTCTCACAGAAACACATATGTCCATGTACACACGTCACTCTCATCATGCACCCAATTAACAGGAGTGATGAGATGAGATGGAAAGTGCAGAAGATGAGTAGTATAAGCCCATCATTGCTGCTGTGAGCAAGAATGACACACAGGGAATCTGGTAACATGTTAAGTCACATGCGGGGTGTCACACTCAGAAACAGGTATCAATAATCAGGTCACGACCTGATTAACCCTGCAAGACCCAAATTAATTTCTACTGGCCACATTTTTTTTTAATCAGATGGTGTTGTACGAGTCCTAATCACAGGAAAATGTAATTTAAAAAAAGTAATAATGTTTTTGTAAGGTTTTATAGCCATAAATCATACATCATAAATCATGCTCTAATTTGCATTTTGGGGATATTTTTCACAATATTAACATATGCACGTGTTCTAGACATTCTAATGTTCACGAAAAAAAATATTACAGGCATTTTACTTATGTTTTAGTGAGGAATAGCTTCAGTTAAAAAGTGAGATGTTGTTCGTCCAGACGCTGGAATTTCAACTTCTCTGGGAAGTGTGAATGTCAGTCTCTGTGGGGGGTATTTATATGCAAATATCGTGGCCAATGGCATTGTAATACTAAACAATAGGATTTAATGGTGATGTTAATGTGAAAAAATAACAGGAAAACTAATTATAATTTTTTTTTTAAATGATTTAAAAAATGTTGCCAAAAAGCAACGCTGGGCCTTGCAGGGTTAAAGGTAAATCTGATCTCTGGTTTTGTGATGCCATCGAGTGCAAAAGCCCAAGCGTTCAGATTGGATTACATTATATCACACCTTTAGGTGTGATGGAACTCACTTCAGTTAGGGGAGATGTGAGCGTGAGGACTACACCCAAACCACAGGCATTAACCAACCACAGATCTCTCACATCAACACTGCTGTGGGTTGACTAAAGTCTACGTTTAGATAGAATGCCATTTTGTACTTGTGTGGGGGAAAAAAACAGATTTTACTTGTGTTGTTTTGCATCGCCCCATTAGTCACAAGATAACATTCCATTTTAGTCATGGACTTGAGCTGCAAAAAATCGATTAGTTCAAATGTACTACGGTAAAAAGAAAATGACTTTAAGCTGTGCTAATAGGCTCCCGGGCCAATTAATGCTCAACATCAACAAACAGGCATGAGTGTGTGACGTGATTGCAATAAATCTGAGTACAGTAGAGCGGTATCACAAGACCTATGAGAAGAGGGGAAAGAGAGCTTAAAGGAGTAGTTCACCCCCAAAATGACTTTTTTTTCCTATTGATTACATGGAGACTTGAGTTCAATAATATTTTTTGTTTTTTGTCGCATTCCTATAAGTCAATCATTTGATTACAATAAATGTACCCCCATTGATTCCGGATTATTTGGGTCCCCATCCGGAATCAATGGGGGGAAATTTACTATAATCAATTTTTTGTCTTAGTAATGCGACAAATGCAAAAAAATATTATTGAATTGAAGTCTCCATGGTGTGAGTAATCAATAGAAAAAAAGTTCTTTGGGGGTGAACTACAGTACTCCTTTACCAGCAGTGACAACTTGCTGCCTTATTCAACTTCCCTGTACAGGTTTGTTATCAAGTACTAAATAGTACTAAAGCCAACGCCCTTGTTGGCTAGAGTGCCTTTGCTTTAAAAGCACATATACCCCATAGACCCATTTCATTTCCTGTTTTTTTAACAGTCACACTTGTGTGTTGGCCGCAAGACCCACATAGAGACAGAGATTACAATCTGGCCTCCTTAAACGTCAGACAGTCTGATGATCAGTCGCCGGGGCAGAGGGTTTAAACGGGGTGAAAGTGCCTTACCTCCGCGGATGCCCTCCAGAGGGTAGAAGAAGGCAACCAGCACGTTCATGAGCACCGCCAGGTTGAAGGAGATGCTGCTCCAGAAGGACATGTTCCTGGAGCACCAGTAGAGGATGGGCTGGGCTGCATGAGGCACACACACACACACACACACACACACACACACACACACACACACACACACACACACACACACACACACACACACACACACACACACACACACACACACACACACACACACACACACACACACACACACACAGGTTAATGCACTGCCACCATCGTGACAATTTACTAGGGATGGGACCATATGAAAATTTCATATCACGATTATTGTAACAAAAGAAATCGCGATATGATCGCCATAATCAAAATCCATTATCCTGTTGCGACGCGTTGTGAGCTTGTAGATCAGCAATCTTTTGGAAAAGACATTTGAAAGAGAGTGAAAAAAAGACTGCATCGAGTATGTACATTATAAGTACCTTTTATTTTACCAATTATAGAGGGTTTAAGTGGTACCGGATATGCAGCTCGGAAAATAAAAGGTGAATTGATTGATCCCAGTGCATGACGGAGGACGATATCACGATATATTAAATCTCCACGATACGATTATCATGAGTGTTTTTTATCACGATAAACGATAATATCGCTTATCGTCCCATCCCTACAATTTACTTGACCATTCATTGTCATACAAATAATTGCGATCAACGATTTAATTGTGCTTTTGTCATTGATCATTGGGAACGTCAGAACATTTCCTACTCTTAGTTGTGAATTGAGTACAAAGGACCCCAATGGAAACAAGCCATAGTGCTTTCTTGGGTTTCAATCCTTTTGGCAGACTTGTATTGAACAGTACTTTCCTGTGCTTTTTCCCCCTGTGAACTGCTAATAAAGTATTCAATCAATCAATCAATCAAAAAAAACAAAAAACAACAACACCTAAATAAAAATTTTAAAAAATCAGCCTTTTATGCCAAACAAAAAATGCACGAGGCAGATAATGACAAGTAACTTAACCCATTCAGGCCGGGAACACATTTTGCTGTTTGGGAGGGGCTTACAGTACATGTACAGCATGCAACATATTTGTTTTGTAGGCTAATTTCTGATTTAGCCCTATTCTATAGGTTAGGCCTAAATGGGTTTAAAAGTAAATGACTGACAATGACTGGAACTAATATTCAAGATAGATAATGTACCATGGCCAAAGTAGGCCATATTTAATCATTTTCTACTTACTAATTTGTGAAAATAGACGATCTACAATCTCACAGCGCGATGCATTGTGAGCTTGTAGATCGACACTTTCCATTCATCTTGAAATTGTGTAGAAATGTAAGAACGTTTTCGAACAGCTAAATTGATATATGGAGAGGATGATGATTATGAAAAATAGCTGTGATTATCATTAAATAATTGTGACCAGGCGATTATGTAATAATTGTGACAGGCCTGACTGGAACAACAAGTACTGCAACAGAGTTTACGACTATAAACATCATGAGTTTACTACTACTCACTTAAACTTCATGTGACCAGAATCAATGAATATCACATCACAGGAAATGCACTATACAATACCTTATCATCGCATACTAACAGCATTGATAATTGGAAGATGTGACATTAAATAAACAAACTAATTTCAGCTGAGACAAAATAAAAAACCTATTTGTACATCAGATTGTGTGTTGTGCAGTTGTACTGTTAGTTAGCGACATTGAAATATCTTTAACCATTCATTAGTGACTGTAATAAAAGGGATATGCACTTGTCCTTTGAGTGCTTTTTTTTAATGGAGAAAATCAAGGCGTTTAACATTTTTCATCTATTGCAGTGAATTTCACCTTAATTGTTTATACTGTATACTGTATATCAGGTGATTTCAATTACTTTGAACATGTTGCGAATGTATCCGAAACTAGGTACACTCCCAATCACAGCGCGCACGCAGGCGTCAGTCAGGAGATCGGGCTATTTTTTTTAGCTAATGTTGTTTATTAGAAAAGAAGAACTGAGGGTGGGGACTTTTTGGCAACAGAAGTGGTTACTAGCTGTTAGCACCAACGGAACAACATGGTCTCCGGCTGTGCTGCTGATTCACTCAGATAAGAGAGAGGCTGCGGCATCACGTGTTGACCTCCTGCAGGCCTGGCCGAGGGGACAGGCCACAACACGCTCCCATTGAGGAGACAAAGGAAGCAGTCACACGTTTACTGTGCCGTGCTGGCCAAGGGAGAGGCAGTCAGCGGGGAGGTCACCCAGGACATGCCCTGGCTGTCGCTAAGGGAAACTAGAACAGGGCTGGCTATTTACCAACACGGGAGAATGTCATTGGTTAATAACAATAGGAGGAGGATTGCCCATCATGAGGTAGACTGGACTTCACATGACCCTTACAAGCTTTTTCTTTCACCAGCGGCTGTTGTTTTCGCTCTCTCCCACTCCTCCCTGTTAATCTGTTTTGGATTCATTTTTGCTCGCTTCATCACGGCTAGGAGGTATCACACTATCTGAGACAAAAACATTACATCATGAGCATGTTCCTCCAGTTTCCATTTTACACCTCTTTCTCTCTTCCCTGTGGGTTCGAGGCAAGCGGGAGCTGTGTGACCTGGGTTGACCTCTAGTCCCGGCATCAACCCTGGGACAGGCTGACTACCGTAACCTTCTTTGGGTCAAGTCAGAGCAGCTGACTCCAGACTTTAGCCGCAGAGGATACAGAACTTCGCCTCACTTGCCTTGTAACTACATTTGTTATCTCTCTGCAGTAAACATCTCTTCCCCAATAGTGAGTCTGTGCTCAGTTTCCATGGTGTGAACCTGAACTGAACCTAACCTCCCAAATGACGGTTTCCTTTTTTCTTTTTGGTTTGTGTTTAATTATTATCCTGTATCTTTTAAAAATGTTACAAGTTAGTCATTATCAGGGGTCATTGCCGTGTTGGCTTGTGGTGGATATTTGTCAGAAATATTACCAGAAACACATTAAGAGCTAGCCCTGAATGACCACAACAGGTCTGTAACTCTGAGCGTGTACAAACACATAAACCCGTAAGGGGGTCCTTACAAATAAAACATTTGTGAACCACTACTACTAGTCCAACTCCTAATATGACATAGTGTCGTAGTAAATAAGTGTCATACATATTCTGAATAAAACCTGGAGACTGACATTCAGTAATTGGTTCCTATGATCAAAATAAGAACATTATAATGTTGTAATGTTGTATAATGTAAAAATAAATCTTTAAAATCTTAAAATTTGCCAAGGACAAGACAAGTCTTTGCTTGATGACCACTGGCCGTTATGCCAATAGAGGGTATGCGCGTGACATCACTGTTGCTGGAAGTTATGTGGGAACACCTACTGAGTGGCAAAAAACTAATTTCTGCCATTGACAGCCCATACATCCAAACAGAAAAGTCCTTTATGATTGTATTAAACAAAGTTAAACTCACCAACATTGCGGCTGTACTGAAACCTTGAATTATCCTCTTTCTATCTGCAAAATTTTTGTTTCATAAAAATCCACCATAGGCATGTTATGAGCTACTTTCTGTCAAGACATTCTGAGCAGGGGATTAATTTCAGAGTTTGGAAGCGCTTGTTTTCAACAACAGAACATCAACATGCATTATGTGCAATTTATAAACAGGTGGTATGCAGGACCGTTGAGTGATTTGCAACGAGCACTTCAAAACACTAATACTCCATGCTGCTCAATGTTTTGTCACTCAGTCTAGATTAGGGTGGCGGGTCCCAGTGGACGTGCATACCCTCTATTCTACCCCTGGATACAGACCCTGTTATTACCAACACCTACTATAAGCCACCACATGTACTCATGGAGTCGCCAGTCGCTTCTTTTCACCGGACGGTGTAGGTAGGGCGAAACAAATGTGGAAGAACACACTATCCCTCCCTGTGCTGCTGAACAGGTGTCATGAACAGCCTATAGGAGTTGCTAGGGCACAGATGAGGGCTAGCACAACCTGGACGGCCACCAAGTGACAGTTTACAAATCATGCCTGCGAAATGATTGCGACCGTCAGGTCGCAAGTTACTAGCGTCGCAAGTTGTTATGAAAAGCTCCACCGGCTGTCTGTCTGTCCGTCACACCACGTCACACTTTTGCCAATACTCTAATCTCCGCCACCGTTGCCCCTATCCATGCCAAACTTTGCACACACACTCCTTGGATGGCAAATCACAACCTCCGCCACCTTATTTCTCACATGGCCCTCTTCTAGCGCCACCATGAGGCCGAGTTTTGCAAAACACATTTTTGGACACTGCTCCTACAGATTTTGGCCTAAAATCACGCAAAGCGCTACACAGTATCTCTTAAGTCATGTCATCAACATGGATCTGTCCCATTTCCCATATTCCCTCCTGATTGGCTACGATTGCCTTCTAACGCATGTTGAAGGGGAGTTTGAAACCCAAATGCAATTATGAAAAATACACCTTACCACAGACAGAACATAAAATAAATAATATTATGTCAACAATGGAAATGACAGTGGGAAGGTTAGGACCACTGTCTCTGGAACAGCATCTGTCCTTCTAAGTCTTTAACTATGAACAAATAAGGGGGCGTTAACTTTACATTCTCCATTATAAAAGGTATGTTGCAGAAGCCTGCGTGTGCGACGTTGACATACAGTCAGTGGTGCATTCCAGAGAGAACAGATGTTTTTGCATGGGCCTGAAGCATGTGACAATCAAACACAACTATAGAAGTAATAATACACCAAGGCACACACGCATTCCTAACATTTCACTGTAAATCACTTTGGTTAGTGTTAGTAAACAATTTATTACAACCTTAGACATCCCTTGGAAGACTATATCTTAGACCAGAGGTCTTCAACGTTTTCAGGCCAAGGACCCCTTAGTTGAGAGAGAGATGAAGCAGGGACCCCCACAACCTGTTCATAGATTCCATATAGTTTCATTGTTTGACAGCACGATCATCAGTGTATTTTGATTCATGTCAATTTGTGTTTTCAGATATTTAACCACTTGAACCGTCAATACTTAATAAACTTGACCTTTCCCTCTGTACTTAGTCTGCTATTTTTCCCTTCTACACCAAACCTCTATGCCGAAAATAGCTGTGAGCTTGTAGATCTGCTATTTTTGGCTAAAGGTCTCAGGATAAGGACACAATATGGTTCAAGTGCATGCATATAAAAAAAGGAGAAGAAATGTTGCTATCACACAAAGATTTGGACGACCCCCTGTAGTAACTCTGAGGACCCCCTAGGGGTCCCGGACCCTCCCGTTGAAGACCCTTGTCTTAGAAGACTATATCTTAGTCTTTAAATTAACTTATGCTATAGACAATCTTATACACGTTAATAACTTAAGGTTTTACAAACCCTCTCCTCCTTCATGTCTCCAGGGTTCAGTACAGTACAGTGTGTGAGTGTGAGTGTGTGCGTGTGCGTGCGTGGCTGCGTGCGTGGCTGCGTGCATGCATGTGTGTGTGTGTGTGTGTGTGTGTGTGTGTGCCTGCATGCGTGCGGGCCTAAGCGCCTGGAAGGATGCCAGGAGAGGGTGTGTAAAACCAGAACTAGTAGATATAGAGAGGTTGGGAAAAGGACGCACAGGGAACTGCGTTTTCGTTACCAGTAGTGGCCTCTTGAGTCCCTCGCAGCTTCTTCTGCCAGTTCATCTCATTAAAGAGTTCCTCGGAGCTCAAGAAGAAGTCATTGATCTTGCTGCCCTGCTCGTCCCGCTCGGTGGTGTAGTAAACGCGCAGCTTGGACTCTTGGGTGAGGAACTCACAGATGTTGGGCACGGGGAAGACTATCTGCTCCATGGTGCGATCCAGACGCACAATCTGGACACAACCACAGCCAAACCAAAACAGCCGTCACACACAGTGGCGTCAGTTCAGAAAAAGCTAAGGCAACATGACTGGTGTCTTCACACCAGTCATGTTGCCATACCTTAGCAACAGGCATTTATTTTAAGAAGTACATTTAATTTTTTCCCCACGTTTCTACGTTTCTTGAGCTGGATATGGCAGCCTGGAATGGTTGTTCAAGTGCAGTTAAACTTGGCATGTTAGTAAACGTGCCACAATTAACAATAATGCATTGCACCTGTGCAGCTGACCTACGGAACCTGGGAATATACCGTTTTGTCAAGATGGGGAGAATAAAACTCTGGAGGATATAATTATAATACCTTGTTGAAGTGACCATTTTGTTAAATTTTGCATTTGTAGTTATTTTACTGTAATTTAACAACATAATAACCAGCACAGATAGACAAAGAGACATTCATGGATTTATATTTAAAAGTAACTTTTATTTTCCCCCCTTGGCCCAGGGTATGGCAGCTTCATACCCCTGCCATACCCAATTGACGCCCCTGGTCTTTATTAGTGATTCAGTGTTTTTCAAAACGTGTCCCACTAGGGCGCTTTATGAACTGGTCTGACTAGAGGCATTGGTATAAAAAGTTATCTGCACATAGTGAATAGAGAACTCCTTCCTCGTTGGGAGGTTTTGAGCATGGTAAAACTATTTGCATTCTTGCACTGCCTTGTGCACACACGGGAACACGTGCACACACATGCCACGGGTGTTTGTCATTCAAAGTATGAGTCTCCAAAACCAGGCCAACAAAAACAGTGACTATCACGTGCATTTACGGTCAACACTGTGACTGAAAGAATATCAGTAGCAAACCACTCGATTTCACACGGAAATGATAAGACCCATATCAGACAGTGGAAACACATTGTGTTTCACATTAAAGCCATTTAGGCCTAGAATTATCAAATGCTTTAACTATTGAAAAATAGCAGATATACAAGCTCACACTCGCTGCGAGCTTGTAGATCTGCTATTTTTTGAAAAATCTTGAAAATTTGTGCAAACCTTTGAATGTCTCATTTTTAAAGTGAACATTTGTAACTCAAATATTTACTTCTGGGGGGTCCGGACCTTGATACAAAATATTTTGAGACGGGGGTCGGCGACCAAATACATATAATTCTAGGGGTCCTTAACATGAATACGTTTGAGAACCACTGACGTAGAAACATGTGTTTTTCAAAAAACCTTAGAAAGATTTAGAAGACACTTATAAAATCGGGTCAAAATCGGTTCAAAATTCAAATGTTCACGATTTTTCAAAAATAGAAGATCTACAAGCTCGCAGAGCGGCACTCGGTGCCGCGCTGTGAGCTTGTAGATCTGCTATTTTTTAATAGTTAAAGCATAAAAAATACTCAATAATGCGTACTTTGTCTAAATGGGTTAGTGGGGGGGGAAAGGGGAAGTGGAAGCAGCAGACCCAAAGGTCCATCGGGGACAGCGGGCTGGACGACTGACCTCAATCTGAGCCGTGTGTTTGGCATAGAACTCCAGGGCCTCGTCCCCCTCGCCGTAGTTCCCTCCCGGCTTCAGAATGACCTGCAGCTCCTTGTTGTGACGAGCCAACTGAAACAACACCAAACCAATGGTATCAACATGTCAATGACGGCTTATTGTTGTCATGCGACATGGACAACAATTTCACTGTATCATCGGGTGTTCATGAACTGAATTTCCCCCTTGGGATAATAAAGGTATCTATCTATCTAACAGGGACGTGCAGAGAATAGTAGAGAGGCAGGGGCTGAAATTTCTAAAAGGGCCTTTTGGTGAAAATATCGAAAATAGCCGACCTCCAAGCTCACAACGCGCCTGTGAGCTTGGAGGTCGGCTATTTTCGAGGCTTGATTTCTACACAGAGAGGGCAATTCTTTCAATATAAGATGCTGCATTCAAGTTCAGGAGAGTAAGTTTGGACGAGGCCGAGTTTGAATGCTGCCTTCCGGTATGGCATGGAAAGAGGGCATTTGTATTTTTTTTTTCACCATAAACTGCATTCATGGTCTGGAAAGGGCACTTTTTTACAGACGGATAAAAGGGCAGGGGCTCAAGCCCCACCTTTGATGTCTATGCGTGCACGTGCCTGTTCATGAATAAGAGGGGAATACTGAGGGTAGTCTTGGCACGTACCCACCTGCAACGTAAATAGTTTAGCTCAGATAGATTTTTCAGTAGGGCACAGTATAGTACTGTACATGCCACTAGTTGTTTTCTCTACTCAGCTGTGAGACACGCAGTTCATTCACCCGCCAAGGCCGCAGGGTTTCATGCTTTGGTTCAACACTGTATATTACATAATGTTAACTGTTGTTAACCTAGATCAACCAGCTATAGAGCTATGTAGAGCCTTGGGGCGGAAAGGGAGGAGATGGAAGATAACGCCACAAGTCTCTGATATAACAAAATGGGATCCACAGGAATTGACACAGATTACAGCACTCAGACCATTGGAAATCTATATACCAAGGACACTACGTGGCAATGTATGTGTTGAAGTGTTCGGGCTATATGCTTGTAACCAGGGACGTGCAGAGAATGTTGGAGAGGCAGGGGCTGAAATATCTAAAAAGGGCCCTTTGGTGAAAATATTGAAAATAGCAGACCTCCAAGCTCACAACACGTCGCTATGGGACGCGTTGTGAGCTTGGAGGTCAGCTATTTTCAATACTTGATACCACACTAAACTAAGCATAAAAAGGCAATGTGGCGCATTGCATGGATTTCTACACAGAGCTATTCTTTCAACATAAGATGCTGCAATCATTTGTTAAAGTTCAGGAGAGTTTGGACAAGGCAATTCTCATGAACACTGCCTTCAGGTATGGCATGGAAAGAGGGCATTTGCATTTCTTTCAACATAGTGAAAACTGCATTCATGGTCTTGAGAGGGCACTTTTTACAGACGGATAAAAGGGCAGGGGCTCAAGCCCCCTTTCATGTCTATGTGTGCACATGCCTGCTTGATATTTGGCAGCCTACCTGATGGGCGAGGATGTAGATGTTATGACCGACGTTGCGTGGCGAGGCCGAGTGCTCTTCCTCTTCTGCCTCGACGCCGTCCTCGGGCGCCTCCACCTCGATTTCGCCCTGCATGTAGGCCTTCTTGATCACCTCCACCTGTGAGAGGCCAAGTGTCAGGGAACGTCCGCTCAACACCAACCGTAGCACTTCTGGATAGAGGTGGGACGTTCGCGAACGAATCGAGTCTTTTGAACGGAACGATGGGATCCGGTTCGCAGTATAGGGAGCCGTTCCTTTTTTTGAGGAGGGGGAGTAAATTCTTTACGTGCAGAGTATTTCTACATTGCAGTGTTGATACTTTTACTTAAAAAGAAACGTAAAAGTATCAACAGTAACACTGCAATGTAGAAGTTCGGAATTAAAATGTACTTGAGTAAAAGTACAAGTATATTGGTATCAAAATGTACCAAAAGTACCAATAGTAGAAAGTACTCATTATGCAGAATGTCCCATTTCACAGGTTAACCAATGAATAAAATTCAGAAAAAAACATTTGAAAATAGCAGATCTACAAGCTCACAATGTGTCGCAACGCAACGCATTGTGAGCTTGTAGATCGGCTATTTTCAAATGGCATAAAAATCTCACTTCAAAGAGCCAAAAATCCTATCTCTACTCCTGGAATGAGCGGGGCTGTACTACTGTACTTACCAACTCTTTGGGCCTCATGTTGTAGAGTATCCTCTCTGCATTCTCACTGTCGTGGCGACTCTCCATGATAGCTAGGAGAAGCTTGGAGGCGTTGTTCTGAGAGAGGATGAGACGACTTAATATATGATGCAGAATCATTACACAGACATTAACCAAATGAACCCCGGCATCCCTGTTCCGGGCATGTCATAATAGGTGAACATTCTGTGGAAATAGGCAAACGCTCTGTGAAAATGGCAGATCTACAAGCTCACAACGCATTGTACATCTGCTGTTTTCTGTGAAGAGATTTGATGTCGTGGGAGAAAAGGCGGCGGGCCAAGTTCGAGTAGTTCACTCCCAAAATGACTTTTTTTCCTATTGATTACTCACGCCATGGAGACTTAAGTATCAATAAACAAAAAATGTTTTTGTCGCATTCCTAAGAGAATAATAGAGGGTATGCGTGTGACATCATCATCATACCCAGAAGTTATGCGGGAACGCCTACTAAGTGTCAAAACACCACTTCCTGGCCTTGACAGCCCATACATCCAAACAGAAAAGTCATGTCTGATTGCATTAAACAACGTTAAACGACATTAAACTCACTTTGCCACTCGATTCGCCACTCGATTTGCCATTCACTTTATAATACCCTCTATTTGATTACAGTAAATTTACCCCCATTGATTCCGGATGGCGACCCAAATGCATTTGTGTCTCCATCCGGAATCAATGGGGGTAAATTTACTATAATCACATTTTTGTCTTAGGAATGCGACAAATACAAAAAAATATTATTGAACTCAAGTCTCCATGGGGTGTGAGTAATAAATAGAAAAACTTATTTTGAGGGTGAACTACTACTTTAAGTGGCTAAGCATAATGTGGGTGGTCAGGGTATTGTGAGTACTGAAAACAAATGAAAAATGTAAACATTCTTGCTCACTTTGAGTTCCAGCACCAGGTCCATCCTCTTTTTGCCAAGGGGATTGATGTCATTGAGGATGAGGGCAATAATGATGTCAATGCCATTGCATTCATGTGTGGCGATGCAGTTCTGGGGAAAACAAGTGTTCCAAGTGTTAACCAGCACTGAAGCAATTGTCTGGAGACTCAGGTCAAAGTACAGCCTGCTTAGATGGGAGTATGTAATGCCACAACAGCGGTTTGTTTAGTCTGACTGATTACCTGACATACATACTGTACAGTTAAGAGAGACAGTGGTGTCGCACCAAATTCTGGGCCCTGGGTACAAAGAACGCATTTTTATGTATTCTTTTGTGCTTTAACCATTGAAAAATAGCAGATGTACAAGCTCACAGCGCGGCACCGAGTGCCGTGCTGCGAGCTTGTAGATCTGCAATTTCTTTATTTAATTGTGAAAATTCTTTAGTAGAGAGAAAAGTCTTTGAATATTTCAAATCCTTCTAAGGTTGTTTTGAAAAAAAATATGTTTCTATGTCAGTGTTGCTCAAACCTTTTCATGTGAAGGACCCCCAAAATTATATGTATTTGGCCACGGACCACCATCTCAAAATATTTAGTTCCATGGACCCCCCAGAATCAGAATTTGAGTCACAAATGTTTGCTTAAAAAATACATATATTCAAAGATGCCCACATTTTCACGACTTTTCAAAAGTAGCAAATCTACAAGCTTGCATCGCGGCAACCGGTGCCGCGCTGTGAGCTTGTATATCTGCTATTTTTCAACAGCTAAATAATTAAGGCCCCCTTCGCCTTGGGCCTTAGTAACTCAGTCCCACTTTCACCCCCCTTGTGACGCCCCTGAAGAGAGAGTAGAGGAGCAGGTTTGATATTGTCGGTAAAAGACGAGAAAAAAACAACCACAGGCCCATTCTTTCCCCATGCTCAGCTCCAACTGTGTACTGGGCCTGGTGCCAGCGGCTTGTTTAGACAAGCAAGGCTCACACTTGCCACACAAGTGATCCCAGGGCAACAGGAACAGAGGGTGCCGCCACCATCATCATGTGAGAAGACCAAGCAAAGCTAATCCTCCCAAAATAACAAATACAGTCACGGTGCCCAGAGAGTGCAGGGGGTACGCTGTTGTTGAAAGAGGAGCAGGGAACTACATGGCTTGATCTCAGTGTGGGAGACGAGGGCAGGGGCGTCACAAGGGGGGGGAGTGGGACTGAGTTACTAGGGCCCAAGGTGGAGGGGCCTTAATTATTACTTAAGCTATTGAAAAATAGCATATATACAAGCTCATAGCTTATAGCTAGCTTGCAAGCTTGTAGTCCTATTTTTGAAAAGTTGTGAAAATGTGTGCAGATCTTTGAAAATATGTATTTTTTAAGCGAACATTTGTAACTCAAATTTTGCTTCTGGGATGTCCCTGGAACTAAATAGTTTGAGATGGACGTCCGTGGCCAAATACATATCATTTTGGGGGTCCTTCACATGAAAAGGTTTGAGCACCACTGACACAGAAACAGGTTTTTCAAAACACCTTCAAAGACTTTTCACGATTTTTCAAAAATAGCAGATCTACAAGCTCGCAGCGCGGCACTCGGTGCCACGCTGTGAGCTTGTATATCTGCTATTTTTCAATAGTTAAAGCACAATATAACGCAGTGAATACTTGTACCCAGGGCCCAGAATTTGGTGCGACACCCCTAGTACTAAACCACATGGTTAAATAATCTGACAGAGGAGTCATTTGTCACAGTAAATCCCGTGAATCCGAAAGAGAGGGTTAAACACCTGCTTCACGTCTCTATTCAGATGTGCTGCTACAGTTCAGCTTTTATCCCACTAAAATGTGTTAATTGCTGGTGAGGGCTGCTATTTTTGACCGATACTTGTATACCAATATCGATGTCGATGTAAGTCTGAGCAAAGCGCTTTTTCTTCTTTTTTTATGTTGAAATCAGAGCATGAAACCAAAACGGAAACACAATTTTAGTGGGGGAGAAATTGAATTTGAAAGTTCTGTCAAGAAAACTTATGTTATCTGGGGGGTATGTTTCAATATTACCAACCAGTATTCATTGACTACTTACTACATTACTAAGGAAAGACAGTGAAATCCTTCTGAAATGTAACTTATCTACTCTGTCATGTTGCATCAGATTGCAAGTGCACAAAGCTTATGTTTTTCTCTCTCTCTCTCTCTCTGTGTGTGTGTGTGTGTGTGTGTGTGTGTGTGTGTGTGTGTGTGTGTGTGTGTGTGTGTGTGTGTGTGTGTGTGTGTGTGTGTGTGTGTCTGTGTGTGTGTGTGTGTGTGTGTGTGTGTGTGTGTGTGTGTGTGTGTGTGTGTGTGTGTGTGTGTGTCACCTGATTCTCGTGGCAGGGTCCCTGGCAGTATTCTGTCAGACTTTCAACTGTCTGGTTGATGAGTCCTACGTTCTTCTCGTTGATGTAGAGTCCCAGGAGCCCTAGGCCTCCCGTGGTGCTGCCACAGATACAGTCCAGGAACTGCAGCGTCTCGCACACCAGATTATAGTTGTTCTTATTGTTCTGGTTGCGCAAGAAGTTCTGGAGAAGAATAAACCCAAAATGGGGATGAAGAAAAGCATCAATGCCTCAGTATTATAATTATATAGTTATTACAGTTAACACTTCTGCCGCCGATCCCGGCTGGAGCATTGGGACAATTATCAGTCACCAGAATACGTCTGATGAAATGAATTTCAAATAACATCTAAAACATTGAATCAGATTTGAATTGCATCTGGGAGTGGGCCTATTCCCATTTTCTTAACACATTGATTTCCTGGTCTGCGTTCTCTCAAACGGCAGGTATGCATTCGTTATTTCTGGGGGGGACGTGACAGGGTGGTGACATGTGTTTGATGTCATCACAGTGAACTTAATCAGAGCTGTTATCTGGCAGCAAATCAATATGTCCCCACCCACGCTGGGACAGGCGGAGCGGGTGAGCCAGACGGATTCAGCAGCCAGGCAGCCAGTCACCTTTTAATGAGGCTCTGACCGAGGCTGTGTATACAAACAGCTACTGTTAGGAGGAAGTGTACTGTCTGGGCTCTTGTACTGTAGCTTGTCCAATGCCAAAAAAACTACCACAGCCTCTCATAGTGAAACCAGACCGGTTGCATCACGTTGTTCCACGGAATGATGCCTATTTTGAACACCAGTTTCATTTCTGTGTACCCGAGTCTGTGTAGTGGAAATTCACAATAGCAGGTCAGGAAATGTTCACGTCTGCCATGGCCAGAGTGTGTGGGGGTGGGGGTGGGGTGGGGGGAATTAGGCAAACTAAAAAAAATCCCCCACAGCAGACAATCCATGTAGACGAGTCATGTGTTCACGCAGGAGACTGTAGGCAAATTGACACTTCGTCACATGACCTTTTCACTTGACAAAAAAACCCTGTTTTCAACTGGAATATGTGCTATCACTAGGGATGGGTCAATCTGACATTCTTTTTGTGACAAAAGAAATCGCGATTTACGATATTATCGCGATAATCAAAATCCATTATCCTGGGGTGGAACATTTGTCAAAAAATTGCTGATCTACAAGCTCACAACGCGTCGCAAAGTTCCTTTTACCAATTATAGAGGGTTTAAGTGGTACCGGATATGCAGCTTGGCAAATAAAAGGTGAATTGATCCCAGTGCATGACAGAGGACAATATCACAATAAATTAACGAGTGTTTTTTTATCACGATAAACGATAATATCGCGTATCGTCCCATCCCTAGCTATGACACGTTTGGAGCGGTTGTGGCTGACCTGTAGCTCTCTGTTGTGGTTCTCGCAGAGCAGCTGCATGAGTCGCAGGATGGGTTGCATGATGGTGATGAGGACGCTCATCTCGCCCTCCTCCTGGCCCTTGTCGGCGGCGGGGGCGACGGCGGAGCCCTCGGCGGCCGCTTGGTGCTCCTCTGCCTCGGCCTCTCGCCGGTAGGTGGTGAAGGCCTTCTTGGTGACGGCGGCGGCCTCGACCAGCTGCTCTTTGACCTCTTCTGTCACCACGGCGACCACGGGTACGTCTTTGACTGGACAGGAGAAAAAATGCCACCACGGGTTATTGGGTGACCGCAATGTCTGTGATGGGATTTCCTCAGCAGGCATGTGCACACATAAGACATCAAAGGGGGCTAGAGCACCTGCCCTTTTACCCGTCTGTAAAAAGTGCCCTCTTCAGACCATGAATAAGTACCAAAAATAGGTCGGAGGTCTGCTAATCAATATTTTCACCAAGAGGCCCTTTTAGAAATTTCAGCCCCTGCCTCTCTAAAATTCTCTGCACGTCCCTGTTCCTCAGAAGAGGGCAGTCAGATAATGGGTGGGTGATACTATGATAAATGAACCAACTATTGCCATGTGTACACCATGGACATCCCATCCCCCCCCCCCCCCCCCATTTGAAAATAAATACCAGGGACCCCCATAAGAGAGGATTTTTACAGTTCTAGCAGTGTTTCTCAACCATTTTAGACAGTTTGACATGCATTAGGCTACGGACCCCCATTTAATGGCATTTCTGGGACCCCAATTGATATTGTAAAATCAATGGTACTTTAACTACTTTAAATTATTATTGAATGGAACCAAATGGACCCCTTTGTTACATACCCGTAAGGGTCCATTTGGTTCTTAACTATCATTTAGCTGGGGACCCCCTAGAACTCCCTCAAGGAACCCTGGGGGTCCCCGGGCCCCACTTTGAGAACCAATCGATTAGCTCATATCCAGGGTAATAATTGCCTTCCCCAGGGTCCGCTAGCAGGGTTGTGAGTGGAACTATTCCCTTCCCCAGGGTCCGCTAGCAGGGTTGTGAGTGGAACTATTCCCTTCCCCAGGGTCCCCTAGCAGGGTTGTGAGTGGAACTATTCCCTTCCCCAGGGTCCGCTAGCAGGGTTGTGAGTGGAACTATTCCCTTCCCCAGGGTCCCCTAGCAGGGTTGTGAGTGGAACTATTCCCTTCACCAGGGTCCGCTAGCAGGGTTGTGAGTGGAACTATTCCCTTCCCCAGGGTCCCCTAGCAGGGTTGTGAGTGGAACTATTCCCTTCCCCAGGGTCCCTAGCAGGGCTGTGAGTGGAACTATTCCCTTCCCCAGGGTCCCCTAGCAGGGTTGTGAGTGGAACTATTCCCTTCCCCATGGTCCCCTAGCAGGGTTGTGAGTGGAACTATTCCCTTCCCCATGGTCCTCTAGCAGGGTTGTGAGTGGAACTATTCCCTTCCCCATGGACCTCTAGCAGGGTTGTGAGTGGAACTATTACCTTCCCCAGTGTCCCCTAGCAGGGTTGTGAGTGGAACTATTCCCTTCCCCAGGGTTGTGAGTGGAACTATTCCCTTCCCCAGGGTTGTGAGTGGAACTATTCCCTTCCCCAGGGTCCCCTAGCAGGTTTGTGAGTGGAACTATTCCCTTCCCCAGGGTCCGCTAGCAGGGTTGTGAGTGGAACTATTCCCTTCCCCTAGCAGGGTTGTGAGTGGAACTATTCCCTTCCCCTAGCAGGGTTGTGAGTGGAACTATTCCCTTCCCCAGGGTCCTCTAGCAGGGTTGTGAGTGGAACTATTCCCTTCCCCATGGTCCTCTAGCAGGGTTGTGAGTGGAACTATTCCCTTCCCCATGGTCCTCTAGCAGGGTTGTGAGTGGAACTATTCCCTTCCCCTAGCAGGGTTGTGAGTGGAACTATTCCCTTCCCCAGGGTCCTCTAGCAGGGTTGTGAGTGGAACTATTCCCTTCCCCATGGTCCTCTAGCAGGGTTGTGAGTGGAACTATTCCCTTCCCCTAGCAGGGTTGTGAGTGGAACTATTCCCTTCCCCAGGGTCCGCTAGCAGGGTTGTGAGTGGAACTATTCCCTGACCTTTCTTGCGCGCTGCAGGTGTGTCTTTGTCAGGCGGCTCCTCATCCTTCTTCTTGCTGCCCAGGTCACTTGTGTTGACCGTCACCGTGGCTTTGATCTCCTGCTGGGCCAGCTTCATGCGCTCGTAGAACACCTTGAAGAACTTCTCCGACTTGTTGTCACTCGTCAAACGTATGAAGAATGACCGCTGGAGGTTTGAAAAAACAAAACAAAACAAGGTGTTTCAGCCACTTTTGAGTGATTTGAATCATTTTATTTTGACATAGGATACATCTGATCTTGGATCTCTGCTGGAATGTGAACTGCTCCAAACACATGTATAAATGCACTTGCCATCCGGGGCACCTAGGCTGCTAATTCAGCCTGACAGCATGTCGTGGGTTCGATTCCCGATCCAGACGACCTTTGCTGCATATGATATCACTCCACCTCTATCCCTGTCAGTCTACAGTATACTATCAATAAGCAATAAAAGAAATACCTACCAGTAAATGCACTTGATAACAAATATATAGATAACAACTAGTGCACTTCTATTCTACTGTATACAGTACAGTATATTCAAGTTTCCCACTAACCAAGGCTCAATGCCTGATGAAGAAGGGTCAGGCAAATTGTGCACACATAGACATTAAAGGGTCAGGCATGTGCACACATAGACATTAAAGGGGGCTTGAGTCCCTGCCCTTTTACCCACCTGTAAAAAGTGCCCTCTCCAGACCACGAATAAGTACCGAAAATAGCCGACCTCCAAGCTCACAACGCGTCGCGCTGAGCTTGGAGGTCTGCTATTTTCAATATTTTCACCAAAAGGCCCTTTTAGAAATTTCAGCCCCTGCCCTCTCAAACATCCTCTGCACGTCCCTGAGAAGGGTAGTAAAAAAACTAGACCAGGTCAACCTGGTTGTGCCAGACCCCCTGTCTGTCATCATCATTTATGACATCATGCCTTTTGTAGGCATGTCATCATCATGTCATCATCATATATACCCTTTATATAGAAAACCCGGACCGACATTTGCTTATGTAGGCCTACCCATTTCATGGGTCTGGCAACTAGACCAGGTCAACCTGGTTGTGCCAGACCCTCTGTCTGTCATCATCATTTATGACATCATGCCTTTTGTAGGCATGTCATCATCATGTCATCATCATATATACCCTTTATATAGAAAACCCGGACAGACATTTGCTTATGTAGGCCTACCCATTTCATGGGTCTGGCAATCATAGTATTCAATAAAGCTGACCTTAAGGTGATACTCTACTCTCACTCTTTTTATGTGACAACCAACCAAAGGACAAAACACACCATACATGGCTACAATTAAAATATTCTTATCAGCCAACTATAGGCATGTTTCACTACAGTTCCGGATTTTTCCTGCAAAATAATTAGCATAATCATTTTCAACTTGCCGGGAGTTTTGTTTTTTGGGTGTTTTCACATGAGCAAAAATGCTGGCATAGCCATAAAATACATTGTTTTCACTAAACCATTGTCGCGGTATAAAGGTCTGTGTTGCCAGACTTTGCGAGAGAAATAAGCAACCAGGTGTAGGAAAATAAGCCCCAAAAAGTGATATTATATAAGCCACACAAGCAATTTAAAACTATAAGCATCGCCACATCAGCTACTTGACAATTACCGATCTAAAAGATCACAACAAATAAAACGCAGCCAGAAACGATCAATATATACAAGCAACTTTACGGAAATCAAGACCATAGTCGCTTATAATTAGCAGACATGGCAACGGAACCAGTGCGCACCACACTGTCTGGGCGCTTGCTCCAGCAGCAGCGACTCACTTCCGTTCGTTCTCTCTCTTTTTCTCTCTCACCAATGGATTTAACAAGTTACAAGAAATATTCTTCATGAAACAACACATGTGAACCTTATGTGTCACATAAGGTTCAGAAAGGATCGCTTATGCAACGTGTTGCACATGTGGGATTGTGGACTTGTTTTTTTTTCTTCACGCGTCACAGATGGATGACCAGACTCGTATTCCTCGACGCTCGCTGCTCAGTAAAACACTTTACGACGAGAAACTATTAACTAATGATGCAGCTCTTTGAGTTGGTAGCTTCCAACTTTCATCACAGCATAGGCCTAATGAGCGCATTGCGTCCCAATCAGGCTATAGAATAAAATAAGTTTGAACCATGAAATGATCTTGCAAGAGATTGTATTTCTCAGCACCCGCGGCCGTAGGCTGGAGAAAGAAATAGACTTCTGTCTTCTGTGTTAGGCCTACATTCGAATGCAATATGGATTATCTAGCCTAATAATTAATCCCTTTATGTAAGGTGAAGCTTTCAATCCTAAATACAATGCTTTAACTGTTAATATTGGCTCCTTGCACGCACCTGCTTGCCCAAAAAAAGTAAAAAATCACGGTATGCCGTTTTCACTGTGGGAAAATTTGTATTCTCCCGGAAATTTGTATTCTCCCGGAACTTTCAGCAAAAATTACTACTAAATTACTACTAATTTCAGACTCCAAAACTTCCGGAACACAAAATAAGTGGCCATTTTCACATGGCGTGAGTTTCAAAATTGCCGTCATTTTTGAAAAAAACTTCCTTAAGTTTGACTCTGTGAAAACGGGGCATAAGTAGCATGTGTGAGGTGAGCAGGTGTGAACCTTGTAATGAATCTGTTGTCAGTTGGATCACTTCTCACTATTCTACTGAGCATTTCTCCACACTCCGTTGACAGCCAGAGGTTCTACAGCACGTGCAGTGGAGTTACATAAGCCTCTTCCACTACTACTGCCAAGGAAATACCCTGTAAGGCTTCACTGTACTTCACTGAGCTCACCTGGGTGTTACACTATCTGTGTCCACATTGCTCTGCTGCAGGGGTCTTCAACAGGGGGTGCGGGACCCCTAGGGGGTCCTCAGAGTTACTACAGGGGGTCCCTCCAAATATTACTCCTTTTTTATATTAACCACTTGAACCCTGGTGTCCATATTCTGAGAACTTTAGCCAAAAATAGCAGATCTACAAGCTCACAACGCCTTTTTGGCAAAGAGCTGTGGTGTAGAGGGGGGAAAAGAGAAGACTAAGTACAGAGTGAAAGGCCAAGTTTATTAAGCATTGACGGTTCAAGTGGTTAAATATCTGAAAACACAAGTTGACATGAATCCAAAATACACTGATGATTGTGCTGTCAAACAATGAAACTATGGAATCTATGAACAGGTTGTGGGGGTCCCTACTTCATCTCTCTCTCAACTAAGGGGTCCTTGGCCTGAAAACGTTGAAGACCCCTGCGCTACTGATTACATACACGAGAATTCATGAGTGATAATTTAACTCTGAAAGTGTACGGATTGGTTACAGATGGACCCTTACACGTCCATTTGATTCCATCTGTCCACTTTCAGAGGTACAAAATGGATAAATTAACACTGGTTATTTACTGTGTATGGAAAAATACGTGCAGTGTGGAGTGCATTGATATGCATATATGGAGATCCCTGCTCTGAGTATCTGACATCACTGTGATGTCACAGTGATGTCAGGGGAACCACAGTGTCAGGCGCCACCCGTCCGGACGGACGTCTACGGACAAGCTGCGACGGTTCTGATAGTAAACTGCGACCTACGGTTGCAATAAAACATACATTAACCACTTTGCCCTATTTTATACCTAGGCTATTTGAAAATAGCCGATCTACAAGCTCACAACCCGTCACATGTGCTATTTTCAAACATTTTGACGCCAACACTTTCATACTTTTAATCAAGTACATTTTGAATTCTGGACTTTTACTTGTAACAGATAATTTCTACATTGCTGTATTGATACTTTTTTTTTTTAACTTAAGTTAAATATGTGAGTACTTTTTCGACCACTGCTCCATTCTGGGGCAAACTGTGGACTTGGGCTATCATAGACCTCGCGACTGTGTGTTTCCCATGGATCTCGGGTCCCGTGGAGCAGCGGAGGAGGAGGAAGGACTTCTAGCCCGTAGGAGTGTTAACACAAAGGGCAATCTTGTTTCAAAAACGCCTGCATGCAAAGTGAACTCATTTTTTTTCTTTTGCCCGCCACAACCGGGCTGGTATATCCTGTCCCATTTTTTTCCCCTCTCTTTGACAATCCCTACTTACATAAGACCTGTAATCAGCTGAGTGGTTATGTAGAGAGAGCACACAGCGCCTCAGCTAAAACACTGTTACATCAGCCCACTGAGGGAGGAGAGGAGGGGAGGGGAGGGGAGGGGGGAAGAGGGGGGAAGAGGGGAGGGGGGAGGAGGAGAGGCGGAAGAGAGGAGGAAAATCCTGTCCTACTTTTTTGGTTGCCAGAGTGGCACGAATCGAGTGCATGGTGTGAAGAGGGAGGGGTTAGAAGGGAAGCGGGGTGTTGTAGAGGCAAACTTATCGCATGCGTGCGTGCATTCTGGGACGTTTCTGAAAGCACGTTATGCAACCTGCCTTAACGGGTTGAGTTCAAATAAGAGAAAGGGAGGAGGGGTGCGGTACATGAATACGGCAACATTATAAATGCACAGTACAGTATAGCAGGGGTCTTCAACGTTTTCAGGCCAAGAGACCCCTTAGTTGAGAAAGAGAGATGAAGCAGGGACCCCCACAACCTGTTCATAGATTCCATATGGTTTCGTTGTTTGACAGCGCAATCGTCAGTGTATTTTGGATTCATGCCAATTTGTGTTTTCAGATATTTAACCGAACCGTCAATACTTTATAAACTTGACCTTTCACTCTGTATTTAGTCTGCTCTTTTTCCCCTCTACACCAAAGCTCTTTGCCAAAAATAGCCGATCTACAAGCTCACAACGCCTCGCAGCACGAGGCGTTGTGAACTTGTAGATCGGTTATTTTTGGCTAAAGTTCTCAGAGTGTGGACGCTAGGGTTCAAGTGGTTAATATAAAAAAGGAGAAAAAAGTTTCTATCACTCAAAGATTTGGAGGACCCCCTTTAGTAACTCTGAGGACCCAGCACCCCCTGTTGAAGACCCCTGCAGTATATATCATAAAAACCTTTTTGAATAAACCGCTATGAAATAGAAGCTTTTACAGATCTAATCTTCCAGAACGCAGCCGCTTAATTCTTGTCCCTACTAGCTGTCCCAAAAGGCGGGAGCACTTGACACTGAAACGCATATTGAGTCATGTGAGTCCATGTTGTTTCCCCCCCCCACTTTCTTTAACGTGGCTTGTTTTTCTGAACCCTGTTTTGAGTAGTTAACGTAATCCTGTTGTAAACAAGACCGGGTCATTCATTGATAGTGATCTGATTAAAATGTCTCAGCTGGGCTTATGCAAGTGGGCAACAAGAGATGGCAGCAGCAGCGCCAGAAAAGCGACTTTATGACATTAGCGCTTTCAAATGACGGGACCTCATGACCGTGGTCATAACAAAGCAATTCCACCTCCCGTTGGTTACAGGGGTGTCGCACCAAATTCTGGGCCCTGGGTACGAGGATTCACTGTGGGCCCCCCATGAATGTTCTTCATAGGGGGAACTGGGAACGCATTATTACGCATTATTTTGTGCTTTAACTATTGAAAAATCGCACCCGTGCGAAGTGAGCGGTGCAAACTAATTCCTGTGCAAATCAGTGTTGACTTGATAGGCATGCATGGCAATATTCTTTTTGTTGTGTATGATGTCAGTCTAGAGGTCTGCTCAGACTATATAAGTCTTTATTGTCATTTCTCATCAGTTAGTTGACCAAGCTACGGATTGTAGCTTGTAAGAGTGTCATAGTGTAATGATAAGTGACCTTATTTACCTCCAGAGAGGCCTCCAGAGAGGCGAGAAGAGGCCAGAAGATGAATATTTTAGTTTTTCAAAGTCTGTAACTTGTATTACCTGCCTATCATTTATAACCTGTAAGATTTTCCACAGTCTGTCTAAAAGTGTGGTTATTTTATCGCTTATAAGTGATATTCATCTAATATAATTTTGAAATTCAAGGTTAGCACCGCTCAATAATTTTTTATGACGTATTTTACGCGGCCTAAACGCGTTATGACGTATTTTACGCGGCCTAAACGCGTTCTAAATCAGGGTGAACCAATCGAGTGCCTCTGTGACTATGACATCATGGACAGATCAACAGAATCGAAGTGTTTCATTGGTCTAGCAAACTCATGTCATCATCATTTGTGACATCATAGTTTTGGTAAAAAAGCGCTCTATAGGAGCGGTTAGCACCGCTCAAAAATAGCATATATACAAGCTTGAGCTTGTAGATCGGCTATTTTTGAAAATTTGCGAAAATTCTTTGAAAAACCTATGTTTCCCATCTCATATTTAGTTCCAGGGACCCCCCAGAAGCAAAATTTTAGTTACAAATGTTCGCTTAAAAAATACAAAGGCCTATATTGAAAGATTTGCACACATTTTCACAACTTTTCAAAAAAATAGCAGATCTACAGAGCTTGTATATCTGCTATTTTTCAATAGCTAAAGTATACAATAATTAAGGCCCCTCCACCTTGGGCCCTAGTAACTCAGTCCCACTTCCCCCCCCCCCCCCCCCTTGTGACGCCCCTGGTTGGTTACATTGCACTTTTGCAAGCACCTGACTGGCATCAATTTGCAGAAAACAACACGAGTGAGAGAGAGAGAGAGAGAGAGAGAGAGAGAGAGAGAGAGAGAGAGAGAGAGAGAGACCCGAGAAAACAGTTTGGTTGCTGTCCTCCCACTGTGTGGAATCAAGAACAGGAACTTTTTACCTACAGTACAAATCACAACACACACAGTTGCACGTAAACCACATTTTCTGGACTTGGGATCGTGCCCAGAGTTAAAACGCGGTATCCAGGGATTCCCAGCGCTTGGCAAAGAAGAACACAGGGACAGTTGTGCATGTTCCGTGTTGTGCTACAGCAGCAAACATCCCCCTGTTTGTGTTTATTTTGAACACACATTCCCTGTTGGACACTCAAAAAGAGTACATTTTCCAAGGGAGATGAGGTGAACATTCTAAGCTTCAGTGGTGTAAAGTATCTAAGTACATTTACTTAAGTACTGTACTTAAGTACAATTTTGAAGTATTTGTACTTTACTTGAGTATGTCCAATTTACAATACATTTACTTCTACACCACTACATCTCGGATCCAAATATTGTACTTTTACTCCACTACAATGAATTGAAGACTTTAATTACTAGTTACTCCGTAGACATAAATCATAATTATTATAAAACATACATGAACCACTTTAGCCCTATTTCATACCTAGGCTGTTTGAAAATAGCCGAACTACAAGCTCACAACGCGTCGCGATAGATCTGCTATTTTCAAAAATGTTGTACTTTTACATTGGTACATTTTGATGCCAATACTTTCATACTTTTACTCAAGTACATTTTGAATTCTGGACATTTACTTGTAACGAAGTACATCTACAGTGCAGTATTGATACTTTTACTTAAGTACAAAATGTGTGTACTTTGTCCACCTCTGCTAAGCTTCTGCTGTCTGACAAAAGGCAACAACATCAAAATAATAATCAACCAAGCGACAGGAACTGTTGCCACAACAACTACAGCTAGCTTCAGGGAGCTTAGCCAAGAAACCGCGCAGTGCAGCAACTTGCTGATTCATTGCCTCAGTCAGTCAGTCAGTCAGCGAGTTAAGAATGCTACCCCAACAACCCTCCCCACACCCCTGAAGAAGCTTAGCCTCCTGTACATCCCACTGTACTGTATGGCCGCTAAGCCCCCTGAGAGCTGACCAAGGGACCATGAGTCACGTACACACTGTGGTGCTCAACCTGCGGGTCCAGACCCCCAGGGGGGTCCCGCGTGATCTGAAGCGGGATATCATCCCCAGATGACAGTGAAGAGACAATTTAAGGAATTCTAATTTAATTTTAATACCTCCAAAAAATAAATAGATTAATAGACCATCACTGCATCCAAATGAATCAACAAAATGATACTATAAAAACTGGCCAAGCATTGAATCAAATAAATAATATAAGAAAGAGTCAAACAATTTGAAACGAGCCGATCTTGTGAGCTTGTAGGTCTGCTTCACAGTATTTATCTATGGAACCGAGTCAAACTTAAATGAAAAGGTCAGCTGAATTCAAATAGCTGATATAGGTTTGAAGTGGTTAAACTGATTTTTATACTATACAGCAGGCCAAGGACCCCTTAGTTTAGAGAGAGATGACCTTTTCATAGATTCCAGAATGTTTGACAATCATCAGTGTATTTTGGATTCATGTCAATTTGTGTTTTCAGATATTTAACCACTTGAACCGTCGATACATAATAAACTTGACCTTTCACTCTGTACTTAGTGTGCTCTTTTTTCCCCCATACACCAAACCTCTTTGCCGAAAATAGCCGATCTACAAGCTCACAACGCCTCGCAGCGCGAGGCGTTGTGAGCTTGTAGATCGGCTATTTTCAGCTAAAGTTCTCAGAATATGGACATTAGGGTTCAAGTGGTTAATATAAAAAAGGAGACAAATAATTCTACCACACAAAAATTTGGAGGACCCCCAGTAGTAACTCTGAGGACCTCTGAGGACGCCCTGTTGAAGACCCTTGCTATACTAACACATCTTGCTGTGGACCCCCCTACGAACCCCCTCAAGGACCCCTTGGTGGTGGTCCCCGGACCCCTTCTTTATATTATGCCCTGCAGGGGCAGCCATGGCGGGCCAGAGAGGGGCCCTCCTTTCAGAAAACAAGGTCACTGCATTCCTCTCCTCCTTCCTTTCCTCTGCTTTCAGCTGCCGCCAGGGCTTTTGGCATCAACAGGGGCGAGTTATGTAAGATCTATTAATACTGTCACCCCCCCCACCACCCCCCTGCTCCGCCCGCCACCGCCGCAGCCCCACCATCACCACCACCACCACCCACCGGTGGTGTAAAGTAACTAAGTACTTTTACTTAAGTACAGTTTTGAGGTATTTGTACTTTACTTGAGCATTTCCAGTTTTCAGTACTTTTACTTCTACTCCACCCACATCTCAGAGGCAAACATAGTACTTTTACTCCGCTACATTTATTTGAAAACTTTAGTTACAAGTTACTTTGCAGATATAAACTATAATATTATAAAACATACATTAATAAGCCCTATTTTATTCCTTGGCTATTTGAAAATAGCCGATCTACATGCTCTGTAGATCTGCTATTTTCAAACATTTTGTACTTTAAGTACATTTTGATGCCAATACTTTTGTAATTTTACTCAAGTACATTTTGAATTCCAGACTTTTACTTGTAAGGCTGCACCCACACCAAAGTACCTATGAGAGTGGATTCCCCGTTCCGCCAATGCGTTTCAATGAGAAAGGAGCGTTTTTTTGCAGAAATCCTCTGCTGGCATGAAACCGCTCCATTCTCATTGTAATGCATTGGCGGAATGGGGAATCCACCCTCATAGGTACTTTGGTGTGGGTGCAGCCTAACAGAGTATTTCTATATTGCAGTATTGATTCTTTTACTTAAGTAAAACATCGGAGTACTTTTTCCACCACTGCCACCCACCACCTTCTCCCTCTCTTCCTTTCTCTCTCTCTCTCTCTCTCTCTCTCTCTCCCTCTCTCACCCTCCTCCTGACAGCTCACTGAGTGACAGAGCTATAGCAGTGATTATTGGAGGGCCGCCGTTGGAGCGGCACGACGACGCACACCAACCATCTGGTATCCACGGAGACCCTGGCTGTGTGTGCACAACAGTGTTAATTTCATCTACTAAAACCGTGGCGAAAAATGTTCGGCGGTTACCTTTTATTTTCACCGGCGAAAAACGAAACAAAAGCTAAATTAATAAAAACTAAGCTCGGATGACTCAAACTATGACTAAATATATTGACACTTTCGTCAACAAATAAAAAACATGTTTAGGTGTGTTAGGAAGTGACCAATGGAGAAGAGATCCAGTAGAACTAAAAGAAAAGTAATTTGGTGTTGCGCTCTGAAAATAGCAGATCTACAAGCTCACACACGTCGTGTTGTAAGCTTGTGGATCGGCTATTTTCAGCAAGTGTAAAATCAGGCATAAGACGCAATCAAGCAGGCACGTGCACACATAGACATAAAAGGCTTGAGCCCCTGCCCTTTTACCTGTCTGTAAAAAGTGCACTCCCCAGACTTATGGTGAAAGAAATGCAAATGCCCTCTTTCCATGCCATGGAAAGTTATTCCCGTTATCTGACGCCGCCACGCCCGAGTTTCCCGAGTTTTGGGCCTTTTTTTTTTTTTTATGTTTTTGAAAAAAAATAAAAATACTTTTAGGCATGATCGCGATCCCAAAATTGCATGTTTGACCGCCATACCAACCCCATCTTTCATACATGGCAGCCATTTGTTTACATTTGAAGATAACATAATGGCTGCTATCTCATGATATGAATGCCTGAACAGATTTCCAGGCAGATTTTTTGGTTTAAAAGCTGTGAACGACGTGCACACACGTGGTGCATGATCTATGCATGGGCGTGCATGATCCGTGCACTATGAATTACATGGAAGTCTATGGAGACTAGGGATGGGTATCGTTCACCTTTGAATCGATACGATACCTTTTTCGATACCTGGGAATCGATACGATACCCTTTTCGATACCATTTTCGATACTTTTTATTTATTATTATCTGCCTTTTTCTATGGGCTATTTTACACACCAAAATAGGTTATTAAGCCAGTTATTCAGCCATTTTCATGTCAAGAGCAGAGAGTATAGACGTTGGATAATCATCATAATAATAAACATTATAGGCTATTGTCGGCCATTTTCCACAGTAACGAGTGTAGCCTACAAAAGCAGTCATTAAACTCTCAGTAGCCCAACTGTTACAGATGCGACCGGCCAGGGGTGCGTTCAAGAGTATCGAAACGAGGTAACGTTCGTTTTTACGCGAACAGTATCGCAGACGATACCCATCCCTAATGGAGACTTGTGACAGCCTGGCACTTTGGCAGCCATTTTAAAATGGCAAGGTATGTGTTAATCAGAGTCATCGATTTAGTCAATTATGAAAAATCTATCTACCTCGTTGATATAAAATATAAGCTTCTAGTCAGCAACTGTTTCTAAATGTGGGTTTTGATATATGTCTGGTTAATTGCCCAGCCCTAGTTCAGGCTGAATGCCACCATGGGATGAGAGCCTGGATGCATCTGTCATCCACATGAAAAACCCACGCAGCCATGCAACCCATCCCGGCTTTGCATGGATTTGTCTCTTTAACTGAAAAGTCCCGTCTCAAGCAAGTTTTCATGCGGTTGGAAGAAGAAAAAAAAAGAAAGAAATACACTAACAGGACGGAGAGAGGAAAACCATGGCTGTTTGACAGCGTTCAGAAACCCCCTCCAACCACCGCGATCCTCGCTGTCAGGAAGAGGATGAAGAGAATGCTTGTGCTGATGACGGCAAAGGGCAAGGCCTCGTATTGCAGAGTAAAGACTATATCGAAAGAGGCTTCCAGGAGGAGGTGTCTGAAAAGTGAACCCGAAACAAGAGGCGGTGGGCGGATAAATCAAAACCCGAAGCGGCTGACGGTGGAAGAGCACAACAGGCGTGCTTATTGAGTAAGAGCCATGGCACCTGTTTGCTTGTTAGGGTTAAAGGGGGCACTGGGAGGGGAGTCTTTTTTAAGAGCTCCTTTGGATAGAGCAGTGTACTCTGTGTGTGTGTGTGTGTGTGTGTGTGTGTGTGTGTGTGTGTGTGTGTGTGTGTGTGTGTGTGTGTGTGTGTGTGTGTGTGTGTGTGTGTGTGTGTGTGTGTGAGAGCACGTGCGCGCACAAGTGAGAGAGTTCAATGGAAAGGTATTTGTCAACGAATACAGTTAAGTCCTGCTCTCATTGAAGATGCTAAACTTGAAAGATATCACAAAGATGACTGCCCATATAAAAGGTTGGGCCAGGCCTCTTTTTAACTGTGTTTTTAACACCGGACACTGGACGCCAGTTGTGTACCAGGCATTGACAGTAAGGCTTGCCCACCTGCCCCCGGCACGTAAATAAAACTTTCGGGCAGGTGAAGTTTGCTTTCACGTTGCCCGACCGGGCAAGTGCTCATTTGAGAGCTAGGCGACGCAACCTCTATAAACACAACACAATATATCTGTCTACCTACTTCAATGTGGCCACAGCGCTCTGTCTTCTGGTTTGTGCAATGTGAAATAAGAGCACTGTTAACCTATAATGTGCTGTTTTTACTGTTGCTACACTTGAAAATATAAAATAACAAGTGTGAAACCATAGACAAATTCAATCATAGTTATTTGATTTTGGGGTATTCAAGGTATGATTTCTTTTTTTATCGCATAGCCCCAAAAAAGTAAAGAAATAAGAGTTAAATTGAGCGGTAATTAAAATCTTACGTATCATTTTATAACGGATGATTTACTTTTCGGGCAAGTGGGCATGACCTTTGGGCAAGTAGAACATGACCTGTACTTGACCGACGGGCAAGTGCCTCTGAGACCTTAGTGTCAACCCCTGTGTAGTGTGCATTACTGGTGTCATCAGACAGTAGACTGCTTGGCTCATTTTCACAGAAAATATGCAGTTTGTAAACTAATCGCCGGCTTCAGCGCTGTTCATCGTGTGTATGTCTGCTCTCTGCATCAGCGAATTAGTTACACCGGGCACTGCTGAGCTCTGTTTTGTGATGTCAAATATCGTCGTTGTTGGGTGGAAACCTCGTATCTCCAAGTTTCAAATTTGTACGTTCTTTCGCAAAGCAAAGCCCTGCTTCATCATACAAGGCCGTCGCACAAAAGTAGTGAAAACAGCAGATCTACAAGCACACAACGCCTTGCGGTGCGAGGCGTTGTGTGCTTGTAGATCGGCTGTTTTCACTAGTTTAAATCATTTTTAAAATGATAAATGCAAAACCAATGATTGTGGACATAAAAGGTTTTCACCCGACAACAACGATATGTAGCAGCGTGAGCTGTAAATGATCTACTTTACTTTTACAGACAAATTCTGCTCTATATGGCCCGGCCTTCGGGCCATGCTATAAAAACACAGCTTGAGAGAAAAGAAAAACCAGAACATTGTCTGCGAGGGCCAGTAGGCCAATAAACAAAGCTCTATAGGAGAGTATTCTGGGTGACTAGCCTGCGGCCATCGCTGCCCACTGCTGCTGCTGTAGTGTTTGTATCAGCTTCCAACACAGCCAGACAGCGTGGGCAGCACAATCTGACTGACCATCTCACCTCTCTCTGCTGGCTGGCCCACAGTAAGAACCAGCTGAAGGGAGACATTATTAGACATTAAACATGAAACATTCAAAGACAGAATTATGCTTTGTAAACCAATTTTCGCAATTTGGGTTTATATGTGAAAACACAGTCACAGCAATTATGTTTCAAGCAGCTGTAAAGCACTGTTGGACTCACAATTCCATTTCCCCCCAAAACACGCATGCACACGCGCGCGCACTCGCAAGCACACACGCACACACACACACACACACACACACACACACACACACACACACACGTGCACGTGCACGCGCACACACACACACACACACACACACACACACACACACACACACACACACACACACACACACACACACACACACACACACACACACACACACACACACACACACACACATACACACAGACACACAGTGGAGTGGATGTACCAATCCAAATGTTGTTGTAGTCTAGATATATACATAGTACAACTTTTCTTATCTACAGTAGTTATACATATATATTAACGTGAAGTCAAGGATCCACAAAAGTGGAAAAAGCAGCACACCAAAAGTTAGTTTTAACCTACTCTGAAGAAGGCTTTACACCGAAACGCAGTGTTCAGCGTTTAGAATAAAATGGAACTTAACGTCTGAGCCTGTCCTGCATTTTCATTTTGGTGTGCTGCTTTTTCCACTTTTTGTGGATCCTTCAGTTCAGTTGTACCTAGAGCTAAGCACCCACTGCCCAAATCAGTGGCAGCAATCAGAGGAAGCGCACCTGTTCTCTTCTCCTTATCTATATTAACGTGAAGGTCAGACAATTTGCAGACAATTTGACCTGTGCCCCAGTATATGCAGTACCAGTTAGGGAAAGCCCCTAACTGGCTACCAGTGACCATCCCTAGAGAGGGAAGACACGCTGGCCTATTCAGATATCTATTCTCACACAGCATGCAGGGGGCAGGCTGGCATAAAGCTGCCATGCCAGAGGTGTGCCCTGGCCCACTTCCTGCTGTGAAACTAAAGCCCATTTATACTCGGCTGAGTGCTGGTGTCGCGCACCGGAATTATAGCCGCGATCTACAAGCTCTCAACACATCGCAATTTGAGATCGTCGATCGGCTATTTCTCTGCGTGTGACACGGCCCGCGACCGAGCACAAACCCCGCCGTAACTCTCTTCCCGCGCGGCTGGCTGCCAAGTCCGAATAATCCTGGCTTCTCGTCTTCCCTCCCTCCCCTTATACCCTCGTGCAGCCTTTCCCAGAAAATTGTGTTGGCTTGGCTACGGCTCTGGTATTACCTCGAAAAACAAACAAACAAAGTGTTTGGAGAAAATCCGTAGGACATGTTTTTGTCCTGCTTTCCATTTGGACAACAAGAAGCCCTCTGTCCTCCGACGAGGCACGCAGCCCAAGTGTTACGTAAGAGGGAGAAATGTGATGCGTCTGCTGATATGTTTTAAATTCGCCCTGGACCATACGTGATCCTCCGCAACAAAGCATGCTGCTTGTCCCCCGGAGGAGAGGAAAAACACCTCGCTGAAACGTTGCAACGGAAGGCTTTGAAGTGCTGCATCCTCCTCCCTTGTTTAATGCGGGCCAAATAACAAACCACCCTGGCTATAAAGCTTCCTACCAGCCAGTTATCTCCCTCAAGATCACACATAGGAATTAGAAGTCCAAGGACACAGAGGAATTGTGATCAATAACAATATGAATAATTGACATAATCGTAATTATTTTGTCATAATCGTCATTATCGTTTACATGAAAATAATTCATATATTTTCAAACATTTTCAAAAAATAGTGGAAATAGCAGATCTACAAGCTCACAACGCGCCGCGCTGTGACGCGTTGTGAGCTTGTAGATCGGCTATTTTCGACTATCAATGTTCTTTTTTTAAGAATAAAGTTGTCAAATATGTCAGTAATTTCTTTGTATATTGAGGTTATGTGTCATATCTATCTACCATGTGCAACTTCAAAGCCTAAAAGCCAAACAGAAATGTAATTGTCAACGACAATTAAAGCATTAAGCGCAATTATTTGAGTGACAACTAATCATCATGTGAAATGTCATAATCGTGACAGCCCTAAGTTCAAGGACACTCTCATCAATAACAATATGAATCCTCTCACCCTGCAGGCAAATACTTTGTATGGCACAATCGCTGTGACTAATAGCAGTAGTTTTCCCTGATCTAAATACCCTTCTCACACTTCCTTGTGAGAAACATTATATAAACAAAAAAAAAATACAAAAACGTCTAGTATCCTTGCCTGGGCTTGGCAACCACAAAAAGACAAAGGTGCCGTTGTGCTAACTGAATGGGATGTGCGAGAAGGAACAAAAACAACCACACCCAGTAGACATGTACTCGCCAGGCTTCCACCGACACTGGCCACAAAGTTACAACTCTCGCCTGACCTTCAGATGTCCATCAGCAGCACACAGAGTACACAGTGGGCGTATAAACTCATGCACCCAGAGGACTACTGAGGGTTGCACTGTCTGTTCTCAAAGCTTTTGATTTCAAAGACCCTCATAACAATGGATCGGTGCATAAGGCTGTCACGATTGCTACATTTTACGTGACGATTAATTGTCACTCAAATAATTTGCGATTAACGATTTAATTTCACAGCGCGGCCACCGAGTGCCACGCTGCGAGCTTGTAGATCTGCTATTTTTGAAAAATCGTAAAAAGTCTTTGAATATTTCAAATCCTTCTAAGGTTTTTTTGGAAAACCTACCTGTACTGTATGTTTCTATGTCAGTGGTGCTAAAACTTTTTCATGTGAAGGACCCCCAAAATGATATGTATTTGGCCACAGACCCCCATCTGAAAATATTTAGTTCCAGGGTCACCAGAGGCAACATTTTAGTTACAAACGTTCGCTTAAAAAATACATATATTCAAAGATTTGCACACGTTTTCACGACTTTTCAACAATAGCAGATCTATACAAGCTCGCTGTGAGCTTGTATATCTGCTATTTTTCAAATAGCTAAAGTATAAAATAATTAAGGCCCCTCCACCTTGGGCCCTAGTAAAGCCCTTTGCACACAGGCGCGTTTAACCGCACGGATAAAACGGACAATTTCATTTTTTTTAAAGAAAACAATGATTCTCTATGACCTCATGCACACCGGCTCCGAATTAGCCGTGCGACGAGTGGCTGCGGCCGTGCGTTTTTTTCTCGATCAAACCCAGTTCGATTCGTGCGTCTTGTCGCATGCGGTAAAAAACTCATCACTCCTTTTATGACTCCTTTTTGGAACCGCAGCGCCGATTCCGCACAGCCTTGCACACCAAATCCAATGCGTTTTATTCATGCAGCAAACAAAAAAAACGCAACTGTCCTGTGTGCAAAGGCCTTAACTCAGTCCCCCCCCCCCCTTGTGACGCCCCTGTGTGTGTGTGTGTGTGTGTGTGTGTGTGTGTGTGTGTGTGTGTGTGTGTGTGTGTGTGTGTGTGTGCAGCGGGTAAGGGGCTTTGATTGCACGTGACCCAGTTAAGGAGTTCAGGTGGAATGTCAGGAGTCACTGTGCTCTAGGCATTACTCACGCAGGCAGGCAGGGCAGGCAGCCTCTTATGTAACAGACATCATGTGAGCGCCTTTGTGTACACTGTCTGTGGGAAGCCAGGTAGCAGCGCTATGCAAATATACGAGCCTATTATGCAAGGCACCTAGTTTATGCAAGAAACACACACAAGCAGGCCCACGTACACAGAAAACGGCACATGAATCAGCACGCGCACGTACACAGAGACACGCACACACACACACACACACACACACACACACACACACACACACACACACACACACACACACACACACACACACACACACACACACACACACACACACACACACACACACACACACACACACACACACACGTTTACAAGCACACATTCACATACCGTTGCTGTCAGACAGAAACTTTGTCCATATTTCAACTTTTAGCGTTTTTCTTTTTCTCCCCGTGATGTAAATGAATAACCTACTTCGTCAAACTACAGTGTCACACAACAGTGGCAACAATAGGCCATCTACGGGACAGTGTTGTGAGCTCCTAGACTTTTTTTTTGCTTTTGAAAGTGGTAAATATCTACCAATGAAAAGTATTAACAAGAGCTTGTGACAAAATAATAACTAAATCCTTTTTTTTCTGATTTTCTGAAAACGAACAGTTTTGGACATACAAGGTTTCCATCTGACAGCGACGATATCCATACCCACGCAAGCACACTCACACACACAACGCACGCCCGCGCAAAGCCGGGATAATGAAATTGCCCTGCAATCAGCATAGGCTGCTCCCCTCTCAACCTCGCCGTGAGGTTAGCAAAGATTGGCGTTGCCGTAGCAACCTGGGGCTGGCAGTGGGGAGGCGATGACGTAGGTCGGCTGCAGAGAGCTTGGTCCTCACCCAGCCCTGTGAGCCAAGCTCAACTCCCTGTTCCCCTCACACTCCCATCTACCACCCACACTCACCTTCCCTTTCTACCGGGAAGCTTTCCTACCTGTGGGACACAACTCATGTACCACCAAGTTCAATCAAATCGCAACACAGTGCCAGTTTTCTTTAAACAATGACCCAAAGCCCCAACACCAGGGGTGGGCATTTAGTTAACTTTATGAACTTAAGTACAAATACATTGGACATAAAAAAGACAATAAATAAAATACTAGTCATTAAGGGTGACGTTTACATGTTTGGAATTGTAACAGCTGAAATCAATAATATATCAATATTATTAACCTGCAGACTAAATCATGTGAAGGTGCGGGCCGCATGTGGCCCCCAGACCGCCAGTTGCCCATGTATGCCCTACAACACGGACAACTGTACATTTATTGTTTTCTCATTTGGTAATCCTGGATAAGTTCACTTTACCCTTTTTTGCACTCACCACCGCCACCCCAAGACTACATTTTTGTTTATATCTCAGTCATGCCTTCCTGAATGGACCGTCTTTTCTCATGATGACACCAGGCACGTGCACACATAGACATCAAAGGGAGCTTGAGCCCCTGCCCTTTTATCCGTCTGTAAAAAGTGCCCTCTCCAGACCATGAATGCAGTTTTTATTATGGTGAACGAAATGCAAATGCCCTCTTTCCATGCCATACCTGAAGGCAGCATTCAAGAGAATTTGCATTGTCCAGACTCTCCTGAACTTGAATGTAGTACCTTATGTTGAAAGAATTGCTCTCTCTGTGTACACACTCAGACACACCATGACGTACCTGAATGACGGTGTTCCCGCCCTCCAGCAGTGCAATGGCCAATAGGATGCTCTCCTGGAAGATGCGGTCACTAGTGGCGTTCATGATGAGGTCAATGACCAAGTCGGAGGCCCCTTCCTTATCCAGGTGGCACTGGACATCTGCTAGGTTGAGATCAGCCCGCCCTCCCACTCCGGAGCTGACAACTGTATGTATATGGGCACAGAGCAGGAATTCGTAGACATTATCGTGGGCGTGAGAGAAAAATTGCACAGGGTTTGGCAAATTAATAACACAATTATGCTAGTTAGTGGATTGTTGTTATCTGTGTTGCATTGCAGTACACATTCATGCATAATGTTTCTTTTAGAAAATGTGACCCTGTTGGGAATCAGATTCTGAACTATTTCATAATCAATTTATCAGTGGATTATTTTTACAGGCTTAGTTGGTTACTACATCAAATTAATGCAGACCATAAAACAATGCAAAAAAAGGAAATAAAGTACAAAATGATACTAAATGCTAATTACAAGTTACATCTTCAGATTGCTTAATATGTTACCAAGCAATCAATAATTTTCCCCTTTATAACATGGAACAAAAGCAAGCATAACATTTTTAAGTCGTAAAGAATTACATAATTAGAAATATTTACACGGCACAAAACAAAAACGATTACCACATTAATTTGATTTCTAAAATCTAATTAAATTTCCTTTATTTTGGGTCAACTGACTAATGGATTATTGACCCTAGACTAGAGGACCACTAGACAGAAACACAGCATTAAACCCATTTAGGACTAGAATTATTCAATGCTTTTAAGTTGTCAACCAATCATCAAGGACGATGATACAAGAAAGAAGAAGACTATTAAAAAAATAGCAGATATACAAGCTCACAGCGCGGCACTTTTGAAAAACCATGAAGATTTGTGCAAATCTTTGAACATAGGCCTATATATTTTTTAAAGCGAACATTTGTAACTCAAATATTTGCTTCTGCGGGGGGTCCCTGATACAATATTTTGAGATGGGGGTCCTCCAGGGCCAAATACATATCATTTTGAGGGTCCTTCACATGAAAAAGTTTTAGCACCAGCGACATAGAAACATGATCTTTTTCAAAAAAACCTTAGAAGGTTATTTATAGAATCGGGTCAAAATATTAAAAAGAATTTTCAAGATTTTTCCAAAATAGCAGATCTACAAGCTCGCAGCGCGGCACTCGGTGCCTCGCTGTGAGCTTGTATATCTGCATTTTTTTTTATAGCTAAAGGCCCATTCCCACTGGGCCAGATAACAGATAAAAAAATCTCTTTCTCCAGATATTTTTCCATTCAAAGTGGATGGTAGATACAGATACACATTTTTATCTGTATCTACCATCCACTTTGAATGGAAAAATATCTGGAGAAAGAGATTTTTTTATCTGATCTACAAGCTCGCAGCGCGGCACCGAGTGCCACGCTGCGAGCTTGTAGATCTGCTATTTTTGAAAAACCATGAAGATTTGTGCAAATCTGTGAACGTGGGGGGGGGGGGGGGGGGGGGGGTACCCCCTGATACAATATTTTGAGATGGGGGTCCAGGGCCAAATACATAACATTTTGAGGGTCCTTCACATGAAAAAGTTTGAGCACCAGCGACATAGATCTTTTTCAAAAAACCTTTAGAAGGATTCAGAAGACATTTTATAGAATCGGGTCAAAATATTAAAATAATTTTTCAAGATTTTTCCAAAATAGCAGATCTACAAGCTCGCAGCGCGGCACTCGGAGCCCCGCTGTGAGCTTGTATATCTGCATTTTTTTTAATAGCCAAAGCATAAAATGATGCGCAATAAAAAACGTACCCGCCGGTCTAACTGGGTTAACGTGGCGGGGCACAGCGTTGTGAGGCTGGGTGAACAGGTGCATTCATGACCTATTCCAGTCAGGAGCGCTGCTCTCCGGTCGCCTGGCAACAGCACGGCCTCCGTTAGGCCGAGCAGACGGCTTATATCGTCGCCGTCGGACGGAAAACTCCTATCTCCACGTTTTAACTTTTTATGTTTTTTTCTTTTTTGTTTCGTAAATGAACGCCCCGTTTCATCATACAAGATAGTGTTGCACGGAAGAAGAATAAGAAGAAGCTCGCAACGGCGTCGCATATCGATGCATTGTGAGCATGATGTGGAGCTGCTGTTTTCACAATTAGACCGGGTACGGATCATTATTTTATGCTTTAACTACTGAAAAATAGCAGATATACAAGCTCACAGCGCGGCACCTGCTGCAAGCTTGTAGATCTGCTATTTTTGAAAAACTTGAATTTTGACATGATTTTTACCCGATTTTTTAATCCTTCTAAGGTTTTTTGAAAAACCTATGTTTCTATGTCAGCAATCTGGCTAGCCATCGTCAAAGAAAAGGTCCTTTTCACTGGAGCTCAGTTAGTCTGTTCTTGAGAGACTACAATGTCATGTGAAGGACCCCAAAAATGATATGTATTTGACCACGGATCCCCCATCTCAAAATATTTCGTTCCAGGGACCACCCAGAAGCAAAATTTGAGTTACAAACGTTCGCTTTAAAAATACATATATTCAAAGATGTGCACACATTTTCACGACTTAAAAAAAAAATAGCAGATCTACAAGCTCGCAGCGCGGCACTCGGTGCCGCGCTGTGAGCTTGTATATCTGCTATTTTTCAATAGTTAAAGCATTAAATAATTCTAGGCCTAAAATGGCTTAAAAAGTAACGGTTTCAGACATACAAGGTTTTACGCCCAGCAGCAACGACATGTTCAGGGACAGAGACGGAGGTCTAAGTGCTTCAATGAGGACACGGCCACGGTGGCCAACAAGAACATATTATTATTCTCCATCCTCAAAACCACGGGAGGTGAACAATGAGTCACATCATTGATTGAGGGTCTGTGAACAGCCCCATGAAATTAATAAAATGACAGCTATGAGCCGCCCAGTGAATTACTCCATGTTTCACATGAGAGGAGGACAGATATATCCAAGTAGAAGGAAACACGCGGATATGAACGAATGCAGTGGTCTTCAACGTTTTCAGGCCAAGGACCCCTTAGCTGAGAGAGAGATGAAGCAGGGATCCCCAGATTCCATATAGTTTCATCATTTGACAGCACAATCATCAGTGTATTTTGGATTCATGTCAATTTGTGTTATCAGATATGTAACCACTTGAACCGTCAATGCTCTTTTTCCCCCTCTACACCAAACCTCTTTGCCGAAAATAGCCGATCTGCAAGCTCACAACGCCTCACAGTGCGAAGCATTGTGAGCTTGTAGATCTGCTATTTTTGGCTAAAGTTCTCAGAATATGGACGTTAGGGTTCAAGTGGTTCATATAAAAAAGGAGAAAAAAAGTTTCTATCACACAAAGATTTGGTGACCCCCCTGTAGTAACTCTGAGGACCCCCTAGGGGTCCCGGACACCCTGTTGAAGACCCATGAACTAATGTACTGCAGACCAGTGGTTCCCAAACCTTTGAGCTCGAGACCCAAAAGATAATTTTTCTCTCCAGGACTCAAACTAGTGAAAATAGCAGATCTACTGTACAGGCTGAAGAGTATAGATCTGCTATTTTCACGACTAAACTTTTTTTTATTTATTTTTTTATTATTATTAGTTTTTTAGCATCTTTTGAAATAATAAATTCTAGGAAACAAACAAAAGAGGGGCTATTGACTCGTCATGACCCATACGAATCTTTGTGAAACACTGCTGTAGACCAGGTGTTCTCAACCTTTTCAAGCCGCGACCTCCAAAATAATCATATTTTAACTGGGGACCCCTCCCACCCTGACGAGCACTAAGAGTTGAGGCATTCGATTTTGTATAACACGGTTCTATTGTGAAAATAGCAGATCTACATGCGTTGTGAGCATGTAGATCGTCTATTTTCACAATTTCTGCATCTAATATATTTGGTCAATGTTTAATTTGTCATTTTAGCGGTATTAAAATGTCCTTAAATTGTCACTTTAGAAATGTGCAGATGTTGGTTTGTTTGCTGTTGAAGTTAATCATCTGGGGACCCCCCAAAATAATTTGGGGACCCCCCGTTGAGAACCACTGCTGTAGACCCATGACAGAAAAGCAAGGGGAATGACAGTTAGACGCACCTGTAGGGGGCCTTCCCTGATGGGCTCCAGTGGTGACTGGACCATTGCTAAACGTTGTGACACTGTCTCTTCTCCCGCCAGGTTTGAAGTTCCCATAGTAGCGATTGACCAGGATCTGCCGGAGGGCTTCTCCCTATCAGAGATAGCGGACATTGGGAGCTACAATACTCAATAACGCTGATCATGACAAAGGAGCACAGTTAGAGGCTAACATCAATGCTATTGAGCCACTGCCCCGTACAAAGTTACAAAAGGTTGTGGAAACTGCTGATATTCTGTTTAGAGTTACGCAAGAGAAAGTGACAAGTCACATGGCTACAACAGGTATTGTTCACAAAATAACACACGTCTCTTATCAGAGATGGTACAGTAATAGTGTATATGTGGCACGATCTATTGTCCCTCCCTCTGTTCCATCTAATACCGCCCTAGGAGTGACCTAAGCCAGTGTTTCTCAAACTTTCAAATTTCGAGGTTTCCCCTTAACTGTGACAGTGTACAAATGGAACCAAATGAACCCTGACGGGTCCATTTGGTTCCATTTGTACACTGCCAGAGTTACAGACATGTATGGGTCAATTTAGACCCCACAAAGGAACCCACAGAGTCCCTGGAATCCACTTTGAGAACCATGGACCTAAGCCGAAGCAGAAGAGGAACACATCATCTCATTTTATTTTACGCACTGACCCCCAAGCCCCGTTGAGTAGGCCTGTTCAAAAGGCCACTCTCCCATAATTCCCAGTTTATCAAGCAGACTGGACCTACTGGGCCCATGATGGCTCAGTCACTCATCTGAACGGTTCAGTGCAGGCTGCCATGGCAATGGGTCCGACATTTCATTGTTCCTACATCCCATTAGTCCGAATCTGGTGAATGCTAACCTGGTGAAAATACTATGCCTAAACCAAATCCTAACCCTAACCTCAGTAAAACTATTCCTAAACCTAACCCAAACCTCAGTAAAACTATGCCTAAACCTAACCCTAAAAGCTTACCCTAACCAAATTAGGACTAATGTGATGTAGGACTAATGAGATGTATGACTTATGGGCAGTCCCCTCAATGCAGAGATTTGATGAGCATCGGTTTTCCTGTCAGCTGCAATAAATACACCCTTATCCGCAGTCTGTTAGTAAGCAAGAGTGGTGTGAGCGGCCATGCCAGGGAAGTGTGACTGGGAGGGCTCCAGGGAATGTGTGTGTGTGTGTGTGTGTGTGTGGTTGGTGGGTGGGGGGAGGCCAGAGCAGACCAATCCAAAGGCAGATTGCTAGGTACAGTTACCTACCCTCCTTTGGTCCTCCAGTTGCTTCTGGGGTTGGTTAGGATCAAGCTCCTTAAAGGTGAGGTAAGTTAGCAGAAAGCATAGGATCAAATAAAAAAGGGGAGGCTGTTAATACAGTGCACATTAGTGTCTCTTTCATGCAAGCATGCAGGGAACTGGGACAGGTTACATCATGCAGGTAATGGAGCAGGTACTGTACTTATGTCAGGGTTAGAGTGTGGCTGGGGTTACATAATAACACTGTATACATATTATACACACTGTATATTACATAACGCAAACCACACTAGTGGTGGGGAAATAACTCAATACTTCTCATTAAGTATCAATACTGCAAGAAATACTGTGTTACAAGTCCGGAATTCAAAGTGTACTTGAAAATTGACTTAAAAGTACCAAAAGTGGAAAGTACTCATTATGCAGAAAGTCCAATTTCACAAGTTTTCTAATGGATAAAATGTGTACAAATCTTTTGGGAATATAAAATGTATGTAGGGGTTGAAGTGGTTACTGTGTGTTTTGCAATAGTAATAAAAAATCTACAAGATAACTGCAGTGGTGTAAAAGTACAATATTTGCCTCTGAGAGGTAGTGGGGTAGAAGTAAAAAGTATTGGTAATTGGAAATAACACCTCAAAATTGTACTTAAATACAGTCCCTGAGTAAATGTACTTTACACCACTGCATACCGGTATATACATACAAAAAAATAAAACACTAATTACATAAGGGAACGATTGGGCTGCCAGCAGGAAGAAATACAAGCCATGAGAGAGTGAGTTAGAGGAAGAGGGGGAAAAAAAGAAAGAAAGAAAATGGAGCCCTATCCAGGTTACATAATGGAGCCAGTGCGCTACTGACACACTATAAGCCCCGATGTTCCAATCTGCCATGGAAAAACACCTCTCCATGGCTACAGAAACCCATGCTGACAGATGGTCAGGAAACTGGGCTTCGTTCAAAAACCATGGGGTTGGATGGGAGGGTGAATGGAGGAATGGAGGAGGAACGATGGATGAATGGAAGAGGGGAGGGTAAAGACGGACGTCAAATGCGTAGTCGATTTCCAAGTTGCGTGCGCGCGCGTGTGTTTGTTCTGTATGTGTGTTTGCAGGGGTGTCACAAGGGTGGGAAAAGTGGGACTGAGTTACTAGGGCCCAAGGTGGAGGGAGCCTTAATTATGTTTTACTTTAGCCATTGAAAAATAACAGATCTACATGAAAATGTGTGCAAATCTTTGAATATAATGTATGTATTTAATAATTATGTATTTTTTAAGCAAACATTTGTGACTCAAATTTTGCTTCTAGGAGGTCCTTGGAACTAAATATTTTGATTGAATTGTCACGATAAAAAAAAAAGCAGATCTACAAGCTCGCAGCGCGGCACTCGGTGCCACGCTGTGACCTTGTATATCTGCTATTTTTCAATAGTTATAGCACCCAGGGCCCAGAATTTGGTGTGACATCCCTGGTGTGTGTGTGTGTGCGTGCGTGCGTGCGTGCGTGCGTGCGTGCGTGCGTGCGTGCGTGCCTGCGTGCGTGCGTGCGTGGTGTGTGTTTACGTGTCACACATTTTTGGCAAGGCCCAAAATAGAGGAAAGTTCTAGATAAGCGAGTGATGACTAAGATGGGGCCACAAGGGCAATGGAATGAAACTATACACTGTAGGAGGCGGCATGATCTGTGATCAGCAACGGACCATATTGGTGTGCAGAGAGGGCCAATATGGCTGTTGAACACACCTCAGTGGGGACCTCGGGCTCAGGTGGAGGTGCCAGCTGAGTGGAAATAAAAAGTTACTGTTAGTTGAGGTTCTTAGATGGCAGGTTAGTCATGTTGACACTTGACACTGTCTCTAAGGTCTCTAACTCAGGGGTCTTCAACAGGGCGTCCGGGACCCCTAGGGGGTCCTCCTCAGAGTTACTACAGGGGGTCCTCCAAATATTTGTGTGATAGAAACCTTTTTTCTCCTTGTTTATATTAACCACTTGAACCCTAGTGTCCATATTCTGAGAACTTTAGCCAAAAATAGCGATCTACAAGCTCAGCTGTGAGCTTTTAGTACGTCTATTTTTAGTGTAGAGGGGAAAAAGAGCAGACTAAGTACAGAGTGAAAGGTCAAGTTTATTAAGTATTGACGGTTCAAGTGGTTAAATGTCTGAAAACACAAATTGACATGAATCCAAAATACACTGATGATTGTGCTGTCAAACGATGAAACTACAGTATATGGAATCTATGAACAGGTTGTGGGGGTCCCTCCCTGCTTCATCTCTCTCTTGACTAATGGGGTCCTTGGCCTGAAAACGTTGAAGACCCCTGCTCTAACTGATAACATCTGTGGACATAAATTCTTCTAGAGCAGTGTTTCCCAAACACTGTGTCAGGTCCCACAGAACAGAAATATAAAAACTAAATCCATAAATTTAAAAAATATATATTTTTAACAAGGTCATAAATAGGGCTTTAGTGGTTAATTCATAATGTATATTTTTCTAAGTTTGGGTCCCGGGGATTGTCTTTTGGGAACCCCTGTTCTAGACTGCCGTTGAAGCACATAGCTCTTTGAAGGATCTGGCCTGGCCACAGTTGACCCGGTTACCAGTCATGTGCCTGACAGTAATAAAAGCGCATGATCCAAAAAGCCAAGGGCAGTGACAAAGAGGACAACAAATGTGTTATTATCTGATGTTTTGGTTATACTGTCATGCTTAGTGCTTATTAACTTTGGTTTCATATAATGAATGACATTGTTCCCTAGCATAAACAAATTGTGAACATTGAGCATTATTAACTTAAAGCCTATATACAGTTGAGCCCCCAGGGGTCTATAGTCTATACAAGGCCCCCTCCCCTCTGACTACACAAAATAACTTTGCTGAAAATAGCCCGTCCACAAGCTCACAATCAAGCCCCCAGGACCGCAGAGGAGTATTGAAGATACATAGAAGCCTAGAGGCCAAATCTGGTCTTCCACAAGACTTCCACATTTAGGACGCTAATCGTCTGAAATGGATGATGACCAGTCCAACACTGATGCAAAATGTCAGTTAAATCCTCAGTGTTAGTTTAACTCTGGGGCTGTAAAAGTAGACTGTTACTAATACCAATACAGTGCGGTATTATACACAAACTATGGGGAACCTTAAAACCAAACTAATTTTAACATGCTCAGGAAAAAAACATGCACTGAAAATCAAGCTCAAGCTCATTTAAAAGCTCATGCAAACAAGGTCATGCAAGTTGGATTATCGTTATCATCATTATCAAGACAGCCCATAGATTAAAAGAATTTTAAGACACAAAGGTGCATTGCGTTTGCATTAGTGTCTGATGCCCTACAATGGATGGACAGACATTTCCAGCGATTACAACTTATTACTGGGACTTAGAATAGCACAAGACCAAACCCACAACCAGTCATGATAGCTCAGGTTGAGCAACTGTGTGACTGGACAGGAATCTCCCTTTTATCAGGTCTCTGTTTAAGTCAACACATTGATTTCCACAGGAAAAGCACGTAATGCACACAAACAAGACCGGAGTCTTCTTCTAATTCAATTTGAATGTTCAAGGTAACGAAGGAGCTTTGAAGTCTGACTTTAGTGGTAAAGCATGATAATCATCATCTTCCTATTCTGACCTAATTTCCAACCTTAATCTATGGAAACCACCCAATGCTCTTATGTATAAAATGTTCAGCTCACAATCCAGCTGGACCCCTTAAACGCCAACATGGTTACCAATTGCCATTTCTAACACACTGGATAGATGCTATGGACAAGAGCATATGGAAAACAGGAGGTTGTTGGAAGTTGTCTGCCGGACGTTGCCAAAAATGAGGCCGTCTCACAGCATTAACAACCAGCAATAACCAAAAAGCATTTTCCTCCTCTGAATTTCCACTTCTCTTGGCAACAGGTCTCAGGACAAGGCATCAGAGTGCGGTCAACTTTGCTCAAGTCTCCAAGTCTTAAGTCTTGGGGCACAAGCCTGAAATAAAGTCCAAAAGCTACCAAGTCAATTTGGTCTAGTCTCAAGTCTAATGTAATGTATGAGTTGAAACCAGTACCAATTTAAAGGTCTTATGACATCATATTGTATTATTCTTTATTTTGAGGATTTAAAAACCTGAACTTTCAACATTCAGTGGATTTTCTGCAATCTGTAGTTTTTTTAATTACTAGACTCAGAAAAGTGAGTTAATTTGCCTCTGGACGTACACATCATCATCCAGGGGAGGGTGTGGTTGAAGGGGAGGGTGAACGCAACAACCAAAGTGGTGAATGGTAAATGGTAATTAATTGGTGCATTGGACCGATGCAAACACAATGTAAAGTAACAACAAAGGTGATACACCCTCCCCTACAACCACACACTCCCCTGGATGATGATGCATATGTCCAGAGACAAATAACTCACCTTTCTGGGCCTAATTATTCAAAAAACAACAGATTACAGAAAAACCACTGAATGTTGAAAGGTCAGGTTTTTTTGGTGTAATCGAGGTTAGGAAACATGAAAAAAAGCTAATGAAAATTAGCTAATAATAATTAAAAGAAAAATTGTGTCATAAGACCTTTAATATCATAAGTATCCTCTTTGTTATGCAATGCAACAGTGCCATTTTTACAACATATTTTCCAGTTAGGAAGTTAGAAACCATTTCAAGTAATCAAAGTTCAAGTGCAAGTCTCTCTAGATATTCCCTACATACATCAAGTAACGTCTCAAGTAAATCAAATTGTGACTTGAGTTGGACGACTCAAGTCCAGGAGGTCAAGTGTAACTTGACTCCCCACATGCAGGCTGCGTGTGGGGTGTCAGCGGCAGTCACTCCTTCCTTCTGCTTTGGATTATATAACCTGGCTCTCCTAGTGAGAATACCCGTCACCAGCACCCTGGGATCCCCTGTTCATTCTGTTCATCTAAGCACGCACACACACATACGCACGCACACACACGCACACCGAAATGTGTTCGAACAATGATTCCAGAAAATTAAAAATGCATGAGAGGCCCCAGTGCCAGGATGGCACAGCGCCAGGGAGGCAAGCCTAAAAATAAGAATGTCTATAGAGAGAAAGGACTTGTTTATAGTGTTGGCTTGTTTAGTTCAGTCCTGACAGCAAGACAAGAGCATGCACATCAGGGGCAGGGCCTCAAACGTTAACAGGTGCTTGGAGGGGGCAAGTGAACCCGCACACACACGCACGCACGCACGCACACACACACAAACCCCAACTCCAATTCACCCCACCTTTCCCTGGCTCGCTCTCTTGCCAACACTGCCCGGGGCAAGGCGTGGCACTATAACAGCGTCTCCCGGTAAACAGCCCCACTGCACTTTTATTAGCAATTACCACTGAAGGTCACACATCAGTGGAGAGGCTGAAATTCCAGGGCGAGGAAAAAAAAGAAAGAAGGAAAAAAAACAAAAAAAAACAGGAGTGCTGCTTCTTATGTAAGCACCGCTTGAGAACTGGCAGGAGTCCAAGAATCGTGCAGCACTGAGGTGGAGAAAGTGGGACAGGGCTGCACGGGCCCGTGGAACGTCTCCAGCCCCCCCTGTTGGCTGGGAAGAATAACACCAGCCCCTGCATTGCCTCACGTCACCCACAGGAGCAGACGAGGGGATACATGAGGACAAACAGAGACCGACTGAGGCAAACTGGCGGAGACCCAGATGGGTGTGGCAGTGCCTGGGTTGAGTTGTAGCCTGGCACGAACAGAAAACACCGCGGAGGGAAAGGGGGGGGAAAAGCCGAAAGCGTGGCAAAAAAAAAAGAAGGATAAAACGTATTGAGCTGGAACAAGCTATGGGAAATGAAAACGTAAAGGAAGAAAAAGCACAGATGTGATCGGGAAATGAGACACGCGGTAGAATCCGGAAACCTAAAACAGGTGCTCAACAAATAAAAATATAAATGCCTGTTTGAAAAGGAAAGCAATGAAATGAACAGTGATTAAACAAGAGCTACTAGTCTACAGGGTAATAAAAGTGGAAAGCAAACGCCGCAGGGCAAAATGACAGGAGACGACATGAGAAAGGGACTGTGGGAGAGAGCAACAGAACGTTGGGGAGAATGTGTCAGGGCAGGTGAGGTGACGGTAGTGGAGTCTGGATAATGAGGAGATTGTGATCAGCTGGCACGGACACAAACGCAGAGACGTGCTTACACAGGCAGCAAGTAGACACACAGATATATGTGGACTGCCACCCTCTCCCTGCATAGAAATCATCTCGCTTACATAACCCCAACAAGGAACTTATTGTCGGCCTTAAAGCCATATTATCTCGCCGAACTCTGTTACATCACCCGCTATATACGACACAGATATCATCCTTCTCTGACCCGCCAAATAGGGATGGGACTTATTAAATGTATCGTGATATCGTCCTCCGTCATGCACTGGGATCAATTCACCTTTTATTTGCCGAGCTGCATATTAGGTACCTCTTAAACCCTCAATTGGTAAAAGGTACTTTGCCAAAAAAGGTACTTTGCCAAAAAATAGCCGACCTACAAGCTCACAGATCTACAAGCCCTCTTAAATCCTCTATAATTGGTAAAAGGTACTTATAATATACATACTTGATACAGTCTTTTTTTCACTCTCTATCAAATGTCTTTTCCAAAAAATAGCTGATCTACAAGCTCACAACGCGTCACGTTGTGAGCTTGTAGATCTGCTATTTTTGGGCAAATGTTCCGCCCCAGGATAATGGATTTTGATTATCGTGATACTATCGATTTCTTTTGTCACAATAATCGTGATATGACATTTTCATATCGTCCCATACCTACCGCCAACCCTGAGTGGGGACCCTTTTTTTCCCCCTACAGAAGCAACACATGCACACACGGGATAGCACACGAAAGCCTCGCCAGGGATGCTACAGCACGACCAAGCTTAACACAGGAGCTCTAGTGGGGCGGGTGAAGGCTTGCTTACAGTTATCCAGTAGCTATTTTTGGAATAAGAATAAAAAACAGCTCTAAGGGGGAATGCCGTTCCACATTGTTTAACGCACGCACACACACAAACACCCCAGCAGACAGGGGCATCTGGGGTGAGGAGCAGGCAACCGGGGTGAGGGGCAACCACAGGCATGCCAGGGTCCCTCCAACAGCAGTAGAACTGACATATCATCATTGTCGGGTGGAAACCTTGTATGTCCAAAACCGTTGGTTTTGTATTTATCATTTTAAAAATGATTTAAACTAGTGAAAACAGACAATCTACAAGCACACAACGCCTCGCACCGCGAGGCGTTGTGTGCTTGTAGATCTGCTGTTTTCACTACTTTTGTGCGATGGCCTTGTATGATGAGGCAGGGCTTTACTTGGTGAAGAAACGTACACATTTGAAACTTGGAGATACGAGGTTTCTGCCCGACAGTGACGATGTACTGCATGCTGTCTGTCCCTGAGAGACTGGGGAACGTGGCTGGGATGGACAGCAGCTTGGCAGAGGCTCTCTCCTGTAGCGGCAAGGCCAGAAGAGCAGAAGCATCAGGCTAAACGCTGGGGATTATATAACGGCTATCGCAGAAAGCCCTCGTGAACATCAGGGGCTTTGGCCTTGTTGCCTGTGCCTGGCTATTGCTGGCTGGGACAGAGTGTACCACTGGGGGGCCCTCTTGGGCGCAGGCACGTGCATGAAAAAAATAGAATCCGGCAGGGTACAGTATGCTGCTGTGTTTATGGCTGCGTGAGTGAGTGAGTGAGTGAGAGAGAGAGAGAGAGAGAGAGAGAGGCAGACAGAGGGTGCGTCAGCGGAGGTGTGAGCATGTGTGCATTCTTAAACAGTGCTTATGGGAGGGGCAGCTGAAAGCCACAAAGCCATACTCTGACTTCAGCAGTGTTCCTGCGGAAAGGATGCAGCTGGGGACTTCCATCACTAGGATACGGCATGAAGGGAGGGAGGTGAAGACGGAGGAGTAGAGAGAGAGATAGGGAGCTAGGGGGAGAGAGAGGGAGGGGTGTGTGTGGGTGCATGTGACTTCTTGGCAACAGTGGAAATACCCTTTCCAACTGCTTCTCTCTTTCCCTAACTGATACCACTGTTTACCTCACTCTCGCTCGCTCCCTTGATTTGAGCTCTGCTCTGTGTTTACCTCACGTTCACTCACTCGTCCACCAAATGCATTACTTACTTCCAGTTGTGCGTAAAATCACACAAGTAAACAGAGACATCACTAACTTCAGCGGAGAACATAGATAGCTCCAGTAAAGCCTATAGCAGTGTTTCTCAAACTTTCAAATTTCATGGTCTCCCCTTAACTCTGACAGTGTACAAATGGAACAAAATGGACCTGTTAGGGTTCATTTGGTTCCATTTGTACACTGTCAGAGTTACAGACTTCTATGGGTCAATTTATACCCCCCTAAAGGTACCTCCCTGGAATCCACTTTGAGAACCACTGGCCTATAGAAAATGGACACACTGAACTAATCTAAGCTATATTCTAACATATACACGTTACACACATATACTGTGTCATTCTATGCTGTGGATAACACATTGCGCAATGCGTGGAGTCAGACTGATAATGGAACTAATCACGTTATGCAACCTTCCGGGAATAGTAAACACTTTTGATTATGATAGGCATCACCTGACATCTGTCATCAGTCAAAATGCGGTCAGATCACCTTTCACTCACCAACCAGGGGAGGGGGGCATGTGCCATATCTACTTCCTCTGGGCCACGGGCCATTGCCACCCACGCACACTTACAAGGCACACATCAAGTATGTTGGCTGCCAGACACACGTCCACCTCCGATGGTGTACATTTCAGGCTGTATTCGGTTTCTGGTGCTAAATATACAGGATTGCTCTTGCTATATTATATTATATAGTACATTCTGCTCTCGCAGTAATGGCAAAGGGCTCAGTAGAACAGCATTCCCTGTCTGTCTGCCATCCATCAAAAAGGGGGCTGATCCACAACACACACAACCACAGTCACACGCTTAAGGCATGCTCCCCTCGAAAACCAGCTCTCATGCTGACAGAGACAATCCTGCAGTCAACGTATGTCAAACGAGCCTGACCTATCCATGGTCAGATCAGTGCCCTGAATGTACTAGTAGATTAATGAAACATGTATGCATGTCAACACACCCACTTATAGAATATAGCATTATCTAAAAAATAAATAAATCAAAAGACAACAAGATATACTGTCTTAAGATAACTTAAGTGATATGTCACATTCTATAGGGCAGGACAGGCATTTCATGGCTGCTGTTGCCCCTCAGTTTGGCCTTGTGCCCCTTAAAAAATGGCATGACCTGAGGCCACAGTGGCCTTAATGTCCCAGCTGACTTTCTCCTCTCTCTTTCTTGTCAATATGTAGACAGTAGACACAGGTGTCTCTTTCTTGTCATGTAGACACCAGTGTCTTTTGTTGAGATTCTGAAATCCACATAGTCCCCATCTTGAAACCAATACAGTGACTTTGATTGGTGCAGATAAGGTTATCATCCCTAACCCTTATAAATTCAACAAATTCTTTCAATGCACTAAGCTCTTGTTTTATTTGATGGCCTTCCTGCCCTGGCATTTAGCCTTTACGCCCTCAACGAATGGACAACACCAAAGGCCAAGTGGCCTCTCCCCTAAAATGACGAAATTCCAGGCCTGCTATAGGGTCTAAGCCTTAGAATGTAAATGAAAACTTTGAACCCTAGATCTTGACAAATTTTATACTTTTATATTGTATATATACAGGTTAGAAATATAAATCTATGTGCGCGCCATGGAATTTTGATAAAAAGAAAAAAACAGTACAGGTAACAGGAAAAGCACCCCGCCACCTATCTAACAGGACTTTGTAATGACGTTTACTTTGCAATACATTACTATTCAGTCGAAAAGGATTCCTAATCTGCAAGATAGGACATGATTGTTTTTCCAATAACTAATGTCTTTCTTTACTTCATACAGTGTACTGCAACATGACGTGCTGACAGTGCACACATGTCCACATTATAAACCAGCAAGTGGACAGCTGAGAAAGACAAGACAATTTACATTTCAGCCAAGCACAACAATGTAGTCTAGTTAGACATGCTACAATAATAAGCACTGTACATCAAGGAGAGTAATGTTACACAGTAAATTCTGGAGTGTTATTTTAACTCAAAAATGGACCCCTGGATTTTACTGTGAAGGGAAAACTCTTAAAGCCCATTTTCCACTGGCCCAACTCCACACCACACCACCCACTTGTGCCAGGTTTTTCACTACAAGGACCTGGGTAGAGTGGTGTGAAAGTGGTACTAAACAGGGTACTAAAAAGTATCCACTCTAGAGTAGGTCTGAGCTAGGCCAAACAGGGCCAAACACTTCATAATGACTGATCATTCACTGACTTTTCATTTAGACCACCAGGATATAGTTGTAATACATCATAATAGATTATATTGTGTTATAACCACTATTATAATCTATTATAGTGTATTTTAATTATCATAGTAATACATTAATACTTTATAATGTATTATAATCACAGTTATAATCCATTACAGTGCATTATAATTAGGATAGTTGTAATACAAATTTATATTGTATTATAATCACAGTTAAAAGGGTCAATTTGTGGGGCGCCCGCTGGCCTGGTGGTCAAGGCGCATACCACATACTAGGCTATGATGCCTGCTGGCGTCGCCGGTTCGATTCCCGATCCGGACGACCTTTGCCACATGTCATTCCCCATCTCTCTCCCCATTTCCTGTCAGTCTACTGTCCTATCAATAAAGGCATAAAAAGCCCAAAAACAAATCTTAAATTTGTTTCTTACCGATAGGGGTACTTTTTTGTAATGGAAAATGTAGATATTTTGGTGTGGTGTGGTGTAGTGTGGTGTGGTGTGGTGCTAAAACTGCAGTCGAAAAGGGGCTATAAAGGCATACTAGGAAGACATGGGGTCAAGCCACTGAAAGATGGACATCCTGATCTATACTTTGTCGCGCACCGGTGTCACACACACCGATAATAGCAGATCTACAATCTCACAACATGTTGCAATGCGATGTGTTCTGAGCTTGTAGATCTGCTATTGTTGGTGCCTGACACCAGCGTGCAACAAAGTATAAATTAAGCCTAAGTGCAGCTAGGAGGTCTGTTCGCATCACAGGCACATCTAGGCCACTAGTGGCAGACATACAGTACGCAAATCAAATGTATACAGTACACCACGACAGTAATAAGGAAAATGATCAACCTCAGCCACATCCATTTCATCATCAAAGGCAATCAGCTGGAAGAGAAAAGTATAGGGGGAAGAGTTAGTAAAGCTTTGCAAGCGAGTATATAGCTTGGTTGGTCAGTCAGAAATGTTAGTGAAGTTAGTGAATTGCAATCACAGCATCTTAAAGACTTAAAGTACCAAATTCCAAGTACTGTACAGTGCCATCTAAGATTCTTGTAAAGCTTGATCGAACCATAGATTAGGAAGCATTGACTCAAACAGTTCAAATATCATTGTGATTGGATGTTTTCTACCCTGTAGAGTGGAGTCTAACAAATGCCATTGTTGTGATTTTCTTAAACTGCCAATAAAGTATTCTATCTATCTATCAATATAACCACCCATTTGTAAGTGATGTACAATGTGGACTGTGGACTGACACTTCTTACCATGTCCTGCTCTTCACCTGCACTGTTGAGATGTAACGCTACCTTGAACTTGTTAGTAAAGCTCATAAAATGGATCTATAGTATTATTCACATACTTTTAAAATAAAAATAACTCTACCGCCCAAATCTCTACAGCTCATGATCACTGTTGCGGTTATGGGAATGTATTTTTATTGCATTTGTGTATTTTATGTACAAGTTGAGTTTTTATTGTTTGTATACGAGATGCCAGTGTGCCAAAGGCAAATTTCCATTTCATGTTAAATTTAATGAGCAATAAAGTTGTTGGATGGCATAATTTGGTGGCCACATACTGGTGCTATGGATTGAGGCATTAAAACACTGGTTAGAAAACAAAATGACAGAGTTGAGGGATATTCCTCTCTGACATTACGACTGCCCATGACATGGTGTGTAAAATGGTGTATGAATGGTGTTAGTGTTAAGGACGTTGGGCCATGCTCACAGCAAGTTAATAATCTGTGCTGATATTCGCAATTTCCATTAAAGCGACTAGAGAGACTGTATAGCTACGCTCAGGAGGGGCGCAAATGAGGGAATATATTTTTCTAAAAAGGTGACTAGAGTACTAATACCATTGTTAGAAAAACTGGATACAATTAACACAGAATACTGAAACACTGCCCAGGTTGGAGGAACTTATAAGCAACCCCATCAAATAACAGACTAAATAGCTGTCACCAAGAAAGATAATTATAACAACGACTGTATATCAGAGTCCTGTACAGGTCCAATTTTGACAACCCGCATCCACCCCCTCCCGTCATTAATCAGATCCGCGGGCCGACCCGCTACCCGCGATTATATAAAAGTTTAAACCAGACCTGCCCCACCTGTCAAAAAACTGAACAGTTCCCGCCCTGCTACCTGCGTTTACATGCAGTAAAGTAAATAGCCTACAGACGTGCGTGCGTGCTACACTCGACCGTCCTGCACGCCTTCCTCAGTGTTTGCGACGCAATATACTGTATTTACATAAACGCCAGATTGGCTGCCGCTCTTAGTTCTTTTAGATAGCCTTTTAAACCTCCCTTGCTATGATGAGAACAAAGGCTAACGAAATTCATGCAGCAGTGAAGAACATCTGTGTTATTTTGTTTATATGCATGCTGTGGTTGTGTGTTGTACACGTGTGTCGTACACGTGTGTCCTGCTGCATTGCTCACTCTGTGCGCTACTGTGAGGTGAGTGGCAGTAACCATTCATCAATATCCATTTTGGGGCTCCGTCACAGCTTGACGTTATCATTCAGTGTGGGTGCATTGGGTGCAAATCATTATCGTTATCTTACCATTCTTGGTGTGGATGGACCTTAAACAACAAAATAACTATTTCCTGCCATAAGAAATTCACCTTTTGTATTATTTGAACCCTGTTGACCCATCGTTTATAACCCCTCAGCCTGTATTGGACAATACGGTAGTTCAGAACAAAAGCATCTTATGCAACAGTTTTATCTGATTACATCCTTTTTTCCCACATTTTTTTTAGAAACCTGGTCAGATAGTACACATGGATGATGCAGGACATGAACAGGATGTACCTTCTGACCATATCCTCGGTCTTTGGTCATCATTTCCCTGAGGGTCTGCAGTACTTTGATACAGAGACGCTCCTCATTCTCCTCCAGTAACTGCTTGGTGTGTTTGATCAGCCTGTGCAAGGAAGAGAAAGAGGGTTCATTTTCACTTTATCAGTCAGGTGATGCATTTTGCGCACTGATTATGCACTATTTCGGCAGCGACCGGACAATATTTTAGCGCTGTTACTTGCAATGGTCTGGTCTTTTTGCGATTGTTGACCAGGCGTTTGGTGCCCCTGGCAAATGTGAGTAGTGTTAGTCCAAGCTACCCAAATATTTGAAGGAATAAAAAATGTTTATGATCTACTAGATATTATAAATAGTACCACACGCACAACTTGAAATTGTAGGGATATTTAGTTTTCAAACATGTTCAAACACGTGTACTACCTTCCTAGGCCCAGTATTGCCACTTTAGGGTCTTTTGTGTTAATCGCCCTCAGCAAATGCCTTGGGATGATTTTCAACCTACAGTTGAGTACACTTTGTTCTAAAGCCCAACAATAGTTTCCGGCTACACATGCAGTCATGGATCTCTCTGTCTCTGATAGCCAATGCAACTTGCACTCCTCCTTAAAGAGCATTGCAATGTAGCTCATTGTTATCCAGTTCTTCCCTGGAACTGCACAGTCAGTCTCCTGGAATGATAGTGGCAGTTGCAGAGTACAGTAGCTTCACGTGCTACTCCACACCTTAATCCACCATGGAGTACAAGGCTAATCCCCGTGGGTGACACAACACCTGCTCAAAGTAACCAGCTAGGATCTCCTGTAATCCAATATGAGCTCTTATCAGCCACAACACGACTCAACAAAAGGTTTTGTGCGAGAGTGCGCGCTTACCGCTTACTGTACTCTACATGTGTCGAACATGTGATAGCAATGTCCTGGATCACCAATAAGACCTGTGCAGCCACACCCTGCTCATTTACTGCACATCCATCTGTATAGATGGGTTCAACTGACAGCAATAACAAAAGTGAACGACCGTTCCAACACATAAACCTCTGTTACGTTTACTGGACTCCAAACACAAAAGAAACTTCAAATTACTGTAAAGGAGGGGTCTTCAACAGGGGGTCCGGGACCCCTAGGGGGTCCTCGGAGTTACTACAGGGGGTCCTCCAAATCTTTGTGTGATAGAATCTTTTTTTCCCTCCTTTTTTTATTAACCACTTGAACCCTAGCGTCCATATTCTGAGAATTTAAGCCAAAAATAGCAGATCTACAAGCTCACAACGCCTCGCAGTGCGAGGCGTTGTGAGCTTGTAGATCGGCTATTTTTGGCAAATAGCTTTAGTGTAGAGGGGAAAAAGAGCACACTAAGTAGAGTGAAAGGTCAAGTTTATTTAAGTATTGACGGTTCAAGAATCCAAAATACATTGTGCTGTCATTGTGCTGTCAAAAGATGAAACTATATGGAATCTATGAAAAGGTTGTGGGGGTCCCTGCTTCATCTCTCTCTCAACTGAGGGGTCCTTGGCCTGAAAACGTTGAAGACCCCTGCTGTAAAGGAGTACAAAGTGCAACATTTGCCTCTGAGATTTAGTGGATAAGAATATATAGAAGAAATGGGAAATGGGAAATACTCAATACAAATGTACAGTACCTCAACATTGTACAGTTTACTTACAGTACTTGAGTAAATAAACGTAGATTCTTTCCACCACTGTTGTTTTAGATTATGCTAGTACAAGATAAGTACTGTACAAGATAATTATTACCAACCGACGGCTGACTGGATTACGTTCTGGGCCTGTTTCCAAGCAACATCTGTGCACACAGTCTATATAGTAGGTAACAACACCAGTGACACGTCTGATACTTATTATATTATAACTACAATATGCTGAGTCAACTATCAACTATAGGGTTTGAACAATTTTGTTTAGATCCACAATAAATCAAAAAGAATCCCAGTAACCATGACATTCAAACTAGCCTATTTAGCAAAGCCAAGGAGGAAGATGTGTCTTCAACACAGGTTGTGGGTGGCTCTAGCTAGGGCTGTCACGATATGACATTTTACATGACGATTAATTGTCACTCAAATAATTGGCGATTAACGATTTAATTGTGTATTTGACGTTGATAATTACATTTCTGTTTGGCTTTTAGGATTTGAAGTTGTACATGGTATATATGACACATAACCTAAATATACAAAGAAATTACTGACATATTTGACAACTTACTACTTAAAAAATAACTTTGACAGTGGAAATAGCCGATCTACAAGCTCACAACGCGTCGCGATGTGACGCGTTGTGAGCTTGTAGATCTGCTATTTCCACAATTTTTGCCATTTTTTTTAAAATATATGAACATTTTTCAACATGGAAACGATTATGACGATTATGAAAAATAATCACGATTATGTAAAAAAAAATCACGATTAGACGATTATGTATTAATTGTGACAGCCCTAGCTCTAGCTTACTTTGAAATGAATCCTCCACTCTCGCACTTCCTGCGAGCCTCTGTGTTCTCAGGGAAGAGCAGCTCTGGACGATGGAGGACATCAACCAACACAGAGTGTTCAGCTTGGACCAGAGGCCTCAGCCGGTCCTCCAGGGCTGACACTATGTCCTGTTGAGAACAGAGAGACAGAAATGACACTATGTCCTGTTGAGAACAGAGAGACAGAAATGACACTATGTCCTGTTGAGAACAGAGAGACAGAAATGACACTATGTCCTGTTGAGAACAGAGAGACAGAAATGACACTATGTCCTGTTGAGAACAGAGAGACAGAAATGACACTATGTCCTGTTGAGAACAGAGAGACAGAAATGACACTATGTCCTGTTAAGAACAGAGAGACAGAAATGACACTATGTCCTGTTGAGAACAGAGAGACAGAAATGACACTATGTCCTGTTAAGAACAGAGAGACAGAAATGACACTATGTCCTGTTGAGAACAGAGAGACAGAAATGACACTATGTCCTGTTAAGAACAGAGAGACAGAAATGACACTATGTCCTGTTGAGAACAGAGACAGAAATGACACTATGTCCTGTTAAGAACAGAGAGACAGAAATGACACTATGTCCTGTTGAGAACAGAGAGACAGAAATGACACTATGTCCTGTTGAGAACAGAGAGACAGAAATGACACTATGTCCTGTTGAGAACAGAGAGACAGAAATGACACTATGTCCTGTTGAGAACAGAGAGACAGAAATGACACTATGTCCTGTTGAGAACAGAGAGACAGAAATGACACTATGTCCTGTTAAGAACAGAGAGACAGAAATGACACTATGTCCTGTTAAGAACAGAGAGACAGAAATGACACTATGTCCTGTTGAGAACAGAGAGACAGAAATGACACTATGTCCTGTTAAGAACAGAGAGACAGAAATGACACTATGTCCTGTTAAGAACAGAGAGACAGAAATGACACTATGTCCTGTTGAGAACAGAGAGACAGAAATGACACTATGTCCTGTTGAGAACAGAGAGACAGAAATGACACTATGTCCTGTTAAGAACAGAGAGACAGAAATGACACTATGTCCTGTTAAGAACAGAGAGACAGAAATGACACTATGTCCTGTTAAGAACAGAGAGACAGAAATGACACTATGTCCTGTTGAGAACAGAGAGACAGAAATGACACTATGTCCTGTTAAGAACAGAGAGACAGAAATGACACTATGTCCTGTTGAGAACAGAGAGACAGAAATGACACTATGTCCTGTTGAGAACAGAGAGACAGAAATGACACTATGTCCTGTTGAGAACAGAGAGACAGAAATGACACTATGTCCTGTTGAGAACAGAGAGACAGAAATGACACTATGTCCTGTTGAGAACAGAGAGACAGAAATGACACTATGTCCTGTTAAGAACAGAGAGACAGAAATGACACTATGTCCTGTTAAGAACAGAGAGACAGAAATGACACTATGTCCTGTTGAGAACAGAGAGACAGAAATGACACTATGTCCTGTTGAGAACAGAGAGACAGAAATGACACTATGTCCTGTTAAGAACAGAGAGACAGAAATGACACTATGTCCTGTTAAGAACAGAGAGACAGAAATGACACTATGTCCTGTTGAGAACAGAGAGACAGAAATGACACTATGTCCTGTTGAGAACAGAGAGACAGACATGACACTATGTCCTGTTGAGAACAGAGAGACAGAAATGACACTATGTCCTGTTGAGAACAGAGAGACAGAAATGACACTATGTCCTGTTGAGAACAGAGAGACAGAAATGACACTATGTCCTGTTAAGAACAGAGACAGAAATGACACTATGTCCTGTTAAGAACAGAGAGACAGAAATGACACTATGTCCTGTTAAGAACAGAGAGACAGAAATGACACTATGTCCTGTTGAGAACAGAGAGACAGAAATGACACTATGTCCTGTTAAGAACAGAGAGACAGAAATGACACTATGTCCTGTTGAGAACAGAGAGACAGAAATGACACTATGTCCTGTTAAGAACAGAGAGACAGAAATGACACTATGTCCTGTTAAGAACAGAGAGACAGAAATGACACTATGTCCTGTTGAGAACAGAGAGACAGAAATGACACTATGTCCTGTTAAGAACACAGAGACAGAAATGACACTATGTCCTGTTGAGAACAGAGAGACAGAAATGACACTATGTCCTGTTGAGAACAGAGAGACAGAAATGACACTATGTCCTGTTAAGAACAGAGAGACAGAAATGACACTATGTCCTGTTAAGAACAGAGAGACAGAAATGACACTATGTCCTGTTAACTCATATGCTGCCATTTAACAATACCTTCGTACTCTTTAACTGCCATTCGTCTCCATAGACTTCCATGTAATTCATAGTGCACGGATCATGCACACCCATGCCTAGATAATGCACCACGTGTGTCCACATTGCTCACAGCTTTCAAACAAAAAAATCCAAATGGAAATCCGTTCAGGCATTCATGAGATAGCAGCCATTATGTTTTACACTGTTGTGAGCTTGGAGGTCTGCTACCTGAGTTGTATGGGGGTTGTATGGGGGTTAAACAAGCAATTTCGCGATCGCTATCATGCCTACTAACGTTTTTGGGGTCCAAAAAAAAATTTTTGAAAAAAAAAAAAAAAAAAAAAAATTATTTACGGGATTCACGGGCGTGGCAGGGTGGTACAACGGGATTTTTAAGGGATTCACGTTTTTGGCAGTTAATGAGTTAAGAACAGAGAGACAGAAATGACACTATGTCCTGTTGAGAACAGAGAGACAGAAATGACACTATGTCCTGTTGAGAACAGAGAGACAGACATGACACTATGTCCTGTTGAGAACAGAGAGACAGAAATGACACTATGTCCTGTTGAGAACAGAGAGACAGAAATGACACTATGTCCTGTTAAGAACAGAGAGACAGAAATGACACTATGTCCTGTTAAGAACAGAGACATGACACTATGTCCTGTTGAGAACAGAGAGACAGAAATGACACTATGTCCTGTTAAGAACAGAGAGACAGAAATGACACTATGTCCTGTTAAGAACAGAGAGACAGAAATGACACTATGTCCTGTTAAGAACAGAGAGACAGACATGACACTATGTCCTGTTAAGAACAGAGAGACAGAAATGACACTATGTCCTGTTAAGAACAGAGAGACAGAAATGACACTATGTCCTGTTAAGAACAGAGAGACAGAAATGACACTATGTCCTGTTGAGAACAGAGAGACAGAAATGACACTATGTCCTGTTGAGAACAGAGAGACAGACATGACACTATGTCCTGTTAAGAACAGAGAGACAGAAATGACACTATGTCCTGTTAAGAACAGAGAGACAGAAATGACACTATGTCCTGTTAAGAACAGAGAGACAGAAATGACACTATGTCCTGTTAAGAACAGAGAGACAGACATGACACTATGTCCTGTTGAGAACAGAGACAGAAATGACACTATGTCCTGTTGAGAACAGAGACAGAAATGACACTATGTCCTGTTGAGAACAGAGAGACAGAAATGACACTATGTCCTGTTGAGAACAGAGACAGAAATGACACTATGTCCTGTTGAGAACAGAGAGACAGAAATGACACTATGTCCTGTTGAGAACAGAGAGACAGAAATGACACTATGTCCTGTTGAGAACAGAGAGACAGAAATGACACTATGTCCTGTTGAGAACAGAGACAGACATGACACTATGTCCTGTTGAGAACAGAGACAGAAATGACACTATGTCCTGTTAAGAACAGAGAGACAGAAATGACACTATGTCCTGTTGAGAACAGAGACAGAAATGACACTATGTCCTGTTAAGAACAGAGAGACAGAAATGACACTATGTCCTGTTAAGAACAGAGAGACAGAAATGACACTATGTCCTGTTAAGAACAGAGAGACAGAAATGACACTATGTCCTGTTGAGAACAGAGAGACAGAAATGACACTATGTCCTGTTGAGAACAGAGAGACAGAAATGACACTATGTCCTGTTGAGAACAGAGAGACAGAAATGACACTATGTCCTGTTAAGAACAGAGAGACAGAAATGACACTATGTCCTGTTGAGAACAGAGAGACAGAAATGACACTATGTCCTGTTAAGAACAGAGAGACAGAAATTACACTATGTCCTGTTGAGAACAGAGACAGAAATGACACTATGTCCTGTTGAGAACAGAGACAGAAATGACACTATGTCCTGTTGAGAACAGAGACAGAAATGACACTATGTCCTGTTAAGAACAGAGAGACAGAAATGACACTATGTCCTGTTAAGAACAGAGAGACAGAAATGACACTATGTCCTGTTGAGAACAGAGAGACAGAAATGACACTATGTCCTGTTGAGAACAGAGAGACAGAAATGACACTATGTCCTGTTGAGAACAGAGAGACAGAAATGACACTATGTCCTGTTAAGAACAGAGAGACAGAAATGACACTATGTCCTGTTAAGAACAGAGAGACAGAAATGACACTATGTCCTGTTAAGAACAGAGAGACAGACATGACACTATGTCCTGTTGAGAACAGAGAGACAGACATGACACTATGTCCTGTTGAGAACAGAGAGACAGAAATGACACTATGTCCTGTTGAGAACAGAGAGACAGAAATGACACTATGTCCTGTTAAGAACAGAGAGACAGAAATGACACTATGTCCTGTTAAGAACAGAGAGACAGAAATGACACTATGTCCTGTTAACACGTTGCAAGCCGCGGCAGAACCCTCTGAACAGAGGTAGCGCCGAAGAAATAAGCCATTTATTTACAAACATGTTTTAAAAAAACAAAGCCCACATGATAACAACACGTACTGGAGTGCTCGACACAGCGTACATATTCATCCTGCAGAGGTCGGCGATCTTACTTTGGCGAGGCGGAGGGGAGATCAATTCCATTCGTTTACGTGCGGCGAAGCAGGGAAAGGAGCGATAGAGAAGCGGCGCCCGAACGTGATTGAAACCGCGATCCACGAACAGAGACAAAGACCAGCCATCTTGTTTGAGCTTCTTGCTGAGTTTCAACACTGGGGAGAGGATGAGGCTCCTCCTGGCCAGCCATCCATCCAGAATGTGAGTCAACGGCGTGGCCTGCTGGATATTAGGAGTATCACACCCAGCACCAGAAAATGACTGTCAGAGCATATTAACCCTTTCAGATCGCTCCAAAAAGACACAGAGAAGAATTTCCGATGTTTTTTTTTTTTTAATTATAATTTATATCAAAAGTCCGGGAATAGACGGCGTGGCTGATGGGACCCAGTAGGAAGTCCGAGGGAGTACGGCCAGGCTTAGAAGGTGTTAAGAACAGAGAGACAGAAATGACACTATGTCCTGTTAAGAACAGAGAGACAGAAAAGACACTATGTCCTGTTGAGAACAGAGAGACAGAAATGACACTATGTCCTGTTAAGAACAGAGAGACAGAAATGACACTATGTCCTGTTGAGAACAGAGAGACAGAAATGACAGTTCAAATTGGACCAGAGGCCTCAGCCGGTCCTCCAGGGCTGACACTATGTCCTGTTGAGAACAGAGAGACAGCTTAAATTTTAGGCTATTAGTGAAGTAAAGTACTGTATATATCGTCGTTGTCGGGTGAAAACCTTGTATGTCCAAAACCGTTCGTTTTCCATTTATCTTTTTAGAAATGATTTAAAACTAGTGAAAACAGCCGATCTACAAGCACACAACGCCTCCCACCGCGAGGCGTTGTGTGCTGGTAGATCAGCTGTTTTCACTACTTTTGTGCGACGGCCTTGTACGATGAAGCAGGGCTTTACTTTGCGAAAGAACATACACATTTGAAACTTGGGGATACACGGTTTCCACCCGACAACGACGATATGTATATAGATTTTAAGAATGAGAGCTTTGTTCAGCTTCTCCGACCTGCTGAGAATGCAGAAAGCTCGTCCTTAAAGGGATAGTTCACCCCCATCTATCGATTACTCACCCCATGGAGACTTGGGGTGCGTTCGAAAATTCGCACTCGGCGCACTGGTGTGCCCTCTTGTCGTTCGTTTATTCGGTGCACTTGGTGCGTTGTCATTTGAAAATCCAGCGTGCTGCGCCCCCGGTGTGCTGAGTGCACCGGAACCTACTCAGAAGTTGGGGTTTGACGGTGTGGTGCGTCAGTGCGGTGTTTTGATTGGTTGGTTTTCGAGCGCTTCTCAGCAGTGAACAATGGCGTAGGAAATTATAACAAAATGCACCATTTGCGGCTTGATTGGTCCTTTATTGTTACGCACGCATTAATGTGTAAATTGACAGCAGGTAGGCCAATGTTATGAATTAAATTACCTTTTAATAGCAACGTTACCGTAGCAACTGCTGCCTCTCCTTCAGGATTCAGTCTGAAGAAGTGCACCGCTGCTCCTTAACTGGTCATTCGTAAATAAGCCACACTGAGTGCACTCTACAACCTCACGGCCCACTGCACTGACTACACTGAGCACGCACCTGGTGCGCATTTCCTGAACGCACCCTTGAAATTCATGGATGCTTATTTGTTTTTGTCACATTCCCAAGCCAATAATTTGAGGAGACTCTTTGTGTCTCCATATGGAACAAAGCAGGCTCTTTGTGTCTCCATAGGGAACAAAGCAGGCCCTTTTTGTCTCCATAAGGAACCAATGCTGTTCTACAAACCAAAAGATATCCATGAATTCAAGTCTCCATGGCGTGAGTAATCAATAGAAAAAAAATAAAATAAATGGGGGCGAACTATCCCCTTAACACTTGGGGAGCCAAACTCGTTCAGGGACGAGTTAAGGCCACTAGGTGTCCCCCTGCCACAGGAAGTTATCTCGTCGACAGACGAGGCAACAAACAGTTAACTTTTTGAGACTGCAGCTGCCCTTTGCATGACCTGAGTCCATTACGTCACCCAGTCAGTGCAGGCAGCCCCTCTGTGGAAGACATCACGGAAGGACTTACATTGCTTTAGATTCTACTTTGAAACATAAGAACGGCTTTATCCAGGAATGAGATGAAAACAGCCCCATGGAAGCAGAGAGCTGATTGTTTTCACGGCGACACTTTACCGCGATTTTACCGCGATTTTTGGATTTTAGTTTCGCGAGCGTTTGTAAACAAATGGATTATCCTCCTCAATCTTCTCTGGACATGCACGTGCACACGCACGAAGTTTGCGAGGCACGTCAAAACAAAGCGTAAGTCAATGGTGGCAGCAGCAACAGCTATAAATGTTATAAACCTTAGCAGCCCATGTGTTAAAATCGACTTATCGAAAATAATATGGAAATGCTCAGAATATTCATGGGTTGCATTTGTAGTCCTACATCGGCCATGTTGAGGACTAACACAGGTGTTCTAATTGGTGTAGAACATTAGTTCTATGCCAATCAGACAAATTGAAACACCTGTGTTGGTCCTCAAAATGGCCGTTTAGGACTACAAATGCAACCCATGGATACAGCTTAATCGGAAATATAATAAATATCATGTCAAATTATATAAACTAATCTAGGTTAATTATTACATTTTCTTTGTTCAGTATTTTATGCTTGTAAATGCCTTTTATGTCTGTGAAAGCCTTTTCATGCCTCATGAGTCATGTGCCTTGTTTACTGTACTGTAGGTCTGAGACAGACTGAGAATTCCAGTGAAAAGAAAACTGAGTCATCTTTATCAACTAGTCAGGTTGCACAAGTTAGTTCTCAGGAACAGACCAGCGTCCATTTCCATTGTATTTCGTTTTCGCATTTTATTTACTGACACTATGATCTCCAGCATGCTGCAATTGTCATGACTAAGACCATGTGTTGTATTGAAGACGTGCAGACATTCAGGCTTGTGTTTATTATGTAAGACCCAAGCAGTTACTCATGCATCCTTCAGAGACAATTAGCAAAAGAGGTCATGCCCTCATATTTTATATTGTTTATGTTTACCACAGTGGTTCTCAACCATTTTGGGCCGTGACCCCTCAAAATGATCATATTTGAACTGGGGACCCCCCACCCTGAAAAGCACTTGAATATTCAGTAAGAAAAGATAAATATTGTGAAAATAGCAGATCTGTAAGCTTACAATGCCTTGCGAGGCGTTTTCTGGATACATTTATTGTAATCAAATTATTGTCTTAGGAATGCGACAAAAAAAAACTCAAGTCTCCATGGCGTGAGTAATCAATAGAAAAATTCATTTTGGGGGTGAACTACTTCTTTAATGCATGTTTTGTAATAATAATAAAAACGTCCAAAGTAACTAATAGCTAAGGTTTTCAATAAGTAAAAGTACAATATTTGGATCCAGGATATAGTGGAGTAGACGTAAAAGTATTGGAAATTGGAAATACTCGGGTAAAGTACAAATACCTCAAAATTGTACTACTGTAAAAAGTACAGTACTTAAGTAAATGTACATAGTTAATTTACACCACTGATCACAATGCAACTCATCAGAATAATTTGCCACTTATTTGGGGGCCCACCTGCAATGCCCTCGCGGCCCACTGGCAGTCTCTGGCCCACAGGTTGAGAACCACTGGTTTACCCAACTAATAGTATTGGTGCTACAATAATGATCACCACACCAGTTTCTACCAGTAGTGTGTACTAGGGATGGGACGATACGCGATATTATCGTTTATCGGCATAAAAAACACTCACGATAATCGTATCGTGGAGATTTAATTTATCGTGATATTGTCCTCCGTCATGCATTGGGATCAATTCACCTTTTATTTGCCGAGCTGCATTTCTGGTACCACTTAAATCCTCTATAATTAGTAAAAGGTACTTATAAATATAGGTACTTGATACAGTTTTTTTTCACTCTATCAAATGTCTTTGCCAAAAAATAGCCGATCTACAAGCTCCCAACGCGTCGTGAGCTTGTAGATCTGCTATTTTTTGGTAAATGTTCCGCCCCAAGATAGTGGATTTTCATTATCGCGATAATATCGTAAATCGCAATTTCTTTTGTCACAATAATCGTGATAAGACATTTTCATATCATCCCATCCCTAGTGTGTACACATCCCATGCTGACCTGCAGCCTCTCTATGATGTTGCGGTAATCCTTGGAGGTGGTCACGCCAGAGTCTCGTCTGGACGTGTTCTTGGCGGACATTCTCCAGCTCAGAATGCTCTTCTGGACGACGTTATTGGACTTGACAAACAGGTTGTTCACCTGGCTGTCCAGGTCCACTGGAATGGCAATGGCTCTGCTCTTAGCTGGGGTGAACGGAGGAAAGAGAAACATTTCTTTTTAGGTCATGGCCCTTGAACCCGCACCATCACAGCAACGTAACTTCATGTGAAACGTTAGAATTGTTATGTTTAGGCATCACGTTGCAGATGGTTGAGTTCACAGTAGGTACTTTATTAGGCTAAAATGGTTATGCCCAGGTTAGAGGTAGTTAAAGGAGTATTTCACCCCCAAAATGACTTTTTTTCTATTGATTACTCATGCCATGGACACTTGAGTTCAATAATATTTTTTGGGTTAGGGTTTTCCCCATCCACTGCAATTCATTTGGGTCCCCAACCAGGGCCATGCATCCGGGTCCCCTTCCGGAATCAATGGGGTAAATTTACTATAGAAAGAAAATATTATTAAACTCAAGTCTCTATGGCATGAGTAATCAATAGGAAAAAAAGTCATTTTGGGGATGAACTCTCCTTTAAGTGTAGGTGCAGGTAATGATCTGTGAGGGTGGTTTGCGATGAGATTGTGCGACCTCAAACTCACATTTTCAGAGCCCGCGGAAATTGAGTTCAGGAGCCATGACCTTCTTCTTATACCATAGCATGTGTGATAATGACTTATTTGTTAATATTAAAAAACCTTCCTGCCGGGGCGCCTGGTGGCCTAGTGGACCAGGCGCATACCATATAGGCATTGCCATTTCGGCATCAATGCCTGTCGGCGTCGCCGGTTCGATTCCCGATCCGAGCGACCTTTGCCGCATGTCACTCCCTGTCTCTCCCCCATTTCCTGTCAGTCTACTGTCCTATCCAATAAAGGCAAAAAGCCCAAAAACAAATCTTTAAAAAAAAAATGAATACCATGTCTTACCCACGTCTGACAGTACTTTAATGCAGGCCTCCACCGAGGCCTTCTGAGCAGGGTTGAGCCAGTTGCAGTGGTAGACCCTGAACACCCCCTGCAGCAGCTGGACAAACACTGGCTGGCGGGTCTACGAGATGAAGAACAAGACAGAGATGAGGAGAGAGGCAATGGAAACTCATTAAAGGACAAATTTGTTTGGGTTCATATTTTAGATTGTAATTAGAGAAAAGAAAATATATAAGTGTTAAAATGTTTTAATGTACTGCTTTCTGTTGTTTTAACGATTTTAGTATTTTGATTTCAGTGGGTGGGGGCATGCGTACAAGTGGCTAAATATGTAATTTTAAACACAATAAGCCAGCAATTTCTTTGTTACTATTTACACCAGTCCCCATAAGTCACATCTGCCAATGAAAGATTGCGGTGCATCTTGGGAATGGGCTTATTGTGTCTAAAAATACATGCGAATCAAAATCATTAAAATCAATAAAATTATAGAAAGAAGTAAATGAAAACATTTGAACTCATCTTTCCTTTTCTCTAATGACTATCTAAAATATGAACCCTTGTTAAAGTTGTCCTTTAGAAGACTCAAACGTGAACTAATCAAGTCAAACGATGACAATCACTTTCTGGGTTCGATTGATTGATTGATGTTTCTATTGAGAAAAATGACATACAATCATTTTGAATCAGTAAAAACCAACGTGACGGTGATTGTGATCGAGCTCATTCGTTCCCCACAAAGCACGGGACCCCTCTGATTCATCGCTACCACCGTGACCGTGACCCTAAACCCTCTACCATCGCTACAGCACAATAAATACCTCAGTTATCTTTCCAAAAATGGAAGCCTGTCGTGGGAGAAAGAAGGTGACATAATCACACACTGAGGAGAATTCTCATGATGTGAGAGGGATTACAGAAGAACTGAGCTATTCAAATGGAACCATTTAACATTTACTAAAATGATGATAATACAGTAGCTATGGCTCTAAATCTACGGACGATACCCAGATGGAAAAGTAATGGGCTATAGCCTCTGGCTGTGGCTATTTGGGGGGTCCTTGGTGATCAACAAGCTCACATTGCGTCACGGTGTGTTGTGAGGTTGTAGATCACTAGAGTGTAGATTGCTATTTTCAAAAACTGTATATTTTGAATGATGGGACTTCGGGCTGTCACAATTATGGCATTTTACATGACGATTAATTGTCACTCAAATAATTGCAATTAGCAATTTAATTGTGTATTTGTCGTTGACAATTACATTTCTGTTTGGCTTTTAGGCTTTGAAGTTGCACATGGCAATTATGACACATAATTTAAATATACAAAGAAATTACTGACATACAGTACATGTATTTGACAACCTTATACTTAAAAAAAGAACATTGATAGTGGAAATAGCTGATCTACAAGCTCACAACGCGTCGCATCGCCACGCGTTGAGAGCTTGTAGATCTGCTATTTCCACTACCTTTTGAAAGTGTTTGAAACTATATTAACATTTCTCAACATGGAAACGATTATGACGATAATACAAAATAATTGCGATTACGTCAAATAATTGCGATTAGACGATTATGTAATAATTGTGACAGCCCTAATGGGACTTTTCTTTTTCCCTCTCCTTACCAATGGTGGCCCCCACTTTGACAACCTATGGGTTGGACAGTACACTACTGGACTACAGGACAGAACAGAACAGGACACTAGGGGTTCAGACACCAACCTACAACATTAGACCGTGTTGCATCACCCTCTGCAGCAAAAACCTTGTGCAACTCGCCCACAGGTCTGTGTGCTGATGAAAGCTCTATTCTAGTGAAAACAACATTTCCTAACAATCCGCCATCTGCCAGTAAAGGACACTTCCAGGGAGAGGAAACTAACATGGCTGTATTCTTACTTACATACATATGACGTGCCAGCTACACGAAAGAAGAACGAAGATGTTGCAACATGAAAAGTCTTTCTATTTGATGACAGCGTTTGTCCATGTGATTTTTTTTTATACTAATAAATTACAAAAATACAGATTGATAATGTCAATTAAACAAATGTACAAATGTTTCTTAACCACTTGATTCCCAGCGTCCATATTCTGAGGGGGAACGTTAGCCAAGAATAGCAGATCTACAAGGTCACAAAAATAGATTTGGTGTACAGTAGATGGTCCAGTTCTGTAAGACATTGGTTACCAAACTTTTTAGCTGAAGACCCAAAAGAGAAATTAGACATTTGCCCGAGTCCCAAACTAGTGAAAATATCAGATCTACAAGCTCACAACGCGTCGCGCAGCGTTTTGAGATTGTAGATCAGCTATTTTCAAAACTTCTTAATTACCAGTACTCTCTAATTGGGCGACTGGCAGGTCCCATGTATACACAAATAGGCCTTAGCAACCTAATGGTGGCGCTAGAAGAGGGGCATGTGAGAAATCAGGGGCAGAGGTTGTGGTTTGCCAGCCAAGGAGTGTATGTGCAAAGTTTGGAATGGAAAGGGGCAACTGTGCCGGAAATAAGAGTAGGGCAAAAGTTTAATGGACAGACAGATAGCCGGTGGTGGAGGTTTTCATAGTAACTTGCGACCTGGCAGTCGCAATTATTATGTTGTATTTATGGAATTTCTCACTATTGTTTGTTTGTTTGAAAATGTATAATTACATTTTTGGGGGAGGGGAAAACATTTTGAAAATAAAAATTGTAGAAAAAGAAAATGGGATTTTTACTCGAGTCGTGACACGAAAAAAGTTATTTGGACCCACTGTTTGGGAAACAGTGCTCTAAGACCAAAGGGATTTAAGTGGTTAAGCTTGTAAATATAGTATGAAGCATACAGTAACGTCGTTGTCGGGTGGAAACCTCGTATCTCCAAGTTTCAAATGTGTACGTTCTTTCGCCAAGTTAAGCCCTGCTTCATCATACAAGGCCGTCGCACAAAAGTAGTGAAAACAGCAGATCTACAAGCACACAACGCCTCGCAGCACGAGGCGTTGTGTGCTTGTAGATCGGCTGTTTTCACTAGTTTAAATCATTTTTAAAATGATAAATGCAATGGACATACAAGGTTCTCACCCGACAGCGACGATAAGATTAAGAACAACAAGCATTGACGTTTGTGTTCTTGTGAAATGCTAAACGCTGCAGACAGCAGCAGTTGAGATGTACCTGCAGGCTGGTGCTCTGGTCAGAGAAAGGCGAGCTGAAGAAACACGTGACGATGCTCATGACCGTCTCCGTTACGTAACCCTCCAGGGTGGTGTCCGCGTGCTTCCTGTCACTGGTGTTGTTGCACACCTTGAACAAACAATAAGCTAAACATGACACGCAGTCAACGGATCATACTTCCTGTATCCCAAACGGGCAACGGGTCAAATGCAACCCGTGTCCATACAGTAAACAAAATGTGCAGCAGTTCATTTCAGGGTCGCGTGCGTGTGCGTGTGTATGCGTGCGCGTATGTGTAGGGCTGTCACAATTATTACATAATCGTCTAATCGCAATTATTTGAGGTAAGCGCAATTATTTTGCATAAATAATCGTTTCCATGTTGAGAAATGTTAATATAGTTACAAAAACTTTAAAAAGGTAGTGGAAATAGCAGATCGGTCAAATATGTCAGTAATTTCTTTGTATATTTAAGTTTGTGTCATGATTGCCATGTGCAACTTCAAAGCCTAAAAGCCAAACAGAAATGTAATTGTCAACGACAAATACACAATTATTTGAGTGACAATTAATCGTCATGTAAAATGTCATAATCGTGACAGCCCTACGTGTGTGTGTGTGTGTGTGTGTGCGTGTGCGTGCGTGCGTGTGCATGCGTGTGTGTGACGCAACAGCGCCACTTGGTCACCAGCGGTATTGCGGCTAATGCTTAACCTAGACACACACTCATGCTTAGGAGTGGTGTGACCTCTGCTCAAAAATTGCAGATCTACAAGCTCATAGCGCGGCACTCGGTGCCACGCTATGAGCTTGTATATCTGCTATTTTTGAATAGCTTACATATAAAGTGGTTAAAATCTAAAGCGACACAGATGTCAAAGGCCCTTGCTGCGGCTCACCCTGCATATGTCCACCAGGAAGTTCTCAAACAGCTTCCACATGTGGTTGGAGGTGTAGATCTCCTTCATCTCCACCTCCGTGTCCACGTAGCAGTGGTTCAAGAAGTTGATGTAGGCGATTTTCACCTGGAGAGGGAAAGCAGAGACAGTTGTGGAAGTTTGATTTGTCATTTATCCGTTTTTTTGGATGATAAACAGCAATCCGATCTAAACTTCCCTAAACAAGGACCACTTCATTTTCACTTCATGACATGATTTATTTAACCTCGTGGTAGGGGCCCTGACTGGCATGCATTTGTATAACTTTTGGCCAAAATAGGCAAACTTTTTGCAGATCAAGTAGCGCGTTGCGACGTGAGCTTGTGGATAGGCTATTTTTGCCATTTGACTAACAGTGAAGTTAAGTACCGTATTTTCCGGACTATAAGGCGCACTTAAAAGCCTTTAATTTTCTCAAAAAACTACAGTGCGCCTTATAGTCCAGTGCGCCTTATATATGGATCATTCATTGACATTGACATTCCCTTTAGCACAGCTCCATCTGTTGGATGCATAACGCAACGGTAGCGTCTATTATGTGCGCCTTATAGTCAGGTGCGCCTTATATATGAAAACAGTTTGAAAATAGACCATTCATTGACAGTGCGCCTTATAGTCAGGTGCGCCTTATAGTCCAGAAAATACTGTATAAAGAGTTTAAGTGGTTAACCCATTAAAACTGGGAAAGCGCCAGTGTAATTTAAGAACTCTGCGTTGGCTATTCAAAAACAGCAGATATACAAGCTCGCGGTGCGTCACTTTGTGCCGCCACGCTATGAGCTTGTAGATCTGCAATTTTTGTTATTTTTATTTTGTAAATCTAAACATTTTTAACTAAAATCTTTGCTTCTGGGGGTCCTTGAAATAAAATATTTTGAGATGTGGGTCCAAACACGTATTTTGCGGGTCCTTGAAATGGAAAAAAAAATGTTTTTGGGAAAACTGTTAGGATTCAGAAGACATTTGTAGAATCGGCCTCATAGGTCTTCAAGTTCAAGTCAGTTTATTGTCTGTTCATACAGAAATTTGTTGTAATGTGCAATAAGTGCCAGCATACGAGAAACACTAAAAGAAATACACCACATTAAAAAAACACATAGACAAATACAGACTTCAACACAAGATCAGCAATAAAACAAGTCCACCTGGAATTTGTCTAATTCTAAATTTCCAAAATTCTAAAAGTTAATTTTGCCTATCTACCCCTCTGCTTATTTAGGAGGGTGATGGCATGGGGCACAAAATAGTTCTTAGTCCTGTTCAGCCAGCACCGCGGGACTCGGAACCGCTTCCCCGATGGGAGAAGCTCGAACTACTGGGGTCACGGTAAAAAAAGAAACCTCATGCGCGACGGTGACTCATGCCGTACCTCTGGGATACAGTCTTCATGGGTGACGACCCGCACGATGTCGTCCAGCGGCAGCAGCGAGTTGCACTTGATCTCGGTGTAGACGTTCTTGCCCTCGGTGCAGACGGCCAGCAGCTCCACCAGGTGGATGTGGTACATGAGGTGGCTGTTCTCGTCCATGCGCTCGCGCTCCGAACGCATCATCTGGACCAGCGTCTGGAAGGAGGCGCGGTCGTTGTAGAAGACCAGGACGTCCTCGCCCGAGTTCACCAGCTGAAACGGGAGGAGAGGACGATAGCGGTTAGAGCATTGGATTCAACATGTGACTAGGGATGGGACGATATGAGCATTTTCATGTCACGGTTATTGTGAGCAAAGAAATTGCGATTTACGATATCATCGCGATAATCAAAATATCCCCAACATCCGTTATCCTGGGGCGGAACATTTGCCAAAAAATAGCAGATCTACAAGCTCACAACGCGTTGCATAAAGAGATTTTGTAGAGAGTGAAAAAAAGACTGTATCAAGTACGTATATTATAAGTACGTTTTACCAATAGAGGGTTTAAATGGTAGCGGATATGCAGCTCGGAAAATAAAAGGTGAATTGATCCCAGTGCATGACGGAGGACGATTTCACAATAAATTAAAACTCCACTATACGATTATCGTAAATGTTTTTTATCACGATAAACGTCGTGAGCGTGTAGATCTGCTATTTTCCCAATTTCTGCCTCTAATATTTGACAATTTGGCCAATGTTTAATTTGTCATGTTAGAGGTATTAAAAAGTCCTTAAATTGTCACTTTAGAAATGTCTTTTTAAACCCGGCATTCGGCATCGACCTTTCTTTTTTTAGCCACTTTAGCCATTTTTGATGGGTAAGGTAAGGCAGGTCGTCTTGATGTGTGACCAGTTTGACCACCTGCTTGTTATTGAGACAACATCCAATGATCACGCACATATGCTGCTGATGTACGCATTGCGTCCATATGTACATGAATAAAACTTCAAAATAAAAGAAATGCAGCTTTAGTCCATGCATGAGGTAAAATAAAAAAATGTGTTTATCCCATTCAGGCCGGGTACACATTTTAGTGTATGGGAGGGGCTTACAGTACATGTACAGTATGTATCAACATATTTGTTTTTGTAGGCTAATTTCTTTGTAATTTGCCATTAACCCTACAAGGGCCGGTCAGAGTGAACCAAAGGGCCGCATACGGCCCCCGGGCCGCACAATGCCCAGGTCTGCTCTAGTCTATACAGTACACTTAAGCTTCATGTTGGTTTGTTTACTGTTGAGTGAGAAAACGTTAATCATCTGGGGACCGCTGAAAATAATGTGGGGACCCCTCCTGGGTGGTCCCGACCCACGGGTTGAGAACCACTGCCCCACAGTACCTCAGCTAGAGCTGTCACGATATGACATTTTACATGACGATTAATTGTCACTCAAATAATTGGCGATTAACGATTTAATTGTGTTTTTGTCGTTGATAATTACATTTCTGTTTGGCTTTTAGGCTTTGAAGTTGTACATGGTAGATATGACACATAACCTAAATATACAAAGAAATTACTGACATATTTGACAACTTATTACTTAAAAAATTACTTTGATAGTGGAAATAGCCGATCTACAAGCTCACAACGCGTCGCGATGCGACGCGTTGTGAGCTTGTACATCTGCTATTTCAACTATTTCGGACATTTTTCAACATTCACGATTATGACGATTATGACAAAATAATTGCGATAATGTCAAATAATCACGATTAGACGATAATGTAATAATTGTGACAGCCCTACACACAGTACCTCAGCCATGACGATGTCCTGGCACTTCTTGATGAACTTGTTCTCAGCCTTGACGATGGTCTGCAGGAAGCGGAGGTACTGGACGTGGCGGCCGTGGGTCTCGGTGCAGTGGACAAAGTGCTGCACCACGCGCTCGTTGATCTCACTGCACAGCTGGAAGTTGTTCATGAAGATGTGCTGCATGGTGACCGCTTCCAGGAGCTGGGAGGGGGGGGAAGTCAACCCGGGACAGGGACAGCTTTAAGCCCTTTGCACACAGGACAGTTGCGTTTTTTTTCGTTTGCTGCATGAATAAAACGCATTGAATTTGGTGTGCAATGCTGTGCGGAATCGGCACTGCGGATCCCAAAAAGGAGTCATAAAAGGAGTGATGAGTTTTTTTACAGCATGCGACAAGACGCACAAATCGCACTGGGTTCGATCGAGAAAAAAAACGCACGTCCGCAGCCACTCGTCGCACGGCTAATTCGGATCCGGTGTGCATGAGGTCGTAGAGAATCATTGTTTTCTTTAAAAAAAAGAAAAAAGAAATTGTCTGTTTTATCCGTGTGGATAAACGTGCCTGTGTGCAAAGGGCTGTCTGAAAAATTCACTTTGTTGGGAAAATGAAAAAGAAAAATGTGTGTTCAACACCAAAACCTCATAACTACTATTTCTACTATGTTGAGGTAAAACGATAGGAGATAGGAGGTTTTGAGCTTCAACATTTTGCCATTTTTTTTACAAAATGAGGGGCAGAACGATCTTGCAGACAGACTGACCATGTGCAGCATAGCCTGTTGTCCTCCTAAGTGAAATCCAAAAATCATGACATTTTGCATTTTGGCCATCGATATCCACCATTAGATAATAATACTGTATGTAAAGGGATAGTTCACCCCCAAAATGACCTTTTTTCAATCGATTACTCACCCCATGGAGAATTGAATTCATGGACACATTTTTTAGTTTTTGTCGCATTCCTAGGCCAATAATTTGAGGACATTCTCTTTATGTCTCCACAGGGAACAGAGCAGGCTTTTTGTGTCTCCAAAGGGAACCACTGCTGGTCATCAAATTATTGGCTTATTAGGAATGTGACAAAAACAAAAACATATCCATGAATTCAATTCTCCATGGGGTGAGTAATCGATAGAAAAAAGGTAATTGTGTGGGTAACCTATCCCTTTAAGTCACTGGTTAACACAAAATAAACAAAAAAAAAAAAAAAGGATATACATATATATATTTTACGTTATACGTTTAATGATTAATTTAGGGCAATGACCAAGCCAATGTCAATGCCAATGCCACACACAAATGTACAGAACATTGGAAATAATCTTTTGGAGACAGACGAATAGTTGTGTGTTTTGAACAGGCCTCCTAGAATAACATACTTACCCCGGGGTTAAGGAAAAGATTGATGTGCTTATGGAGGAGAACTTGGTTCTGCTGATTCCCTGCACAGAAATTCTGCAAGAACTCATGGGCCACTTTCATGATATCCTCCATGCGGACATCCTCGCCCTGATGCGCATCACACAGTAAGAAGAAGATTTATTTTTTTGCAATGTACCAATGTTACCAATCACTCATTTTGTATGTATGTTAACCCATTCAGAACCGGGTACACATTATTGTGTATCATTATTTTATGCTTTAGCTATTGAAAAATAGCAGATATACAAGCTCACAGCGAGCTTGTAGATCTGCTATTTTTGAAAAATCGTGAAAACTTGAATTTAGACCCATGTCTTTTGAATCCTTCCAAGATGTTTTGAAAAACCTATGTTTCTATGTCAGCAATCTGGCTAGCCATCGTCCAAGAAAAGGTCCTTTTCACTTAAATGGAGCTCAGTTAGTCTGTTCTTGAGAGACTACTATGTCAGTATTTTTCATGTGAAAGACCCCCAAAATGATATAAATTTGTCCACGGGCCCCCATCTAAAAATATTTAGTTCCAGGGACCACCCAGAAGCAAAATTTGAGTTACAAACATTCGCTTTGAAAATACATACATTCAAAGATTTGCATAGCCTAGTTCCAGACCCTGAATCGCTAGCCACGCCCCTTTACTTTTTTTGTTTTGGCGATTCACGAAATGTCAATTCAGGCTGAGTGTCAGGCTAAGATTTGCACACATTTTCACGACTTTTTCAAAAATAGCAGATCTACAAGCTCGCAGTGCGGCACTCGGTGCCGCGCTGTGAGCTTGTATATCTGCTATTTTTCACTGGTTAAAGCAGTCAATAATTCTAGGCCTAACACTTGTTTGCCCGTGTGGTACCTTTTCATAGGGGATCTGCAGGAGCTCCAGCACCACACTGTGTGCTCCCATGTTCCTCAGCAACCTCTGCTGCTGTTTCTTGCTCTTCTTCCCTGAGATCCCCTCCTGGACACAAAGCTTGCTAAGACGCAGCAAGACCTGAACGCAAAGAGGCAGGGTATTACTTAAAGATGCAGTGCCATGATTTATTTCCCCCCTAAAACATGATTATCAGGTATTATGATTATACTAGGAGGAGGACTTTTTCCAAAAGAGTGTACAGAAAGAGTTAAAATTAGTTTTTATGTGGCCACACCCACCAGTTCATTAAGTATGCCTGGTTGTTCAGGTGGGTGACGGTGACCCAGCTGAAGTTAGCCACACCCACAGTGTTTGGTGGATGGTAAAAGGGGAGGGGATGATTATTATGATGTCATTTAATCACTGTTTTTGGATCGGCACTTTTGACCCACATGGTGTCAGCCTCCAGGAAGAAATTCAAAATACAAAGGGAATACAACCTCATAGAAACATGAAAACCAGAAAAAGAACAAAACTATGGCACCACCTCTTTAACTCACTTGCTGCCATTTAACAATACCTTCGTACTCCAATCCTGCCATGAGTCTCCATAGACTTCCATGTAATCAGTAGTGCACGGATAATGCACACCCATGCCTAGATCATGCACCACGTGTGTCCACATTGCTCACAGCTTTCAAACAAAAAAATCAGAATGGAAATCCGTTCAGGTATTCATGAGTTAACAGCCACTATGTTTTCCTATAATGTAAACAAAAATGGCTGCCATGCTTGAAAGATGGGGTTGCTATGGGGGTTAAACATGCGATTTCGCGATCGCTATCATGCCTACTATCGTTTTTGGGGTCAAAAAAATTTTTTAGAAAAAATTTTTTTTGGATTTTTTTTTTTTTTTTCAAAATTCTCAGGTTCCTCGGGCATGGCAGGGAGGTACATCGCGAAATTCTCGGGTTCCTCGTTTTTGGCAGCAAATGAGTTAAGAAGCATTAGCACAGACTGGTGAGGGAGAATAAATAAGAGTAAATACCAATGACAGACAGTACTGTACCTCCTTTACAACTCTGTAGTTGTAACAACTGGTGCTTTCCGACTTCTTTTTGTCCGAACCGCCTGAGTCTCCCTGGATATCAATACAACCCAGAGATTTAGAAGAAAAACAAGCAGGAAAAGCATCGAGGTGTAGCTGTGTGAGAACAGAGGAGCAGGGTCTGTAGCCCTGATAAAGGCTGTGCTATGTAGCTAAACCCAGTGATGTTACTAGGTTTTCAATGTAATGGGTCCCGGGACCCACAGGTGGTCATTCAAATGGGTCCCAGAAAAGTTTTATGAGTCCTCAATACAATGTTTTTGAGCGCTGTGAGCTTGTAGATCGGCTATTTTCAAAATGTTTGCCTATTTCTTATATTTATTTTACACTTTGGCTAATGTTTGAACTTAGAACTACTAAAACTACTAAAACATGTGCCCCTAATGAATTCGGGCGCGCAAAATGGCGTCGGACGTCGGTGGAATCAAAACATTGACGTTTCTATCGCCTGTTTAAGACTTTCTACGTGGATTTTATTTGTGTTAACGTAGGGTAAAGTAGGATGCTTTCACCCATGAACAATGGTGGTGTCTGTGGAATTTTATTTTTTTTTTCTTTTACCGCGACCCGGTAAATTATTTTAACATGTACTCCAATGGAGGCGCATCCCCGGGACCCCAGGACCATGACATGAATGAGTCCCTGGGCGACTTGAATGAGTTTTTGATGTGGGATGCGCACGTAATGACATCACTGTAGTGTAAACCATTCATTTCCTGTGGAACAATCATGTTGTAGCTGCGACCATGCATCCTCTATAAGCCAATCTTTAGATCTGTCTGTCAAAAAAGAAAATTAATAATAACCTTCGGGTCCTTACCTTTTTTTTGTTGTCTGACTCTGAAGGCCCGTCGCCATCCATCCCATCTTCTCCTTGTCTCTTGTAGACCCACAGTTCAGACTTCTCTACGATGGAACGCAGCTGGTCCAGGTCTGACTTGATCTGCTTGTAGTTATCCACATCTTGACTAGTCACCAGGAGCTGCACCTAGATGCACAGAACAGAAGGTGTTGTTTACAGAAATCTTGATCAATTTCTTAACACCATGAACCCTAGCGTCCCTATTCTGGGGTGAACATTTGGCAAAAATAGCCTCACAAAGCAACAAGATGCAATGCATTTTCAGCCAAGCGATTTGGTGTGGAGGGTAAAAAGCAACGGACCAAGTATAGAGCCCTTGGGGACCCCACTTAACTAAGTATATAAGAATATGTTTCATGGGTATGTGTACTATGGTAATATAAAACTTGCACACTGTTGCTCCCATTATTGTATTTACTTAAATAACATTTTGAGCCAACAAAATGATATTAAAAATACAATTTACAATTTAGGCATTTAGCAGATGCTCTTAATCCAGAGCGATTTACAATAAGCAATGACATACTTTTCTTGGTGCCTGATGAAGAACTCCTGTGGGTTTAATACTTTACCTGAATAAAATAACAATTTAGTTTGAGTAATAATATGCAAGTGACTATATTTTTAGGGTAAGATGACTTTAGTGTTAGACTCAGCAGCTGAGTATTGAGGTGCATGTGTTTACCCGTGAACTGGCTGTCCAGTACTCATGACTATGGGCCAGAGCAGTGGTTCTCAACCTTTTCATGCCGTGACCCCCAAAATAATCATATTTTAACTGGGGACCCCCTTACCCTGGGGACCCTTATATCTTACCTAAGATTTGAGGCATTACATTTTGTATAACACGGTTCTAATTTCTGCCTCTAATATTTGACAATTTGGCCAATGTTTCATTTGTCATTTTAGAGGTATTAGAAAGTCCTTGAATTGTCACTTTGAAAAAATGTGCAGATACCCTCTATACACTTAAACTTTATGTTGTTTTGTTTACTGCTGAGTGAGAAAGCAATGTTGCACATGAAGTTAATCATTTGGGGACGCCCCCAAAATAATTTGGGGACCCGACCCACAGGTTGAGAACCACTGGGCCAGAGGACGAGTGAGCATGGGGGATACGTTAACATGACGTGTCATCGGGTGCTGGAGCATACTTGTTTGAAGGCCATGAGGACCTCCTGCCTCTGGCTGAAGTGCCTGAAGAGCAGGTGGAGGGCTCCAGACACCAGAGGAGGGTAGTCATGCATGGTCAAGTGAAGCAGCACCCGCAGGAAAGTACGGCCACCGTGGTCGTCTAGGTCCAGTGGAGTGTTCTCCTCGCTGGAAAGGAAAGAAGAAGACGCATGATCTACAAGCTCACAATGCGTCGCGATGCTTGTAGATTGGCTATCTAACATATCATTTTCCGAATGTCTGTCTGTCTGTCTGAGTGTCTGTCTGTCTGAAACCGCGTTTCTCCTCAGTGGCTGGAGCAATTGATCTGAAATCGCATCACCATCAGCATATGAACACACCTGACATAACTGTGAAGCCCGTTTGTCACTTTCACAAATCGTATGCTGTATAATTGCATTTTTATGGTGTATCTATATCTATTTAGCCTACAGTACCTTTTGTGACCACACATGTTAAGGGAGGGGCGCTGTTGTTCAGGCCATGCACAATCACACACATCCGCCTGCACACAGTGTGTGTGTGTGCAGGCGGGCAGGCGGGGGGGGGGGGGGGGGTGGTTCTGGCCCTGTTACAGATGTTGTCCAAAATCATGCAGATCGGTACACAGTATCTCTGTAGCCGTTAAATGGAACGGGTATTTCTTACATTGATGCTCCTACATATTAGCATGCAAGCACCAGTTAAAGTTACTTTCCATCCCTCATATACTGTGTGCACAGTGCACATCCCATAATCCACACACTGCACATCATTTCGGAGCTCATATCTTTGAACGGGTAAGGGCTAGTTATTCAAATGGAAGAAATATATAGGTTGAAGTGTGTCATGTATGTTTTGTAATAATAACCAAAATCTACAAAGTAACTAGTAACTAAAGTTTTCAAATAAAAGTAGTGGAGTAAAAGTACAATATTTGAATCCGAAATGTAGTGGAGTAAAAATATTAGAAATACTCAAGTAAAGTACAAATACCTCAAAATTGTACTTAATTACAGTACTTAAGTAAATGTACTTAGTTACTTTACACCACTGCAGTTAGGACTACAGTACTACATCTTAATGAGACAAGTAATGAATTACCTTCCTCCAAAGATCGCCTCCGCCTGTTCCTCAATGTTCTCAAAGTCAAGATTTCCTGTGGTTAATTGAAATGATTCAAGCAATAATCATTATGATGACCATACCAAGGGAAAGGTTCATGGGGGAAATGCTAAATAGATTACAGAGATATATCAATCATTGATGTGGTTTTGTGTTAATCCTCTAACCTGTCACATTGCTAACATCTTGACTGGCACTGTTGTCTGTCTGTGGGTTGCTTTCATCAAACTCTCTCTTGAAAATACAGAGCAGGCAGGAGATCCGGTAGTCTAGACGTACGTTCAAGATGAACTGCAAGAGAAAATAAATGATATATAATGTGTATTAAAAACACCACTAAATGGAACTAAATACATTAACAACAAGAAAGACAAGATGTAGAGATGTGCCAATTGATCAGTGAGTGATTGCGATCGGACGACAATGCCTCTATTGGCTTTGATCGGTATCGGCTTTGCCGATCTACAAGCTAGATCAGCTATTTTCACAATATGTATCTGTTGGACTGAATGTAACCTCAGCTTCAACTCCTACAAGTCCCCAAAAATCGGCCCCAAAAATCGCAATCGGAGCATCTCTAACAAGATGCACTATGACTTACTTGTAGAATCTCAATTATCTTCAGCTTAGTGTCCATGACCATGATATCTTCCCTCTCTGGCTCAATCTGGGTCTTGGCCACAGTTCCTTCTGGCTGGTGAGTTGGTGTGGTGTGCAGAAAGCCACCACCCCGCAAAACCACCTGGGTCATCAGCTCCCCGACTCCATGAATGGATTTCATCACGTTACTGCCAGCTACAGACAAAGACCGACAGCCATAAACACACAGTTTTCGCAGATTCGTATAGTTAAAGACATACAGAACATTTTCCCACTATTCACACTCAAAGAGCAACCAAAGAATAATGGCAGATTTTAGCATACTAGCATTTAGCAGAAACAAATGTATCTATCCAGCTTTGAATCATTATGCTGCCACTGCAGGTCTTCACTATGACATAGTCATACATTGTGATTTTTGTAGATGTGAAAATGGGATCTTGAGTGATGTCCCTGGTAAATAAATAAATACATAAAGTGACTGGGGCAGTTCCCCCTTTGCTATTCTCCCATAGATTTAATAGGAATAGCCAAAACATGTAGGAAAGAAAAGCTATCAATGTTCATCATATTGTTTCGAAACTTGGTAGAAGAGAATAGAGCCAAATTGTCTATTATGAACAGCAGTGGTTCCCAAACCTTTTAGCCTGTGACCCAAAAGAGAAATTAAATAGACATTCGTCCGGGATCCAAAATAGGAGATCTGCGAGTTTATAGATCGGCTATTTTCACTACTGCTTAAACGTTTTCTTTGTTTTCTTCATGAAATTACTGACAAAATAATTGAATTCATTAGATATAATAATCTATAATCTTTAAAAAATGTAGGCATAAAGGGACCCTAAAATATTTGTCTGCGACCCCTAACCCAGTGTTTGGGAAACAGTGGTATACAGTGGTATACAGTGGTATACAGCACCAAATAAAGCTCCTCTGCTCAGTGAAATACAAGCTACTAACACTATGGACTTGGATGTTAACCTTTGTTGTCATCTTCCTTCTCCAGCTTGATGACAGGGTATATGGTGCTGACATGTACACAGTCCAAAATGTTGAGTAAGATCTTAGTCAGTCGCAACAGATCACTAAAGTTGTAGAAACCAAAGTAGATGAGGTTCCTTGCCAAGTTCACAACCTATATTTAAACAAAGAACATAGACTCTTATGAGTTACATTTCATCTAAGCCCAAACAGAATTCTCATTTTGTCCAAACACTCTCATAAAGAAGCCAGTACCTCAAAGGTGAGCTTGTTTTTCTCCCTGTCTGAAAAGGGAATGTTCTGTGACACCACCTCTCTCAGGTAGTTCTCCACGAAATCCATGGTGAGAGAGAAACGCTCTTTGATCTCATCTCTGGGGTTTCCATCACTATCATAGCTAAGAAGAACAGTTAGAGATGAATATGTCAAAAGTTCAAGATTTGTATACATCTTATATACGAGTAGTACAAAAGAGTAAAGGCCTTTGTTTTTGTACCACAACACTGCAGCAGCAATAACAAATACATTAAATATACCTACAATAGTAAGTAGGCCTAAAAGGTAAAGAAACATTGAAAGATTTTACATTAGCCATAGCATACTTTGAAGGTGCTACTTTGTGTACTATGTATATGTGCACACTGTGCAGTATGTGTGTGTTTACTGTAAGTATCTATTTACAGGTATATAAGTGAAGGTCATTTATGAGTGCATGTTTGTGTGTGTGCGTGCGGTCTTAATACACAAAGTGTCGTGTGTCAGTCAGTGTGTGTGGAATATGATCCAAATATTGAAGCAGGTGTGCGATGGGTGCTATGTGCAAATTGTGTGTGTAGTAACCGCCTGTTCAGAATGATAATCTCGGGTCCCCTATGAATAAACCAAGAAGGCCATGAACCAAACTCACTCATCGATGGCAATTTTAGAGGGGATCTCAGACCAGAGGCGGGCATATTTGACAGGAGTGACCTGCTCCTGGGGGTCGCGGTCCACGTGCATGTGAAGCATCATACGGCAGAACGAGGCTCGCAGGTCGAAGGGCAGGTCCTCGTCAGACATGCAGCGGAGGATCAGGTCCACGTCGAGCTGACCAGAGATCTTATTGATGGCCAGGTACTGACGGTCCAGACACATTCTGGCAAACAGGTTCAGCTGGTACCTGAATCAAAATGGTAAGTTCATATTTGGAGTTGGACTGGATACAGGGTTCCCACACATTTTTACCAATTAATTTCCAAAACTTTTCCAGAATATTTAACCCAATTTCCAGGACTATAATAACAATAATTCAGCTCAATAACAAGTCGCTTACTCCTATGCGCAATGCCCAAAGACAGGTAGTGTATGCCAGTGGTTCTCAACCTTTTCAGGCTGTGACCCCTGAAATAATCATATTTTAACTGGGGATCCAGCACCCTGACGAGCACAAAGAGTTGAGGAATTTTGTATAACACGTTTCTATTGTGAAAATAGCAGATCTACATGCTCACAACGCCTCGCGTTGCGAGGCGTTGTGAGCATGTACATCCACAGTGAACAAGACATTTCATAAAAGAATGCAAGGCTTCAAACCTGTAGTAGCTGACCACATCCTGGTCCTCCTTCTGGCCCTCCTTGGCGTCCTGGGCCAGTTCTCTGATGCTCTTACTGTGGATCTCCTTGCCATTGTCCCTCCAGAACAGCCACACCTCCTCCTCATCCTCCGCTTCCAGCGGAGTCTCATCGATGGCCGTCACTTCAATCTCAAACCTTGACAGGACCAGTCTGGTGAACAGAACAAGAAAAACAATTTCTCAATTAGTGTTAATTTCCTCGACTACCTTTTTTTCCACTGACAAAAACTAAATAAAAAACAAGATAAAAACTAAGCTGATGACAAAAACAAAGACTAAATGTACTGACAATTTCGTCAACAAATAAAAAACTAGAAACAAACTAAGCCCTGATGATTAAAACTATGACTAAGTGTACTGACAATTTCGTCAACAAATAAAAACTAATACAAAATAAAAGCTACTGGGCTGATGGTTCTGGCCAGACAATGTTAGGCTGTACTGTACTGTTGTACTGGGTTGGTTGAACTAGAATCACTGGTTCTATAACCAGGTGTGGTCTTGTTGTACTGTATTCCTTAAATTAGTGTTTTTCATCAAATGAGATGAGATGAGAGAAAATGCTATGTGAAATAATTTGAGATAAGATGGATAATATGTTCTATATTATTTGCTGACAAAAAATGTAAAGGGGTAAAACTATTGTCCTGACTAAAACTAGACTAAAATGTCAACAGTTTTTGTCGACTAAAACTAGACTAACTAAAATGATGTTGTCTTGGACTAAGATAAAGATTAAAAGGCTCGACTTTTAGTCGACTAAAACAAACTTAAATAAAAGAAATGGCTCATAAAATTAACACTATTCTCATATTGATTTGAGCTGGACAAAAAGAAACAAATAAACGAAAATGCATTGAGGGAGGAGGCTAACTTAGTGTCGATGAGGATGTCGCTATTGGCTGGATCCAGTACCGCATTACAGATTAGTTCCTGTGTCACAGGGATGGATTTGCTCATGGACACACACAGATCTGACAGGTAATCCAAGAACCTGCATGGGGAGAGATGACAAAACATAGAATATTCCAGAGCTTATAGAAGAGGTTTAAAAAGTCCCTTTCCAACCCAATTCCTTGGACTTTGTAGTAATTTTGGGCCGGTGCTTGACTTAAGTCCTGTGATGTACACGGTCACGGAGGGAAGCTAATGCCCAGTCACGTAGAGTGCCAATGTGCCCTCACGGCATCGTCACGGTCCAAACGGTATAGACCCTCTTTATCAACGTCCCCGCATGAGCCTGCTACCCAAAATCGTCAACAACACTAGGCACCATGTGAACTCAACAGCAGCACACACTGTCAACAGCGAGTTACCTGCGATGCCAAGGTCCCACACAAACAACTCCACTCATCCCACCACGAATACATTTGAATACATCTCCATATATTTGAATTCCTTAGCAGCTGTTGGACAAACAGAACTGACCCCAAACTGCCCAAAAAGCTAACTTGCGTGCCAGTTTACGAGGCCAGCCAGGGACTGTCCACTGTGAGTCTCACCTGGGCTCCCGGTTTTTCCTCACTAGAGTGACAAACGTGTCTATCTCGGCAGCGGTGATGTGTTTCTCCAACAGTTTGCGGTTGTTATGGAGCAGGGCCGTTATCGTGTCCTCTGCCAACACATCGTAGCCTATCTGCTTCTGCATGAAGCGGAACTGTTTGGCTATGTACTCCTGCAGAGGGGAAACAGAATAATATGAAAGTTCAACACAATGACGAAGGATGAGGTGCAGTGTCAAGGTATCCGGGGGTCAGGAACAGAGCTGTCATGTCCATCATGTCCAGCAGTGGTTCTCAACCATTTCAGGACGCAACCCCCAAAATAATCTATATTTTAACTGGGGACCCCCCCACCCTGACGAGCACTAAGCTCTGAGGAATTATATTTTGTATAACACGGTTCTATTGTGAAAAATAGCAGATCTACATGCTATGTGAGAATGTAGATCGGCTATTTTCACAATGTCTGCCTCTAAAATTTGACAATATGGTCAATGTTTAATTTTGTATTTTACAGTAGGTTGAGAACCAGTGATCTACAGTACCTGGTTCTTTCTGTAATCTTGCTGAGAGTGGCGTAGCACTCGATAGCAAAGCCTACAGATGTGTCTGAATGGGGCGTGGCGCTGGTCTCCCAGCTCCTCCAGCCGCAGCATGGGTCCATCGCCACTGTCTGTGAACGGGGCTTGGAGAAGTTTGAAGATCTGTAGATGCAATGAAACACATTTGCAATTACCATCTTATTAGACTTGGCAAAACAAGTCAAATCATTTCAGCCAACGTCATCGCTCATAGCCGTCGTGGGTCAGTTTTGATGATCGTTTTGGTAGATTTCATTTCCTTGTTTTGCATCGGTTAGGCCTGGTTAGATTTAATTTGATGCGTTTGCCAGTGACTTCGAATTACTTCAAATTTGATCCGCAGAATGCATTTACAGGCTGTTTTTTACTGTTGTACTGTAGATGTTTGTCAAGTAACTCAGTCTGAGGTTTCGAAACGTTACATCTGAGATTTGTGGCCAACCTGTTTGAGAATGTTCTGTTCCCTCATGAGTTTCTGTCTCTCCCTGTTGGGCCTGTTGACCATGATCTCCAGAACATCCTGTCCACTGTTAGGAATGTCCACCACAAAGAACACAAGATCTTCCAGGAGCTTGGTCACAAACCTGCAAAGTACAGAACCCAAAGGAGATGTGGTATATAAAGTATTAATTCAATTCTTCATGTGGTATAATAAGTATACAAAGCATATAAAGTATAAGCATATATTACAGTAAAATGCATATTATTGTATTATTACTATTATGTAATAGGAAAATAGTGTTGATACAGCAACAAATGGTGCAAAGTAAAATGTCTACATTAATTTCATCTTGTGTTTCATCATGTTCAACTTTGTCCAGATCAATAATTCTTGTTACTTCTCTCTTAACACTTATGTTGCAATGATTTTTTCTCTTCAATGTCTCGCGTTGCCATGGTTACCATAGACTTCCATGTAATTGTGCAAGTGTGTAAAAAGTGCACGCCCATGCCTAGATGATGCACCACGTGTGTAGAGGCTGTTCACAGCTTTCAAACAAAAAAATCCGCTCGGAAATCCGTTCAGGCATTCATGATTTATCAGCCATTATGTTTTCTTCAGATGTAAACAAACATGGCTGCCATGTTTGAAAGAATGGGTTTGTATGGGGGTTAAACATGCAATTTCGCGATCGCGATCATGCCTAATACATTTCTGGAGGTCCCAAAAAAATTTTTGAAAAGAAAAATTTTGAAAAAAAAAAAAAAAAAAAAAAATCAAAAACGGCCCAAACTCGGGAAACTCGGGGTTGGCACAGCACTAGTACCAATACAAACTCGGGAAACTCGGGGTTGGCACCATATGTGTTAATAAAGAGGAGAGCAAGCTAATGCTCCTCATAACAGATTTATTCAAAATATCAGTATTATTATAATAAATAAACGATATATTCTAGGCCCTAGAATAATATTGTAGTACGACATCATCAAAGTGTGCGTCTCTCTCTGGTTGAGAGCAAGAACTGCATCAATGGGAATTCTGGTTACTCTTTCAACAGATCAGATCAAGATCAAGAGATACCTGGTGCCTCCTTCCCCTGACATACCTCCTTTCATTCTGTGTGATTGTACCCTTCTCCAGCTTGCCAGCAATGGATGCTAAAACTTTGCTTGCATCGTTGGCAAAGTCTAAATCACGCACTTCAGCGGGTGGCACTGGTACGATAGCGAAAGCTTCCTTGTCCTCTTTTACAGCCGATGTTCCAATCTGGAACGAGGAAATGCTTTTACAATTATGTCATCAGTCACATCTGTACGTTAATTATCGACATACCCATCAACTACAGTACTCACCCGCAACATGACAGGTTTTTCTTCCTCTTTGTCGATGGGGTTGTTGGTGCTATGGACCCATGTGTTGGTGCACAGGTGCCTTAGTCTCACATAGGAGCTCCTGCAAGTCAAAGACATGATTGTCTCAGATGACGAAAGCAAAAGACAGAGCAACAATCTCTGTGGCATAAGTCTGGCCTTGTGCGTAGAGTCCAATTCACAAAAGCAAGTTCATAGGCTCAATCCCTTCAACAAGTATACAGTAAGCTGTTTCGTTTAGCAAGACATTGAGCCCCTATCCCTATAAGTCAATGGAGCAACACCAATATAAAGTGCACAGTAAACGACTATGTACTGCAGGGGTAGGCAACCTTAGGCACGGGTACCAAGATTGGCACAGGGGAGGGTGATCACTGGCACACTGGCATTAGTGTGAGAGAGAGGATTTTTGTCTTAAAACGTACATGTAAAATTACATCCTGCACATAATTCTACATTCATTCTTCAACTCATGAACTCTGACTGGGTAGGGAGTCTGGGAGATAGTTGGGTTATTGCTCTAATGATTACTGTCCCGATGTGAAAGAAAACAATTCAAAAGGAGAACCTTCCAAATAATCTATTGGAAATATAACACTTTGATTTCACAATTTCACAATTAAATCTAATGTTGATATGGCACACTGACTTTCAAGAAAATAAAAACATGGCACTTCATATCAAAAAGGTTGCCGACCCCTGATGCACTGTATCATACTTTATGTTGTTTGTACACATCATATTTTGTACTGACAAAATATGTTGAGAGTTGATTGAAACATGCACCCTAGCATCTTGCTCAAACATTAAGGTTTGCTCCAGGCCTATTGGTTACCAGGTAGTTTAGCTATGCATCACATACTCTACTTTCATTGAGGCATTAAGAGGTGATTATTTGGATAAGCATAGTGGTTGTACAGGTATACACTATACAGTAATGCTTTCACATCAAGGGTAGGTCCAATAGCAACAGGGCTTGGCATGGTGAAGGAGTAGGTCATTATTCCTCATTTCCTATCACTTCTCTTTGCCAACACTGACGCTTTACACAATATTAATGACTCTGTGGGAACTCCGGCCCTCCCTTCCGTGTGCATCTTTGTACAGTATGAGTGAGTGTGTGTGTGTGTGCGTGCGTCTGTGGGCATCTGTGCGCACTCAACCCCTCAGCACAGACAGCAGACACTGGCCATATTCCTGGCAGCGGTTGTATAATCGGCCAATGAACAGGCTTACCTTTGTGTACGGCTACTAATTACTCCCACACCTAGCGCCTGTGTCTGAGATATGTGGGGTTATTTCAGGTAGGGATGTGGGAGGTGCCAGCAACAGTAGCCTGCAGCATGCATGCATGCACGCATGCATGCACACACCGGATGATGCGCAGACACACAATGGAGGCTTTGACACAAGGTGCCGATAAGGAGCCTTGTATAAATCAAAGATTCAAGAACTTTATCACCGTTCAGTAACCCAGCAGACTTGCCAAGACGGAGCACAACAAACCATCACAGAACAACATTAAACTAGCTGACATTTAAATCTCATTGCTTACATGGTCAGTTGATTTGGTTTGAACGTGAAAGGCGATACCCCTTGACTTGTTATGATTATGTTTAACATGCCCCCCAGTTTTTTCCCTCTACACCAAATATATTCACCGAAAACAGCAGATCTACAAGCTCACAACGCTTCACAACTAGACATGTTGCGAGATTGTAGATCAAAAATTTTGGGTGAATGTTTGCCCCCAGAATAGGGACTCTTATGTGATTAATTGTGATATAAAGGGATATAAAAACATCCCATACAATAAAATACAATACAATACAAGTGCACAGTTCAGATACAAGCGTAATCCTTTCTTAGGCCTATTAAGTGCATAGTTGCAAAGATTGGCCTACATTTTCATGACATGGTTGGCCTTGGTACAAGCATTGCTGCAAATTGTTTTTTGACCCTGAAAACGTTTAGGTAAAAGCTGGTACAATTCCCATGGTGTGATTGGCATTCAATTATTTTCTGACATTTAGAATTGACTGGGCCTTCATAAATCAAAGCCTTTGAGGCGATGGTAGTAACTCCCAATTGGCTGCCATTTCTTTGATGTTTGTGCAGCGACAGCTCACTCATTTTTTATCAGTTTACTATGGTATGTGGATGAGAGTCAACTGAGAGTTTTTATGCCACACCTGCTGTTGCCAATATATTTCACTACACTGCATCTCTACATCAGTATCAGATCTGGGAGATCTAGCTTTGCAGTAAAGAAGCAGATTACTTCATACGGAATATGTTTTCCGGCTGGTGGTTGGGTGATTGTGCGGAGTATATGACATTTCATTTGTGTAATATGTGAACTGTGCTCAGAGACAAACACACATACGTTAACGTACCATACAGTACATACACACTAAAGGAAGTACGCATGCATTCACATACATAGCAGTAATAATTTCTTGACAAAAATGAAACAAGTCATAGCAGCACAATGTTTTGAATAAGGCCAAGGTTTATACTGTCCATTTCAGAGACAGTTTTGGGAAATTGAACAAATCTGAATCATGCACACTGCCGCTGCCTCAAGCTTCTATCAAAGGGGGAAAGATTCTAACAATGCATGTAAAATACACATGTGAGCATTCCTGAAATTAAAATAAGTGATCCCATGTCATGAATTGCTAAATGCAAGCCTCTGCTATCCTCGACAGCTAAAGTAGCTCTTCTCACTCTACTAGGGAGCCTGCTATAGTAGACGTTCCTTCCCCTGCCAGCTAAATGCCAGCGTCTGCCAAAAATGTAAACCCATCAACGGTGTGAACGTGGAGTCTCAAGTGTCTGGTCAACATCAGGTGACCAGCATCAGCAGTCTTTTTTTCACTGGCACTACAGGGGCAAGCAGGACCCTTAGGCTTGATTTATACTTTAGTTGCACGCGTGTCATGCACCAAAAATAGCAAGATCACCAGCTCGCAACGCATCGCAGCATGAGCAAAAGAAGGCTGTCTGTGTGCATGCGTGATGTCAGTTCAGTGACTTGGGGGCACTGATAGCAACATTCCCAGCACTCCTATTGAAGTTTATTCATTCAGTTCAGTTCAGTTCAGTACAGTACAGGGAGGCACTTATCTGTGAGACAGTTTTCCTATTTGGCTCTTCTTCTTAGCCTCACATATCGACCGCCTTGGATAAGTTGGTTGTCCTGATAGTTGGTGGCCTTGGAGATACTGTATTACAGCATGAGTGGGGTGTGTCCAAGTGCACAGTATTTTATCAGTGTTAATTTACACCGATTTTACACTATCTGGAGTGAAATTAACACAAAAAAGATTTTTACCATTGTGCACAATGCATTACCTGGGCACCATGGAGTCCCCCCCTCTCAGGGTGGTGGGGTCCAGCTCAAAGATAGAGGAGATGTCCATGCCATCAGGAACAGGCACCAGGCTATACATGACCTTCTCCTGGGGAGCACGCAGACGTGCTCGTAGAGCTTCATGATCTCCATCCAGCTTCAATCACAAAAGGATAGAGTGAAGGGTAGCAAACTAGTGTTTGAAAGACTTTAGGTGAATACAGTCAAGTAGGCTAAGTAACTACTAATGGAAGACTATTATAGATACCTGCCATAAACACTCTGAAATATCTTGTACAACACTGCCATCTACTGGTGAATTCTAATAGGAGATGCATATAATACTTGATGACACACTGTGGTAATTTACTATCATTCCCACAACAACTACAGCAATTCTTGTAAAATCACTAATGCAGAAATCTAAACATTTGTGGGAATATTATTGATAGGGGACACCAGGGGACATACATCCCCTGCATAAATTACCAATGAGGAATGTCTGCATGGCTGATATAGGGTTTAATTTAGATGGGTGAAAGGATGCTAGACAGTTTGCAATAATTATTGACAGTACCTGGAAGTTAAAGGGTGTAAAGTCCACCACCTACACGAGAAAGCAAAAGCAAATTGAACAGATGCAGATCAGGAGCAGTGGGGTACAATCAGGGGCATAGTTCTGCCGATTTAAAATGACTCCAATACGGAAATAAAACTTCCTATGATTGGCCGCTAGTTGCGCTGTTTCCCCCCCCGGCCGATCGCAAAAAGAATTGTTCTCCATTGGATCCCATTCATTTTCCCCTTTCGTTTTCTAACCTTAATTAACATTTTCATGGGGCGCGACGTTGGTGTAGTGGTTAGTGCCCTTCGTGCGGAAGGTGAGTGGTTCAAACCCTGCCTAAGCTGACGTCAGCAAGGGGGAAGACAACATCCAGCCCCATGGCCTCCCCTAAGTGACAAGAAATCTTGTGAAATACAATGTTGTCAACCAATCATCAAGGACGATGATACACGAAAGAAGAATTAACATTTTCATGAATACTGTATGGTTCCTATCGCTAGTTAAAAATTGCCTTTCAATCACCATCAACTTTTTTTTTGTCTAAATGTGGTCCAATTTATTTTAAAATAAATGATAAAGTTGCGGGGGGACGTGGCCAACTAAACTGATACCAGCCGGCTGTGTTCTTCGTGTGCTGTATTTCGGGAGGCTCCGACCACATTCTCCCATGTATCCCTGCGGTTGCACGTGACCGTTGGCAGCCAATAGCATCTCTGATGCCTTCACAATTCTATGATGGTGACACCCATTCCAAGGGGTAGAAAAGGGCCATTTGCGCTGCATAGAAACCAATGGCTTCGCATCGTCCATATTTTTCTACAGTCTATGGGTACAATAGGACACAGCTAAGCATGCAGAAAGAAAAAGCTCAGACTGACTTACTGAGGCTCGTGGCTCAGGGCTTTCCTCCTCATAGTCTGGATTCACCTGGGAGAGAGACCACAATCTAAAATAAGATTTGCAGCTTCTAGGTTCCAAGGTTTGTATGCATATTTTTGTCAAAATGTCAGTTTGTCACACGAAATGAAAACACGAGTAGCTCCCAATGTGCAGAACTTCTATGAAATGGCTTCAAGGATCTACCTGAAACCGATTTAAGAAGAGTTCTGGCAGCATTTAAGGATTTCTGTTCTCTGGTGTTTACATTTGCCAGGGAGTGAAACACCAAGGAATGAAAATCAACTTAAAACTAAGGGGACATTGTGATAACAGCAGTATGCAGTGAATCAACAGACCAAACTTGAGCGATTCATCCAGTTGTGTATTTGCACATCCTGATGATATTTTTGACAGGCCTTTAAGAATAGATGTGTGTTAATTAGTTTCCCTCCCTTTTGATGAAGGAACCAAAGACTCAGCTCCCCGGCTTTAGGCCCATTCCCACTGGGCCAGATAACAGATAAAAAAATCTCTTTCTCCAGATATTCTTCCATTCAAAGTGGATGGTAGATACAGATAAAAAAAATATCTGCCACAGATAAAAGATATATCTGTGGCAGATATTTTTTTTAATCTGTATCTACCATCCACTTTGAATGGAAGAATACCTGGAGAAAGAGATTTTTTTTTATCTGTTATCTTTATCTGGCCCAGTGGGAATGGGCCTTAAGCCTGGAACAAGGTTATCACAAGCAGCTTGTGGGTTTGATGAATCTTTTAACAATAAACACAGGTAGTAACAGTATGTAAGAGGGATGGAAATAGAGACACACACACACCTCACCCACCTCTGCAGCCATGTAGCAACCCGTGGCCAGGTGTTTGAAGCGGAACAGACTGTTCCAGTAGCCTGCTCCTCCTCTACATGGGTCATGGTGGACCACCTGGTATTTGAGGAATACAAGACATGGAAGGCATATTATGAACCCAGATTATGACCTGGACATCAGTCGCATACCCTTGGTGGATAACTCTGAAAACCGATTGATAACCGCCATATCGCTCTAGGAGGAGTATCGGTTGACAGTTATCAGCCCTGGGGGTTATTATCAGTTATCACCCTCTCCGACCTCACCCAGGGCAAATAAAGGCTGGGTATGTGAGAAGACAATATACACAATAGTATTCGTCAATTATATTATATCACATGGTATACAGCAGGGGTCTTAAACGTTTTCAGGCCAAGGACCTGAAAACGGCCTCGAACAGAGTCGGGTCCGCGGTGGAAGGCTATCCACCGCGGTGTAGTACGGTGTAGTCTTTTTGAGTTGAAAACTACAACGTTAACGCTCAAAAAGA